>NC_056578.1:39551128-39916128 GCF_018340385.1 Cyprinus carpio
GTATGTCTACAAATAAAAATTAAATTAAATTGAATGGTTTCAGTTTAACATTATTTTTATTTTATTTTATGGTTTTGGTTTACCATTAAACCATGTAAACAAATAAAATAAAATTGTATGGTTTTGGTTTAACTTTGCACAACAAAACAAACTAAACTAAACTAAACTAAACTAAACTAAACTAAACTAAACTAAACTAAACTAAAATACAAACCCGATTCCAAAAAAATTGGGACACTGTACAAATTGTGAGTAAAAAAGGAATGGAATAATTTGCAAATCTCATAAACTTATATTTTATTCATAACAGAATATAGATAACATATCAAATGTTGAAAGTGAGACATTTTGAAATGTCATGCCAAATATTGGCTCATTTTGGATTTCATGAGAGCTACACATTCCAAAAAAGTTGGGACAGGTAGCCATAAGAGGCCAGAAAAGTTAAATGAAAGTGAAAGTGACGTGACATAATGCAGAGTATTATGGTGCATACTCAGAATTCATGCTCTGCATTTAACCCATCCAAAGTGCACACACACAGCAGTGAACACAATCACACACCGTGAACACACACCCGGAGCAGTGGACAGCCATTTATGCTGCGGCACCCGGGGAGCAGTTGGGGGTTCAGTGCCTTGCTCAAGGACACCTCAGTCGTGGTATTGGTGGCCCGAGACTCGAACCCACAACCTTAGGGTTAGGAGTCAAACTCTCTAACCACTAGGCCACTACTTCCCCACAAATGTACATATAAGGAACAGCTGGAGGACCAATTTGCTACTTATTAGGTCAATTGGCAACATGATTGGGTATAAAAAGAGCCTCTCAGAGTGGCAGTGTCTCTCAGAAGTCAAGATGGGCAGAGGATCACCAATTCCCCCAATGCTGCGGCGAAAAATAGTGGAGCAAAGTTATCACCATCTACAGTGCATAATATCATCCAAAGATTCAGAGAATCTGGAACAATCTCTGTGCGTAAGGGTCAAGGCCGGAAAACCATACTGGATGCCCGTGATCTTCGGGCCCTTAGACGGCACTGCATCACATACAGGAATGCTACTGTAATGGAAATCACAACATGGGCTCAGGAATACTTCCAGAAAACATTGTCGGTGAACACAATCCACCGTGCCATTCGCCATTGTCGGCTTAAAACTCTATAGGTTTAAAAAAAGAAGCCATATCTAAACATGATCCAGAAGCGCAGGCGTTTTCTCTGGACCAAGGCTCATTTAAAATGGACTGTGGCAAGTGGAAAACTATTCTGTGGTCAGGACGAATCAAAATTTGAAGTTCTTTTTTGGAAAACTGGGACCCACGCCCATGTCACACCCGGACTAAAGAGGACAAGGACAACCCAAGTGTTTATCCAAGCGCTCAGTTCAGAAGCCTGCATCTCTGATGGTATGGGGGGTTGCATGAGTGTGTGTGGCATGTGGGCAGCTTACACATCTGGAAAGGCACCATCAATGCTGAAAGGTATATCCAAGTTCTAGAACACAACATATGCTCCCATCCAGACGTCGTCTGCTCTTTCAGGGAAGAACTTGCATTAAGTTTCCAACATGACATTCAATGCAGATGCGAGACCACATACTCCATCAATTACAACATCATGGCTGCGTAGAAGAAGGATCCGGGTACTGAAATGGGTAGCCTGCAGTCCAGATCTTTCACCCATAGAAAACATTTGTCGCATCATAAAGAGGAAGATGTGACAAAGAAGACCTAAGACAGTTGAGCACTAGAAGCTATGTATTAGAAAAGAATGGGACAACATTCCTATTCCTAAACTTGAGCAACTTGTCTCCTCAGTCCCCAGACGTTTGCAGACTGTTATAAACAGAAGAGGGGATGCCACACTTTTTTGAGATGTGTTGATGCCATGAAATTTAAAATCAACTTATTTTTCCCTTAAAATGATACATTTTCTCAGTTTAAACATTTGATATGTCATCTATGTTGTATTCAGAATAAAATATTGAAATTTGAAACTTCCACATCATTGCATTCTGTTTTTGTTCACAATTTGTACAGTGTCCCAACTTTTTTGGAATGGGGTTTGTAAAACTGCATAGCGTGATACCAGTGGCTTCTATCTCTCACACTGTGGGACTTCATCTGATTTTAATCTTGTTTATTTATTATCAAAAATTCAACTGCTGGCCTTTGTATCTTCCCCTCCCCATCCAAATGAGGCCTCAAAGTCATTAAAATAGCAGGACGCACTGTAAATATGTGTTCATCCACCGATCTAGGAAGGGTGGCTGAGCCCCAAGGCTAGATGAGGCCATGGGAGTGATAAGGATAGGATCTGTTTAAGATGTTATCGTGGATGACTGCTGCTCTGTGCCACCACTTAAAGGACACAGGAAACACTTAACACACTTCCTGTTTGAGCACTACAGCCACCGTTCACACAGGAATTATATGCTCAAGATGTAGAATATGAAGTTTACAGCATGTAGCACAAACCAAACAAATGTAAATGCAATAATTTCCTAATTGAAATAATGTGTGTGTGGGTGGGGTGGGGGTATGGGGTAGAAGATGTTAGAAAATTAATATTAAATTTGTTGGCCACCAGATTTTTTTTCTTTTTTAAATTTCCTTTTTGAACACCACACACACTTCTGAACAACTGAACACCATATCATTAATTTTATTACTACATATGAGTAGTTTTGTCTAATTATCTGAGTTTTGGAACTTGGTTGTTTCTTGGTTTTGAAAATTGGTTATGTAACAAATAATCAGTGTAACATATTACTGGTTTTGGTTTTTAGTACTTTTTTTCCTCTCCTAAAAACAAAAAAGTTTGGACTTTGCATTGAGCAAATACAGGTCAGAGTCAAAATGGTCTATAGCAGACCATTGCCTTTATATCTTCATCAGAAGTATTTTGATAACCTTCATCAGGGTCTTGACCTAGTGACCTAGTGAGATCTCTATAAGGTCTCTGACACCCAGACATTTTAGGGCAGAAAAAATGGCAAAACAGTACAAATGCAGTGCTTGGACTCCTAAAAACATGATAGTATCAAGAATTTGCTGTGGACTAACCTGGGGCAATAGTCTCAGGGTTGAGTGTATTTGGTGCCTGGTCATCTCCAAGACAGCGTTCATTGTTTAAAATGTTTGTCGTTTTAGCACTTGGGCCAAGAGAAATGGCATCAATCTGAGAAAAGAGAAATGGAATGATCACTCCATGGAGAATTTGTGGTTATCTGGATTGTATATGAACCACACACATGTGTGACAGATGTGACAGACTCACACTGTGCTGTGTGTTGGCTTCATTCTGAATACTTTCAAAAGTGTATTTCTCTGAGCGCATCTGACGCATCTTGAACAGACGGGAGCCCCTGTTTGATGCTAAGGAAAGTTCCTCCAACATGATCTCCTTCGGTGCGCTAACTTTCCTCCCTAGATCCATCTCTGGTTCTGTGGAAAAGAGTAAAGAGTAAGGGGCCATTTACATGACGTTTTCAGCCAAAAACGGGAAACTTTTGATGCATTTTGCCTGTCCGTTTACTCGACAACAGCGTTTTGGGGACTGAAAACGCATATTTTTGAAAACGGGTTTCAAAGTGCAGGTTTTTGAAAATGCCACCGTTATCATTTCCATTTAAACACCCATGCACGTGCATAGTGCGTGCTCGTTATGTAGACATGCTTTTGTAATTTGGTTTCAAAGTGCAGGTTTTTGAAAATGCCAAAAGGCAAGCCCGAAACAAAACCTACACAACAATGGTGGAGTACATGGTACTGTTTTTGCTGCTCAAGAGTTTGCTAACGGCTTCTTCAGCAAAAGTGTGGATTTACTTCACCAAATATTACAACCAACAGTGGAGTACACATCATACCAACAGCATAATAATCATCACTTCCCTACAGGTACTGTTTACTAACAAGGTGACAGTGCCAACTACTGGCCTGGCATACATAATACAGCATTTTTGTCCGTTTTCACAGATATGTTTAAATGTGAATCGTTTTGAAAATGTTGTCGAGTATATGTGAAATTTTTCTGACTACATCATTGTCATGGAAACGTAGCCTAAGTTTAACACAATATTCTATAACTACATCATTTTGGTTTTTGATGTTAATGTTGAGTCCCTGTAATTGTATAATTTTATACCTTAAAATTTACGTTTGTTAAAATTACATATTTAATTAAAATTTGTTTTGGTTTAAATATATCTTAAAATGGCTTAAATGTAACTCTACTCCCATACCTCTTTTAGTATATGTGAAACCGCGAAAATGCCAATTATTGTTTTAATGTGGCTTTAATGTAATACCTCTTTTAGTATATGTGAAACCGCGAAAATGCCAATTAGTCCCCGTCTCCACACCTAATAAACATATGAGTAGTTTTTATCTCACAGTTCTAACTTTTTTTCTCGCTATTGCGTGATATAAATTCGCAATTCTAACTATTTTCTGAGAATTGCATGATATAAACTCACAATTGCAAGTCATAAAGTTTATGTAAAAATTTTGGGATGTAAACTCACAGTTGTGAGAAATAAAGTCAGAATCACAAGTCGCAATTGTAAGTTTGTCTCAGGAATTTCTGTTGTTTTTACTAATTCTGCATATTGTGAGCTTGTTTAATGGTAAACGTGACTTTGTAACTCACAACTGCCAGTTTCTGTCAAGCACTACTTACTTTATAACCTGTGACTGCAAGTTTATATAAGATTACTTATAAGGAATTGAGGGCAGAATTGGGTGAATTTAAAGATCACTTTAAGAATTTGTCACTCATCGTGATCTCACGTGGTTTCATTATAGTCTCTGTTGTAGTAAAGTGGAGCTCTACACTGTACTATTATTGGTATTATTGGGTGGAGGGATAGGTGATAGAGGACAGTCTCAGTATTAAGTATTGACAATTTTGGATTCTTTGTGTCTCAATATCTCTTTATTTTTATTGTAGGCATAGGCGTTGTAGGTATTTTTTTATCCTCTGATTCCTTGGCTCATTCTTTGTCTGATTTGTGATGTACTAAAATTTAATTTTACAAAAAATTTTGAATTTTGCGAGGTGTAGAAGCAATTTTTTTATCCTCTGATTCCTTGGCTCATGCTGGTTTCCATTTATGGCAAGCACAAAATATGCGCATCCGAGTTTATCTTCCAGACAATGCTGGCAATAAGTTATCAAAATAGTTCCAATAGACCAAACCTTTCTTGTAAAATACGTTTTTTTTTGTAAAACGGAATATTGAACGAAATAAGCAAAAAAAGTATCCAATGAGCGCTATAATATTTTGGCTATAATTTTAGTGAATTTTTGGTGATATTTTTTGTCATGTGTTGTACCTAGGCAGTGAATTGGTAGGTTATGAGTAGTTTAAGAACTGTTGGTCACCTATGAGGCTATATCTTTCCTTCTGCTTATAACTTCTGTCTAGTTTGACCAAAAA
This sequence comes from Cyprinus carpio, assembly GCF_018340385.1. Taxonomy (NCBI): domain Eukaryota; kingdom Metazoa; phylum Chordata; class Actinopteri; order Cypriniformes; family Cyprinidae; genus Cyprinus; species Cyprinus carpio. Next base: position 39,556,570 of record NC_056578.1, read on the forward strand.
TCATAAGATTGGTCTTGTTGATTTGAATGATACCTAATTTTCCTATGTTCCTATTTTCCCATTTTGAGTTTTGTAGCAAAATGAACAAATGTCTTTACTTATAACTTCTGTCTAGTTTTCCTGGAGAGCTACCATAGCATGTACTTTTCAGCTTCGCTTAATCAAACATCACCCATAAACGAGTTAACATCCCACATACTGAAAAAGAACCACTAAAAAAAAAAAAACCCAAAAAAACAAAAACAAAAAACGTGTCCGCAATAAAAAAACAACATAAAAAAAAAAAAAAAAAACAACAAAAACCAAAAAAAAATCTTACCACTCACCACGTCGGTAATTCAACAAAAGTCTTTGTGAAAAAAACCCCCCCCCCGAAAAAAAAAAAAAAAAAAAAAAAAAGAAAAAAACCCCAAAACAGCTTAAAAAAAAAAACCCCCACCCAATAGTGATAAAAAAAAACCCCTAAAAAACCCATCCTCCCACGCCCAAAGAAAAAAACCCCCCTCAACACCACCGATAAAAAAAAAAAAAAACCCAGCAAAAAAAACCCCCGACCAAAACAAAAAAAAAAAAAAAAACAAAAAAAAAAACAAAATTAAAAAAAAAAAGATTTTGCATTTTGCCAAAAAAAAACCCCCCCCATTAAAACCCCCCCCCCCAAAAAAAAAACCAAAAAAAAAAAAAAAAAAAAAAAAAAAAACATCACAACCCCCAACATATAAACTATCCCCGTACTATGACACTCGCTACGTCAAGCCCTTTGTAAAAAACAAAAAAAAAAAAAAACAAAAAAACAGGATACACCCCCCCAACCCTTCAAAAAAAACACAATACATAAAAAAGAAATAACCTCAAAAAAAAAAAGAAAAACCCCCCCACCAAACCCCCCCCACCCGCCAAAAACACAACGGCAAAGAACAAGTAACCTTAAAAACTCTCCCAAAACACAACTCCCCCAAAAGAAAAAACCCCCCCGAAAACAACGACCCAAAAAGGTCCGAAAACCAACCCCCAAAACCCCATCGTAATCATGGTGTTGTTGTTGCTGTTTCAGTCACAGGACAGTATATTCTGAGGCGTGTCTTTGATCTTCCCTGCCGGACTCTGACCTCCACAGTCATGGATTCTTCACTCATTCTCAATCCGAGGCTGTTTAGCGACTAAACACAAATTAACAGGCCATGCAACGTCGTCGCTACCAGTGCAAATCGCTTCGTGTGATCTTTGATGACGTCAGCTGACTTCTCAAAGTAGCCGAAGATTGCGACCAAAGTTGGTTGATCATGTAGTTTGCATTGCACAACATCAGAAAGATCAGGCCCTTCCTAACGGAGCATGCTGCACAACTTCTTGTCCGGGCCCTTGTCATTTCTGACTGGACTTCCATCATGTGCAACCTCTACAAATGATTCCGAACAATTCAAATTATTTGCATGTTTGTTTGGTTTTTTGGGCTGTATTTTGGGTTATATTTTGTTGTTAGTATTGCGTGCGTAATGCAGGTCACTCAACAGGCCTAATCAAGCAAGTGATGAAAATGTATCCTGCTGGTCATGTTCGGTTTACGCTGTTCATGCACCCTCTTGCAGTCAGAGACCCGCCAACCATACTCAGTTGTCCACTACGTCCCGCGAACTATGTATCCTGCTGGTATGTTCTTACAGCTGTCAAGCATGATCTTGGTGTTAGTAGATTTCTATTAATTTTTGTATTTTTAGATGTAGGTTTTTGTGGTTAATGTTATAAATGGTTTGGTCTCAGTAGTAACACAAATCTCACCAGTGTTTTAACGTGTTAATAGCTAAATATACAATAATTAGCCTAGCATGTTTGGGTTCAGGTTTATATTACAAGGTTTATATTAACTGGAGAGCTACTTAAAAGTAAGATGGTTAGTTCAAAGTAATTTTTTTTTGTTATTAGTTAAATTTAAAAATTTTTTTTAATAATGGATTTATTCTTTTTTTGATCTTATAGTATGAATTAATTTTTTTTTGTAAAGAAAAAAAATCCATCTTTGTCAAATAAATGCAGTTCTTTTTTACCTTATGTTCAAATAATAATAATAATAATAAAAAAAAAAAATACAAATATTGGTTTCCACAAATGTATTAAGCAGCACAACTGCAGTGAAATAAATTTGGAGTGGAAACAATTTTCACACAGAAATTGCTACTAAATTTCCCAATCATGAATCATGTTATAATGGAATGGCAAGTAACATCGAGTTAAATGTAAAATTTTGAAAACCTAAAATATTATTTTCATGTAAAATCTACTCATATAATCTTAGATTTTTTTTAACACAGTGTTTTCAACAGGGATAATAATCAGAAATGTTTCTTGAGCAGCAAATCAGCAAATTAGAATGATTTCTGAAGGATCATGTGACACTGAAGACTGGAGTAATGTTGCTGAAAATACAGCTTTGATCACAGAAATAAACTACCTTTTTAAATTAAAATGGGTTATTTTAAATTGTTAATAAATATCACAATATTATAGGATTATTTTTAATTTAAGACTTTTTTGTTTAAATTAATTTTGAGTGTTTTTGTTCATTTAAATATTTTTTCGAGGTTTGTTTTTTAGATAGCTTAAATAAATGTTTTTTTTTAAAGCAATCTTTTGATCTTGTTTGTGTGTGTTGTGTGTGTGGTGTGTGTGTGTGTGTGGTATGTAGGTATGTATATATATTAGGGTATATAACATTGTCCAATAATCGATATATTTACTTAAAATGAGTATCATTTATATATATATAACCACACACCAACATATTCTTGATATATATTTAAATATAGAATCATATATTATATACCTAGGCACCACACACACATATATATCTATATATATATATATATATTATATATATATAAATATATATATATATATATATATATTGAGGTTGGTGATGAATCATTGCTCATACCATCATTGGCATGGATCTCTCTACAAATAGCAGCCGCCTGCATTTTTCTCTCCTGTGTTGACATCAGAGTATGCTGAGACATGCTGTCTGTAGAAAACAAAGTTAGGGAATGTGAGTCTCCTACATTTTGGCCCTTAAAATCTCACACATTTTCAGACACTACACAACAGACCAAACACATAATCAAATACATAGTCCAGTGGACTATGTGATATTTTTTACACCTGCTGAAAGGCTGACACTAGCACATCCCTTTAAATAACCACGAGCAATTAAACATGATGTCCCAGGAAAGGCAGCGCTCCCGTGTAGTTCTGCGAGGGACTGGCAGATATAGACCCAACTGGACAGGACACTGCTGAAGGGTGTGATGTCACATCACACGAGTCTAGCAGGTGGAAAGGGGAAGGTGGTAATCTGTGTCTACATCCATTACTGTACTTTTACATGCTGTAACTGAAATCTCAAATGGAAAGCTTCAAAGAACACTACTAGTAGTTTTAATAATCTTTTGTTGTGCTTTTAAGAAGCACACTTATTTTAATGTGTTGACCGACATACTAAAGCACATGTAAAGTACTTGATTATAATTTTTACTGTAGAGTGTTATTCAGTGTTACATAAGTTAATACAGGTATATATATTTAGTTAATATATTTAAATGTACTAAATTGTAACTTAATCATTAAAAATGGGTTATTACAAATATATTTAAATACATGACATACAAGTTTCAATAGAAATGGCATTAAAATATATTTTAGTTTGCCATAAATGATTGTCAACACATTTAGCACTTTAACCATATTTCAAAAACAGTAGAAGTAATTATGAAATTACATATAAAGATGTACTTAATGAGTCAAAATTCACTCTAAAGTTCAGCTAATTGCATTTAATACACATATAATACATTTTCATTTGATTGTAATTAACATGCAGTTAAGTATCCAAAAACATTACATTCAGGTGGCACTTAAGATATTCTTTTAAAGTGTTTCCGAAATAAGTACAATTTTGTTTTCAAAGTATAATTAAGTGTACTTCTTTTTCAAAAGGATATTTTATAGACAAACAAATAAATAAATGTTACCAAAAATTGTTAGGTAGGGTATACTGCGTAAACTTCATCCTCAGTATTTAGTTTAATGCATTTTAGTTCATTCTCACAACATATTTCACAAATACACAAATGACATCAGTATGTGAATCCAACAGTGTGCAAATATCATATGCAGCTAATGCAGTTAGTGACAGCTGATGATGGCAGTCAGAAAGCTTGACAGAAGTTTTAACAAACTGAAAGCGTCCCTGCTGCATGAGCGGCTGAGGCAGGGCTCTTACTTGACAGCCGCTGTCAGGTTGTGTCGAGGAGATTTTCGGATCTGCTGGCTGGTTTTTCGGTCTTCTCTCTGAGCTATCTGGATCTGTGCTGGTTTTCTCTCTGAGCAGGACTGGGGGGCTCTGGCCAAACGGAGGGCTGTCAGAGCGACAGCCATGTGTTAGTATAGTTAGCTTTGATAATAGAATGAAGTTATGAATATAAATGGATATGTTGTGACTTTTGAGACAGCAGGTGTCTGCTCAGGTTATGACTTCACTGTGTTTGTACAGTTCATTCATTCTTAGGTTTCAATTCGGTCAACTAAGTGTTGGTTAACATGGACAATGGCCTAGTTTCTACTGTGAATGAGTGTAATATGAGTTGTAGTCATTTGTAATCTGCTAACCAAAACTGAGCCACTATATTTAGAAATATTACTTGATGAAGTTACCATGTGAAGTTAGATAGTTTTGTCCAGGGTTGTTAAAGGGGTCATCTGCTGCCCATGTCATTTGTAATCTGCTAACCAAAACTAAGGGTCTTAATGAAAAAGTCCGTAACATAGTTTTTCTTAAAATTTCTTAATGCTAAAAAGGTGTAAGAACACCCTTTTTTTAACCCTGTCAAAACACCTCTTTACTGCGATATCTCATAGCATTTCCCTTTCAAATTATTGTTATGAGCTCGTGCTGACCACCCGAGCCCTCTGTTTTCCTGAGCCAATTCTCAGAGAGACTGAATTACTTTAGCCGGCATTCATCATGAGACTTGCTAATTAGCACAAATATTAGGAGAAGGCGATTTGCAAAGATTCATTAAAAAAAAACCTTATACTTCAACTTCGCTTCTTCTGTAGGTGAACAAGCTGTTTCACGAAATGAGTTCGTGTGCGCCAAACATAACATGCAATTTTTAGGTAGATCGGGGGCGCATTCCCTTCAGAAACAAATGTAATCCACTGCGTCTTCAGCGGCTCAGAGGTCAGTAGTGAATGACGACTTTTCATTTTTACATCCAACAACAGAACACCTCAATCGCTTAGAAGACGTTCTTGTCTACATCTGCTTCGGAGGTGAAACAATGGCGACTGATGACTGTCACTCAGGGCTGGTCCAAAGTAAGACACCAGTCCAGTCTGTGCTGAAACGCTACTGTCAATCAAACTATTGTGGGAGGGGCCTGTCTGCATGACGTCACAAAGACAGGCATCTGAGATCGACTCGATTTGAGAAAGGGTTGAATATTTTAGTAGATTCATTTTTTTTTTTTTTTTTTTTATATATATTTTACTATGTTTTGATTGTTGTGTTTATTGTGTTGATTTTTGTAGTGGTTGTGTTTACACACTGTTTAAGTTCGGATTTCTTTTAGGAGTGCTTGTGTAGGTTCTTGTGGCATCTTTTGAACCCTTTTTTCCTTCATATTTCCCATAAATCTCAAATAAAAATGTCACTCCCAGATACAGAAATCTGTCATGTGATGTGACATAATCAAACATTACACCGAAGATGTGAGGAAATACTAGTAGAGTATACTACTATAAATAATATATATTACTAATTTATATATATTATATAGATTCATACATATTTATATAAGGTTATAATGCAATTTAACTGACTATAATTTACATGTTTCCTCCAGCATATAAATCCCAAACAGCAGACTAACTGCAGAAGCCTATTTTGAACAGGGTTCAGTCTTCAATGTCAGCTGCCACCTAGTTCAGTTGCAGCTCAGGAGTCGAGCCAAGCCTCGCAAACCATTATATAACAAGACAGCAACTTGTTACAGACGGCTGTCTCCCTCAGGCTTGATTTCTCACAAAATATGCGGCATGCTTTTTTACTCCAGAAACTTCCCAAAGAATTAAAAAAAAAACAACTACAGCAGAAAGCTCTTTAACATGTTACTTTAATACAAGTGCAAAGCACAGTTTTATGTCAGTCACATACAGAAAGTGGAGCTGTAGAAAGTATAAATCAGAAAAGTCACTTAATACTGAACACCTCTCTGACCTGACAGTTTACAATTTATATAATCAAACACCTCAAAGTTTAGCTTACCTTCTCATAGAAACCTTCACTCATGGAATAAAGAAATAGAAGTATAAACGACTCACATAGTAGAAATTAACATAATTTTTAAGTGGAAAGAGAAAATGCATGGTCACATATGAAACCCCAAAGACAAAAAAGTGACAGCATTCACAACTTGCAAGGAATGTTCAGTTATTTATGCATTTATTTAAGAGCAAAATGGAGATTGAATTTTGTTTAAGTGAATCTGGAGCAACCAGGCGTGTGGTGAAGGGTCAGGCCGGGTCACTGAAGAATGATTTAATCTTTTAAAGTGAAGCTTATGTAACAAGTACGGCTGTTACTGATTCAACAGTTTCTGCTTAATAGCTTTGTAGCACACAAACAAAACTAGTTTTTCTCTCTCTCTAATTTTAGAACAAACAACTGATACTGATTCTAGTTGTCATCACTACAATTGAATTATTTTAATGCAGTAATTTATCATTTGCAGTTATTTTGCAATTAAATGTGCTTAACAGTCTCACACTAGCATTTACATGACATACTGTAATATGAAGAACAACAATGTTTTATTTCTTTAGCATGTATTTAGTATCATGTACAATCACTTTGCCACATTCATTAGTCCAGCACTTTAAAACTGAATGCATGACCCTTGTGAAAAAGAAGTGCACTTGATTGTACTGAATGTGCAGATAATATAATATTAGTGAAATAAAAGGCCACTTAAGTATACTTTAAAAGAGTGCATGTTAATGACTACGTTTCTTAACACACTTAAGTGCACTTTTAAAAACGTCCTACTAACTTGGGTCAGAAAAGCACTTTAAAGTTCAACTAACTGCATTTTAACTACATATTCATTTAACTGTAATACAGTTAAGAGTCCAAAAACATTAGATTCAGTTCACACTAATGTATACATTTTAAATAGGGCTGTCAAATTGATTAATCGCGATTAATCGCATCCAAAATAAAAGTTTGTATTTACATATTGTATATGTATGTACATGTATATATAAATACACACGTACATGTATATATTTAAGAAATATTTACACATATATGAATTCATATTTATATATGATTAATATTATATATAAATATATTACATGTAAACAAACCACTATAAACACAGACTTTTATTTTGGATGTGATTTATCGATTTGGCAGCCCTAATTTTCAAGTATATTTTTTCCGTAAAAAAGTACTCTTTTTATAAGTATGCTAAAGTGTGCTTCTTTTTCAGAAGGGGACATGTATTCACTGATCAAAATCAGTGATTGTTGTAAGTGTGAGTTTCAAAATCAAGCTGTAACACTCTGTCTACCGAACATAGATAAAATTATCTTCGTAAACTCAATTTCAGACTTTCATGGACCCTCATTCTGCAATATCAACTTCTCTGTCTTTATATTTCTTTTTTTTGTTCAATAATAGCCATAATAATTTTACTTAACTCACTTTCCAGCAAAATGCATTCCCGTTTGATTTCACTTTCACTTACATATAAAGGGTTTCCCGGCTCTCCTTCAGAGTCTCCAAGGACTGCTATCTTTGGCTTTATTGAATCTCAGTCTATGAGGCCCCATTTCCTTCGGACCACCCTGTGAAGGCCTGAGATTAGCCTCTGTCATTGACCTTTGGGGTTGACACTGTCTAAAGGGTGACCTGTATGGGACGGGACCAGCTGGTGCTGATGCTGTGCTCTTGGTTGGGGACAGAAAAGCCAAAGATGATTGACTTAAACTGTCTTTTTGGTTTTTTGGCGGAGGTTCATATGCGACCTTTGCCTTCCACTCAGCCGGAGGCTCAGGTAAGAGCTTACTCTGAGCGGCATAGCGCAGGTTGGAGGCAACAGACTGCTGAATGTCCATTAATGTAAAGGCTTCATCCACGAGCCCCAGTGGGTGGCGTGAGGCAGCTTCCCAAGGGGTGGGCGGTTTGTGACCCCTGTCTAACCGGGCGGTCTGTCCCACAGGTAGCCGTACGGAAGTGATTTGGGATGCAGGTCTGGGTGATGGAGAAGATGAAACCGACCTGGGGTTGAAAACCGCTGCTGAAAGTCTGACCGGTGGTGACAAGGATGAACTCCTAAGTGCCTGAAATGAGCAAACACGTTCATTTAAAACAGTGGCGATAAACAGTCATTGTTGCAAAACTTTTATCAGAGATAGGAAGGATCACTGATATATATGCAAGTTTACAAAGACATTTTTCCACCAGGGTTCCACATAGAATGAACCGAGGGGCACTAAACAAGAAGGGTTCTGCTGCCACCATCTGCTTATGATATGAACTTGCAGGGCACTTATTAATACAATTCATTTGATGAATCAGACTTTGCAGGATGAGTAATATTAGCATTTTGAATAACTATCTAGGCTCTTTTGCTTTTCGGAAAAAACAAACAATGTGCCATTATGAGCTAAAATTAAATAAATATAGAATACTCTATTGATAACATTAATTTTAGTGAATTTGTGGTATGTTTGTAGAAAAAAACTAAGTTGTCAGAATAATGCATGTGGAAATATATGTATTACATGTATTTAAAAACAGATAAATGTATTTATTTTGTACAATAAAAACGTATGTATTATTTTAAGAAGCCAGTATGGCTAATATGTTAAATAAATAATAGTTTCATTATTTAATTTTTTTTTATACCAAAAATGTCTGACTTAGTATTGACAAATATGAGTGTCATGCAGATTTTTTATAAAATAACATATATGAATCAGTCTAAAGTGATATAAAAGAGACAGGTGCCGTAAAGCGAAGTGCTCTCCTCTCCTGCATTTCAAATCATGGGACCAGAGATCACATTTCTCCAAATATAGCTCCTGGAGCAGGCCTTGCAGGGCATTCATTCATATCATTTCCACTTTTCCCCAATTATGAAGTATGTCTTACTTAGCTCCTGAATAGTGTGATGCAACACGGGCCCAAATTTAGAACAATACTCATACTCCAGCTTGCCTTTAGGCATTCTAATTTTAGGCTCGCAAATTATAGTTTTTTTTCCATGCAGACAATAATTACTCTCATGCATATAAAATTTTTGGAAGTAGTACCGAATAGGATGTAAATAATAATTTATAAATTATAAAAATATAATTTCATATACACCTACAAAAATAAATGCTTTTTATTAGGAGAGACTGAGGGCAATTCCCAAAGAATCATAGATAACTGCATTTACATATAAGTAACTGTATTTGCTGACTGTATCTATTTATGAATAATGATAGTTGTTATTTCACTTACCTTATTTAACTGACAAGGAATCTACTAATTAAAAAATAAGGAATAGGATTTTCAAAAAGAAATTTGAAAGCAGAGAATAGTGAGTGGTGCAAAAAAAATGCTTGTAAATTATTGTAAAGATGGAAGCGAGTGAAGTACATGCAAAAGCAAACAAACAAAACTGAAGACAGTAATTTTAATGGCACTGTGGTACATTTTACAAAGAGTGTAGTATGAAGAAAACATCACACAAAGAAATAAACAAAAGACAGCAAAAAAGAACAGAAGATAGCAGTCAAACTAAAAATTAACTTGTTGACTCCCTATATCTACCTATGTTTTAATTGATGTTCTTTCTAGTAGAACTGAAAAAAAAACCCTGAACGTTTATTTCTCCCTCAAAAAATAAACAAGAAATTACACAAAATCTACTTCTTTTCATAAAACGTAAAAATGAAAAGCTCTTAAACTATGTACCAGCTGTTAAACATTAAAATATTGACAATATTCAACCTGCTCGAAAAAAAAACTCACATACTGAGTAAATTAATTTATTATATTGTGAAGAAAGTCTGAAACATTAATTACAATTTAGAAATATAAAATTTTTTTTTTCTCAGAAAGTGAGAGATGATTGAACTTCACTACATAAAATAGCCACCGAAATACATTCTATCTCTTTGTTAATTTTCTCTTTGCATCTCCTTGCACCGTTGGCTCTGCCAGAAATTGTTAATACACTGTTTACTTGCATATTCCAACTATCATTGGACTGTTCATTTATTTATTTCTGTCTGTCCACTGAATGTATTATCATATACTTGCTGGTATAAAATTTGATACTTCATAAGCCCTTTGGAAGTCATGTTAAGCTTTTATATATTTTAAATATGATTAAATATCATTGGTTTAGTTTTAAGGATTATATCCTTAAGTGATTACTCAGTAGCCCTCATAACAGACCATTATGCCTCTCTGTAACTTTTTCACCTGTCAAAATATTCCCCTCATTATTAAGCATTCGCTTCTCTTCTCAAACTCAGTCAACAGTGATTCCCTTTGACCAAAAGTTAGTCTGTAGCCTGTAGCAGGCCACACATTAAAAAAATATTTGTATAAAGTACTTGGCAGAGAATTCTTCTGTAAAAACACCATATGATGTAATTCTAAAATGTCTATGCCCTCTTGTGTTATGTTCTGGCAGATTTTAAAAGTCTGTTGTAACACAGTATTTCTGTTTGGAAGTATATTTCTGCTCTACGTAAAGTACCTGCATGATAGCTTAGTCGTCCTAAGGTAACAACACTGGAAGAAAATCACATAACATAACTATTTTTCAGGAGTGCTTGGCTTCCACACCTGGGCAGCACTCTTCTTGGCTGAAAATTTGGGCTTTGGAGCAGCAATAATACTGCCTCCTGAGGCAGAGTCAGCCCTTGCTGCTACTGGGTAAGATGGCACAACATAAGAACTAGGGGCTGGTTGGTAAGCCAGTGCAGGTCCTGCTTGATATACTGCATTAGGACCTGTCTGATATGAGGGTGGGGAGGGCTGTTGGTACGGAGGGCTTGGTGCTTGTTGGTAGGGATTTAAAGGAGGTTGTTGGTAAGTTTGTTGGGGGTTGTATTCTTGTTGATATGGGACCTGTTGAGGATGTTGTTGGTAATTATTAAGAGCGGGCTGATATGTATTAGGAGGTGCTTGGTGGTAAAGGCCATCATGCATAGGTGACTGACCAGCTATCCCGTAGGGTTGCTGGGCCTGTTGTGGCATAAAACCATAAGGGGGAGGATCTTGGTTATATGCCATTTGCTGGTTATGATTTGGAGGACCTAGAGCTTGGGTTTGAATTTGGGCCTGAGCTTGAGCCTGAGCTTCAGCTGCTTTTTGAGCAGCAAGCTTTTCAGCTGCCTCCTTTTCTGCAGCAAGTTTCTCTGCTGCTGGGCCATAGGTAAAAAGGGAAGAATTCAGCTGGTATGGTTGATGCTTCATGACATCAAGAACATGAAGAGGTTTTGGGGCAGGTTTTTGCTTGTCTTTGTTTTTGTTCTTGTTTGCTGTTGAAGGGCTAGAGGGGGGAGGCTGCTTGATAGCACCTGGTGGATATGACGGTGAATGAATTGGATTATATGCTAATGGTGGGGGAGCCCTGCAATTGGGTGAATATTTCCAGGAATGTGGCAAAGAAGGAGAAGGTGAAGATGGTCTTGCCTTATTTGACTGCACTGTGGTAGAATCCACAATGTACTTCTCCATTCTGGATTGCCTCTTGGCGAACAGTTCAGCTCCTTTCCCTCTCAAGGCTGGCATCTCAAATGCTGAACCAAAACCAGAGGGGGACATAGTACTACTTGTTGGAACAGGAGATGGTGCCTTTGTCCCAGTGGTATATGAATTAATTCGTCGTGGAGGAGTGGGCTGTGAAGTCTGAGTTGGACTCCATGGCTTGTTTGGTTGGGAAGGCAATTTCTGGGTTTCCTTTTGGGCAATGCTGCTAACTGAACTCTGCTGGTGTTGGGATGCCCAAGCATTTACAGCTGGTTGAGACTGAGATTGTGGTGGTCCCCACTGGCTCACAGGTGGCTGTGATGCCTGCTGTTGAGGTGTCGGTGCCCATGGAGGATGTGCCTGAGGCTGAGTTGGCGGGAATGGCTGAATTTGATTCTGTACAGGTGTCCAAGAGTTTATTACTTGTTGAGGATGTTGCTGAGAAACAGGTTCTTGTCCCCATTGTGGATGTGGTTGGGACTGGGCTGGCATTGGTGGCCAAGGATTCATGGGTTGCTGCACTGCTGTTGTGGGCTGAGGTGGAGGTGGAGTCTGCTGAGCCCATGGAGGCTTTGCTTGAATTGGACTCTGTGGCTGAGCCCATGCATTTGCAGATGGCTGTACTGGTTCTTGCTGTTTGGCCTGAGAGACCAGGGGCTGTGATTGCCTCTGAGGCTGAGCCCAAGAAGGCTGTGGCTGTTGCTGAGGGGGTGATGCCCAATGTGACATTAAATGGGACTGTTGGAACTGTTGTTGTTGGGCCCAGGATGGATGTTCCTGAGCTTGATTTTGATCTTCTTGCCAAACATTGATAGATGGTTGTGCTGGCTCATGCGGGTGAGACCATGGAGCTTGTGGGGTTGACTGATTTGGACTTGGTGCCCAAGAATTGATTTGTGGCTGAGGCTGTGGTTGATGTTTGGGTGAGGGTGAAGTTTGAGGCTGTGCTACCCAAGGCTGGGATTGTGTTTTAGAAGGCACTTGCGATTGTACTTCTGGAGGACCTTGAGACTGTGTCATCCACTGTGGCTGTGTTTGAGACTGGTTTTGAGATGGGACTTGCAATTGGACCTCATTTGTACCCCAAGTACTTACTAGAATCTGCTGATGACGTTGAGCTGGAGCTGGATCCCATGATCTAACAGATGGATCTGATTGTGTTACAGGTGGTGCGACAGGAAGAGCAGAATTCATTTGCACCTGGGGTTGTTTCTCATTCCAGGTTTCTGGTTGCTGGTTTAGCTCCAGTTGAGATTCTGGTTGTTTCCAGGCATTATCTGGATGAAGCTGTTCAGGACTGTGTGAAACATCATGGGATTCAGGGGCTCTTGTCGGGGCCCCCATTTCAGGGGCAGGAGCAGCATCAGCCTCTATGACTGGAGCTTCTGCAGGTGCTGGGACACTGGGTTGGTCAATAGTTTCTTGTTGATCAGACCATGGGGGAGAAGCAGGGTTGATGTGAGGTTTAGGAGCAACTGGTGGTGGAATTTTCTGTTTCATCTTAGGAGACTGAAGAAAGTTGCAGGCTTCAGCTCCTAAGCTTAAATAATCTTCTTCTGGGCAAGACTCAAAACCTGCCTTCTTGACATTCTTGTTAAGGAGATTCAACAGAGCAGGATTAGGTGAAACCTTGGGGGAGTCCTTGAAAGTGAACATAGGTTTATTGGCACTCCTCCTCTTCGTATCTTGCAAGATACCTGTCTTAATAGCAGGTACAGATATACGCTCATCACGGGAAGCAATCTGTTCACCTTGTCCCAATGAATACCCAGACTGTTCTTGATTATCTGCACTTGATTGGGAGGAAAATGGAGCAGCCACTCTATTCTGAACTGAAAATGGTTTGGCACTCCTGTTTGTGACTAATGGCTGCATTTCGTTCTGCATTTGCTGATCAAACATGCCATTCATATGATGTGAATACTGTTGCACTTGCTGTTGTTGGCAGTGTTGTTTCTGATTGTATGATTGCATGTGTTGGTACATATTTTGTTGCTGGTAGTCTTGCTGTTGTTGGTACTGATGTTGCTGTTGCTGGTATTGTAGCTGCTGCTGGTAGTCATGATACTGCTGCTGCTGCTGCTGTTGTTGATAGTACTGTTCTTGGTACTGCTGATATTGTTGTTGTTGCTGTTGCTGCTTTTGTGCCGATAAGCTGTGGTGCAGATTTACATCCATGTAATTCTGGTTCTCTTGTGCATGCATATAAGTCTGCTCCTCCGTGTGTTGGTATGCTTTATGTGTCTCAGTCTCCTGCACCGCTTCAACAGGGATCCCCTTACGTCTCATTTCTTCATGTTCTTCTACTATTTCATCCATGCGCTGTTTGCGCTGGGCAAACATGAGGGCTCCTTTCCCCTTGGTCTCAGGTAGTGCATCCATATCCTGCTGCTTGTCAAGCTTGCGCTCTATCTCAAGTAATCCAGTATCCCAATCAAAGCTTATAATGCTTTTCTGACCTGAGGCATTGGTAAAGAAATCCTCATCAGTTTCTGTTTCACTTGTGGCTAGAACAGTGAACTCAACAGCGTGCTCCTCTTTTTCGTCTTCGTCGTCCTTATAATTTGGCTCGTCCTCACCAGTACCGTAGCTTACAAGTGTATACTTCTTGGCCCTCTGTCTATGCTTCTTAAACATCAACACCCCCTTGTTAGGGTTGGGGGCAGGAGCCGACAGCAGGAGAGCAATACGCTTGCATTTGGACTTGGCCTCTTTCACCTGCTTCTCTGAAAGGCTCTCACTGCGCCGGAGCCCTTAGAATGAGAAAATGAGAAGTTTAGGTTACAGGTAGAGAGTGAGGCGGGTGAGGTCATAAAAAAGGCCTATTGCACATGGTTGGTCCTGGTGGCCTAATTCACTTAACTGTGTATGTAGCATATAAATAGCACTCTTATGTGAGCAGCCAATAAGTCATTTCATATGAGAGGACTTGAGCTGGGAAAATACATGTATTAACTGAGAACCCCGCAGCTAACTAATGTTATACCAAATACAGTACATCGTTTTTTTTATATATATATGTATGGTAATACACTGTATTCATTTCAGATTGTGTCAATTAAAATTAAAAAATGTATTACAATGTGTATCAACAAAGTTTGAGTCATGACTTCTAACCTTCCTAACTTCCTAACCCTAATCAAATGTTAACTCCTAGGTTTAACAGGAGTTAAATGGAATTTATGAATCCCTTGACCCACATTACTCCCAATGGCCCAATAAGTCATTCTTCAAGCAGAGATTTGACAACACCATCACCAATTAACTAAATCTCTGATCCATGTATAACATCCAGACATTAACATAAGCTAGTTACAGCTGTGAATGTGTCTAGAGCACGTTACTAAGGTTGAGCCAATAGCAGACAGCAGAGAAAAAAGAGGGAGTAAAAATAGCCCTGGGGCACTGTGTGGGCTTGCTAGTGGCAGGGTGCTAATACAAGCCCATATGTGTAGCTCCAAAAGTTGTAAAAAAAAACACCCTACAATATTCCAGTCAATATACGTAGAAATACTGTAAAAGCCCCATATTCCCACCAGGCACCTGTCTCAGTCCTTTCAAAATAGATTTGGCTAAAACTCAAGAGAGAATAAAGACATGCCACATTTCTGATTCATGTCTGTCCCATCTTAAGGTGGAGACAGCTATAGTTGAGTGCTCCTTCCTTTTCAGTGCTGCTAAGATGCACAATTTTAAAGGATCGGGTAACAGGCCAGAGTCACACATGCTGATGTCTGTCAAATGGTACTTCTGCAAGCATCATTAGCATGCCCATGTTTTATTCTTAACTTTACCAGTCATGTCACCCCGTGAGCCCCCACCTATTACTGCTACGGTGAATCATTGCTATGTTCTTTTTTGTTTTATCTATCTATCTATCTATCTATCTATCTATCTATCTATCTATCTATCTATCTATCTATCTATCTATCTATCTATCTATCTAAAAACCATAATATACATTTGATATTTAAAGTATTACTTAAACATGTATTCATGCTTTTGCTCACAAATCCTTAACAGTATACATAATACAGATCATATTACATTAATTGTGTGTAACTTTTTCTAAACTATAACTTTACAAATTAGAAGCGCAAGCAATCCATAGCTGACTTTGTCAGTTCACTGATGTTATTTCTATAACTTAAGCTTTTCAAATTATAAGCTTTTGAAATTATCACTATTCTTGCAAACAGTTACTATATCACACAATAAGAATAAACACACTGAAGATCAGATGTTACTTACTGGCGTGCCTTGCCCGGTGCTTGTTGGGCTCGTTGACCTCCCTCTCCGATTCGGAGTCACACTCCTCTGAGGGAAGTCCAAAAGACACAGTTGAGGAGGTGGGAGCTTCTTCAATG
Source organism: Cyprinus carpio (assembly GCF_018340385.1). Taxonomy (NCBI): domain Eukaryota; kingdom Metazoa; phylum Chordata; class Actinopteri; order Cypriniformes; family Cyprinidae; genus Cyprinus; species Cyprinus carpio. The sequence goes on from NC_056578.1 coordinate 39,572,752, forward strand.
TGCCCTCCTTCTTCCCCACCAGAATCCAACAGTTGACTGGCCTCTACCCCCTCCTTTCCTGAACTGCTTCCAGATAACTGCTTCACTGTCACCTCCACCTGTCCTGTCAAAGCAGGGGGGTTGCTAACCAGCACACCCCGCTGACCAAGGGGTTGCCGGTCTTGTCGGGGTATGTAGAGGGGTTTACATAAAGAAAATGTGGTGGTGGTATAGTTGACACTCTCATCCGTCGTTCTATGATAGATGTCTCCCACAAATCCACAAGCACTGCCTAATGCAGTACAGTCTGGCTCTTCCAGGGTGGTCTTGGAGAGCGAGAGCTGCAATTCGACCACAGATCCTGGAGTTACATCCAAATGGGTGTCTCCACCACCCTGGACATTGATGCCTGTACTTTTATTCCAAGAAGCAGGTATTTTAACTTGTGTCCGGACCAGTCGAGTCCCCACAGGACACTCTCCATCGCTGTCTGTCTCCCCATAATATGCTTCATCCTGGTACTCAGAGGTGTGTAGTTCCTGTGGCCCATGAGGCCTGGATGGAGAAGGGATCTGAAAAGTGGTACTAACCATTTCAAAGCTCTCTTGAGGTGGACTACAGCATCTACAGAGAGGAGATCATGGTAAATCACATATAAAATGCAGTTAATTCACCCATTCAAACCCCAAGACTTCCTTATCAAGCAAATCGTTTCTGAGAAATAACAAAACTACCTTAGTTTTCAGTTACCATTTCTGTGAATCACATATGTGTCTAATTAATCTAAATATATCTAGGTAAGATATTCTGTTTCTGATTTCATGAGTACATAGTGGGTAGTTTGGTACATGTTTGGTATTTCAAAGGTCAAGATAGGCATAAAAAAGACATTTCATAAACTATACTATAAAAATGCAAATAGCTATTCAATTTAATGCATGCATCACAATATGTTGCATTTGGTCTAGAATCACAGAAGAGATGGGTCTTAAATATTACATTAACATTTAATGCTTCTAGTTTGTAATGAAAAAGCTATTTCCTTTTTGCCTAAAAAAACAAACAAAAAAACTATTGTATCAAGGAACATTTGTCCAAGCAATAAAATACCTTTTGACAAGCAGCTGTAGACAGTCAGCTGAGGCCTCAATGAGATCAATAGCGTCTGAGAGACTGAGGTTTGAGCAAGGCTTTCCATTAACCGACACCAGCTCATCATTCTCACATAATCCAGCCACGGCAGCGGGACTACCGTCCTCTATCTATAAGATAGATAATAATCATGCATTTATCAAAGGGTAACTTTAGCAATTTAAAAAGATATCATTGACCATACAAGTAAGGGTATGTATACATTGCAATGTATAAAAAATTAAATGTAAATAGTGCTTTTAGTAAAACTATCATAGTAGCTTAATGGGATAGTTCACCCAAAAATGAAAATCAATACTAAAAGTTTTTTTTTTTTTTTTTGGTAAAACAGTGCGAACATGTATAATACTGTACATGGATGAAAAAAGAACTATAAGCCCATCCTTGGTTCGTAGACAGTGTATCTTAATTTAGATCAAGTGCCACTAATTTACGCATCACAACAGCTGCATGTCAAATGACTAAACAGTGCTACTGGCCAAAGCAGGTCTATGATTCATTAGCCTCGCAAAGAGAAGCAGAGACACTTCAATCTAAGATTTAATATCAGCCATTTGTAACTTTGAGGGCATCACAAATCAACTCAGCTATAAGGTCAAGTCATAAAGCAGAGCGATTGTTCGTCTAAGATTGCCGTGTAATTGTAGAGTCTCTCTGCTTGATTTAGCTCATGGTATTATTGAAACGTTTATGCAGTGACACAAGATACAGGCTAGCAAGCTTTAAAGTGAATATTTTCTCAGTCTTAATGTAGGATTCATGAAAAAAAGTAACAAAGAATAATTCAGTCCTGAGATGACCTTGTTTATTTGGACAATTGCATTGCAAGCCATTCCCAAATATAATGGCAGCATTACAAGAACAAATCTATTTATGACCATCTGCCAGTGATAAATACCTTCACCTAAAATAAACTTCTTAGATAAATCAACAAAGATCATGAAACTACAGATGTCATGCCATGCCTTCTGAGGTCATTACTTAAACCGGAGCAATTTCAATCAGGAATTGTGAGATTAGTTCCTCAGTATCACAGCTCACCAAATATGCACACGCACAGCTCCTCAAGCCAGACTTAAAATAACACATTTGCATGTTTTATTTGTTTTGACAACCAAAAAGGCTGACCGAAACTTTACATACAATGATGATTTTCTGTTACAGATAATGTGTACTTTGTGAATTTCAAAAAAGTGGGGTAGTGTGTTTTTCATGGATTTTCATGAATTGGTTTGGTAGAGAAAAACATGAAAATATGCAGTTATGTTTTACTTTTTGTTAAATTGTTGATTCAGTAGAGTTAGTTTGACATCAACTGCATTTAGGTGATTTACTGTAATCGATATCCAGAAACAGTGAGCTCGGTTTGGTCCAGAAATTTGGTCCCAGCCCCTCTCCTAAATCTCAAGGAGATTTTGCTTTTCTAGTGCATGAAATCATATTCCAACCAACAATTATGATGATTTATAAGCTCTGTTCGTCCGAATCCCACATAACTGGAACAAATTAAAAAAACAAAACAAAAAAAAAACTACTACTGTTTGACAAATCTGAGAAAAGGGACATATTAAAAAAAAAAAAAGGTATCATGTAAATAAACTTTATGTCACACCTCAAATGATAAGGAAATGTACATTGATGTTAAATAGCATATATAGCGCATACTTTTGAATGACAGTTCTTGGATTCTGGGGATCAGTAAACAAATGGCAATATTACAATGTAAGCTTTAGTTAAAATCACCTTATTCAAAGCATATTACAAAAAAAAAAACACTGCGACAATGGTTATTTGCTAGGCTTGCTCCATAAAGAGTCTTTAAAGGGACAATATAGTTCCTATTAATCACAACTAGAGGGCAGTGTGCAGTGAATAAAAGACATTCAAATACATTAAAATCATACTGAGAGGAAAAAATAAACTACAGTTTTAAATATCTGAGACTCACAAACCTTTCATGATGAGAATAAATGATGTGCAGAAAGTTTCTGTCTCCCATGGCTTCTCTTCTCTTATTAAATATTTAGATAAAATTGTACACCTACAAATATATGTCCGAACCTCACAACACTGCCACAGAAGAGAACATTCTTCATGAACACACAGCTGGCCATCTGTAGCTTTACAACACATCATGGTGTAAATATTGTACACTGCACACACTGATATTTCCTATTTAAATCCATTAACAATGTGGCCAAAACACGGCTCCTCAATCTATTATGTAGCACATTAACAATCCTTTATAATAGCAAAGCCTTATAAAGCTACTGGCATGATGCCCAGTTTAAAGGTGAAGGTTCTTTAATTGAATAAAACCATGGAGCTGTGGGATTGTTATGAAGCTGTAGAGGAGATGGAGAACTGCTCTGGTCACCGTATAAGGGCTTTCAGAGGGACGAAGCCTATATAATCGCTGCTCAAATGGACAAGTAACAGCAGATTTGAACACAAACCTCATCCAAAAAAGGAGGGGAAAGAACAATCTAGCATACATGCATACATCATGTAAATACTGAATATTATACATTTTAGTGTATGTAAGGAGACAATAGAAATGCAGCTTCAGCCTTTATGGTATTTGGCTACATAAATACTGTAGATCTATGTCATACTGTTTATGAGAAGACACTGTAAAATCTAAAAATGTGCACTTGGTCTCCTGTATAGAAGTTTACTTAATACTATTAAATGTTCACTTGTAGTGTACTTCAAATCTAAAAGAAAAAGAAGTACATTCAGCAGAACACATTTACCATATTTCAAAGCTAATAGAATAGTAATTATGAAATGACATATAAAGACTTCAGTTCTACTTAAAGGGATAGTTCACCCAAAAATTTAAATTTTGACATTTTTTACTCTCCCTCATGTTGCTCCAAACCTGTATGAGTTTCTTTCTTCTGTTAAAAAAAAGTCAATGGGGACCTAAAACTGTTTGGTTACACACATTTTTCAAAATATCTTCTTTTGTGCTCAACAGAAAAAAAGTAAATAATGACAAAACTTTCATTTTTGGGTGAACTATCCCTTTGAGTGGGTCAAAAAAAAAATAATTCTAAAAAGTTCAGCTAATTGCATATACAGTAATATAAATTTGCATGTGTTTTAGTATGTTAGTAAACACATCAAAATAAGTGCAATCCTTTAAAGATTAACAATTGTGTTTTTGTGTGTTAGTAAACACATCAAAATAAGTGCAATCCTTTAAAGTTTTTTAGTTTGTTAGTATTAAGTTGGTTATGAGTGCAATCCTTTAAAGATTAACAATTAAGTAAAATTAAGTGGTTTATTTTGATTTTGTTATTATGTTTTTTTATAGTTTTTGAGTTGCTTTTGAATTCTTTGAAGGCATGAAGTTGAGTGCGATTTTTCAAATGGGTGAGATTTTAGGTCAACTGACAAAAATATGTTTTTTAGGTTTTCAGCATAAGGAGATTTACATTGTGAGGAAATCCTTCGTTATCAATACAACACAACACTTTTTAATAACACTGCAAACATTGTACTGATACAGCTGCAATTCATAATGTACTAAAAAATAGAATGTGCTTAAACAATGATGATGTACTTAGTTATAGATTGTGCTTAAAAATAAAAGAGATAAAGTGCGCAGAAAATCTTGAAAAATAAGTTTTGAGATAAAGTGCATATATAGCAGAAAAATTGAACAGGTTATTCAACACTTTGAGTATCTTTTGTTTGAAAGCAAGGCTGATTGCGTTATAGGGCATTTGTTACTTGGATGTCGTAATTACACATTATTTGGCACAAAAAAGTAAATTTTAAATGTTACATTTTGGAAGAGAAAGTCAAAAGCACAATTAGTTTTGTTCCCATAACACACTGAGTAAATGCAGCGTACTGGAAAGTTCTCTCTGCTTCTTCTGCCTCCTACAGCTTAAAGCAATTATCTTTTAGTGTTTCCAATAGACATTTCAGGTAAAATGAACCATGGTGGTCTACAGACTGTCAGGTTCCCATAGTTAAATCCACATTAGCCGTAAATGGTGGACTCTCACATACTTGTGCTGGGTGAGTTGGTTAGCAGTTTACCACAGCACACAGGAGTGAATCCAACTGTAATGTTCATAGCCAAACGACTTAAGTTTAAACATAACTCTTTACTACAGATTGCTGGATGCCTTTCATAGGTCTAACGGTTCATTATGAAAATGTTTTTGTACTTGTATGTTCAAAGGAGAATGTAGCTTTTAATGAACTCGCATTGGGCCCTTTGTATATGCCAAAAGATCCATGATGTGCTACTTGTATACGACAGAATATAAAAGCAGACCATTAGCAAACTAAAGGCTTTTACCATTAAAAGGCAATGCATGTATGAGATATATCACACATAAACTAATGCAGAAATACCCTCGTGAAAAAGCAATGTGTTTATTAGTATTGAATTTAAAATCTTAAAAGTGTATCTTTTGTAAAAAAAAAAAATATGTATTTGCAGATAATGTAATATTACTTAAATAAAAGGCCACTTAAATTGTACTTAAAGAGACACTTTCATGACTATGTTTCTCAACATACTTAAGTAGACTTTTAAAAAGCGCAATTTGTAATAATGTTACATTAGAAGTTTTATTTTAAAGTAAAATTAAAAAAAAAATTTTTAATAACATTTTGTAGTACTTTAAAGAAGTACACTTTTTTGATGTGTTAGCTAACATACTAAAGCAAAGTTAATATATTTTAAATGTATTAAACATTATTACAAAAAATGTGCAATTGCAAACACATTTTTACATACAAAGTTTCTGTAGAAACAACATTGAAGTAGATTTTAGTTTATAAATGCTTGTAAGTTCATTCAACAGTACACTTTAACTATATTTCAAAGACAATAGAATTATGAAATTACATTTAATGATGTACTTAAGTCCTACTTAAATGCATGGGTAAAACAGCATGTTCAGCTAATTGAATGCAATATGCATTTAAAAAAAAAATCACTTTAATTTAATTGGAATTAACATGCAATTAATTATTTTAAAATATATTATTTAGGTACCATTTTTAAGTACTGAACACCATGAACACCATGACCTCCATTATGTAGCACACTGAACAGCTGTTTATCATGAACAGTATTTCTCAGCTTCATGTCATATGTCATTTTCAGGCATGTTTCTCTGCTGAGTTTTCTCTTACGTCTTCCAGATGACTTAGAGGAGCATGGGGTCGCTCCACAAACATGGAAGCACGTATCTGTGAGAGGGGTTATATTATGAGCTCAAGCTCTCTCGTGACAGCACAGGCAAATATTTGACTGCTCAGCTAAAAGTGTGAGCTCGCATATGTCTCATGAAAACGTAGAGTCAGAAATGATATAGATCTAAAAGAAAATTATCTCATCACACTAACATAAAAAAAACATTGCTATCAGGATTAATATGACACAGTTATACATAATATCGGATTAATATTAATAAGGTTATTATTAAAGTAATAGTTTCAATAGTTAATTAAAATTTTTTAAATTTAATATGTAGATGATGTTGGTTTGTTTGTTTGTTTTTGAGATTTGTAGAATTGTATCATTTGATCACTTGTTGATGATTTGATGTGAATGGGTGCCGTCAGAATGAGAGTCCAAACAACTGATAAAAACATCACAGTAATCCACACCACTCCAGTCCAACAATTATTATCTTATGAAGTGAAAAACTTTGATCCATCAAGATATTTTAACTTCAAATAGTTTATTTTGATTAAAATTCAAGTCCATATTACCCATAATATTCTTTCTCCATGAAAAAGTCATCTCATCTGAATCAGGAGAGAAATATGCACAGATCAAGCACTGTTTACAAGCCAAATTAATCCAAAACAGTTCGTTCGAGAGACAACATAGGTTGGACTTTTTCACCGGAAGAAGCGTTATTATGGATTATGGACTCTATTTTGGCCAGAAGTGACAGTTTAAAGTTAAAAGCATCTTAATGATAGATTTGTTCCTTATCAAACATGCAGCTTTTCACCTCACAGGATAACTGATGGACTGGAGTGGTGTGGATTACTTGTGGATTATGTTTTTATCAGCTGTTTGGACTCTTATTCTGACGGCACCCATTCACTGCAGAGCATCCACTGCTGAGCAAGTAAGGGAATGCTACATTTCTCCAAATCTGAAATAAACAAAAAAGATTCACTGCAGGGACCCATTCACTGCAGAGCATCCACTGCTGAGCAAGTAAGGGAATGCTTGTTTAAACTATTTCTTTAATGTTACAAAAAAGATTCATTATATTCATTATTTATAATTCTGCTGTTGCAGTTCAATTACAGTGTTTTTCTGAAGCAGGTATACTGTACATTCCTGCTGGTCAACAGTGGAATATCAGTTTGTGATGTGATAGATAAGCATGATTTATTAAAACAAGGACCTAATTAATCAAATTAGCAGAAAATAAAATATACACAAACTGATATCTTTATTCATCCCAACTGAATTTTAGAGTGCATCTGTTTAGAAGTTATTTAGAAGCATGTATGCCAAAGCTGAAGTCAGTAAGGTGCCATTACAAGGACTGACACCATACTAAAGGCTATTAATGTTTTACTGAATTGTAAAATATGACTATATTTTGAATACTTTAACACTTTATGGAGCTACAAATAAACAAGGTGTTCAGCTGAGAAAGAAATTATTGCTTAACCTGTACACTGGCCGGGAACACTGATTATCCAATATGCCCAATAGGTGACTTCAGACTCACGTCTAGTCTGTTATTGTTGATTTTTTTGGTCAGTTCTTCTGTCTAGTAACTATATAATTACCATACATATTTATCAGGGCATTACTTTTGGTATGCTACATATTATCAGTTACACTGCTGGACTCAAAGTTGTAGAAGCAACCTGTATAACACCCGGTAATCTATTCATATTTAATGTGAAGAGGTACACTGTAAAGCAACCTGTATAACACTCTGTAATCTATTTTTATTTTATTTTATGTGTTTATATTTGTGAATAAAAAAAAGTTTTTTATATTATGTTTTGCAAGAAAATACTATTTCTGTCTTGAAAATTTCATATTTAATTCAGTGTGATACTTGGTGTTTCTTTGTAGTTTCTTGAGAGGTTTACTAATCCTACAACAATTTTATTTCTGGTCCTCTAATCCCTGTTGCTTTCCAAGAGTGCTGATATTTAATAGCATTTGTGACGTTCCAGCAAATAAAATAAATTAAATAAATACAAAAATACAAACAATGGCAAAGTTTAAATGGTGTCGAGTATTTGCATATAGTTGATGTTTTAAAATCAAATTTTCAAAATGTATTTATTCAAATTCCATGGAATCAGCACTAGACTGTTAATTGTGAAAACAATTAAATTGAATCATTTAAAAAGTATGAGCATGATTTAAAAATGGCTAGTTGTATGATATGAAAATTCTATCATCATTTACTCAGCCTCCACTCATTCCACACCAAACAGTTGACGGTAGCCATTGACTATATAGTGTACGGAAGTCAGTGGCTGTTTGTTTACCAACACTCTCCAAAATATCTTCTTCTGTGCTCAGTAGAAGAAATAAACTCATACAGGTTTGGAATAACTTGAGGGTGAGTAAATGACGACAGAACTTTCATTTTCGGGTGAACTGTCCCTTTAAGTATATTAGTATGTTTGTTAAAACTGTGTAGTCCAAATGAATGGAAATTTTATATGCAATTAAAATACATAATCTTAAATATTAGGCCTAAATTGTTTGGGGTGAGTAACTGAGTGTAGTCAAAACAATATGAGTTTTTAAAAAGCTTAATGTTTTCTTTGTTTAAAAGTGATTTCTTTCACCACTGAGCATGGAAAAAGATATAGAAAACTCCCACTAAATTCTGAATCACAGACATGCTAATATTAAGTACAACAGCACTCCTGCTAGCATTATATTGCTTAAACATTTTGCCCTCTGTTTAAATACCGTATTTCATAGCCATGACGAGCTTTAAACTTGTTAAGCTGTTCCATAAACAAAGCATTTGAGTATAATCACAAGTCTCCATGGGGTCAGAGGTTGTGTTGAGGGTGGTGCTGATTATTTCCACATAAATCATTATGAATACAGCTTGAAACATTCAAAATATGCACATGTTCTAAGTTGACACTCACAAAATTGGCTGAAGAAGTTTTACTAATTCGCATATTATCCCTAAATCAATGTTTCCTGATAATTCCATCCGCTGGAAACTAACAGTTCTTGATATCTATGGGAGTGATGACAGATTGCATGAACTTGGCCAGCAGACTTTGTTAGCTTTGCTGTAACCATATAAGGACCCTTGCTCAAGTCTGAGACATGCAGAGCCTACGCAGCACAGATCTGCCTGTAAAATTCAGCTAGAGAAAAACAACTTTGCCAGTAAACATTTATCAAAACAACAGGCCGATTTGAACTTCGCGGGTGGCCACTAAGACATGTTGTCATTATGCAAGAATCCAACTCAACGTTCGTTTACAACATTGCCCAAGTGTCCAGCAAAGACAGTTAACCATCGTTATTTAACTGTATAAGAGAACTACATTTATATAAAACCTTAAGTTTTGACAATATATAGGCCCAGCTTTGTGGTTACAATTATCAGACACATGCAAACTCAAATCACTTTTATCCAAGAACAAAACTTTCAGGATGCCTAAATGTAACATAAAATTGAGAAAACTGGCTGAAAAGAGCCAAATACAGCTGCTGGTTTTATTTGATCCAAGCTGGTGCAAATCTAATAAACCAGTTGGCGTCCTATTCAGGCCAGTTAAACAAAGCCAAAACCCCAACTAAAGACCAGAAAACCAGCAGGGTCTTCTGAAAGCGTGTTTGTGTGTTTCATTATAAAAAGAAAGAGAGAGAAACTGGAGAAATGACCATAATAAAAGAACAGATGGATATGCATCATCGTCACCAGGTATGCTGCCATCCTACTATGAACTGCGTTATTATTAAATCATCATCATCATAATAGTAGCCTGTAGCCTCACCTCAAGCACCTGGATTGGCTGTTGAGGGTCTTGAGCGCTCTGGCTGAGTCTGAATCCCCAGGGCGCGCCGCCGCGCAGCGTAACGCACGCGAACTCGCCCGTGCCCATCCTCCTGCAGCTGTCCTCCAGTCTGAGAGAAGTCAAGCTTCTCCTGTGCGATATCTGAGGCTGCCTTCAGTGGGTGTAAAGCCAAAACAGCTGGAGTCCGGCCCTCTTTTTTTCAGCGTCATTCTTGAGAGACCATCCTGAGGAGAGTAACTGTTCTTTGCTCTTTTACTCGTGACAAAATGCAAATGCATCCAGAGTGATGAAAAGCTCGTGGAAGAGGAATATCTCTTGGCAACCCTTGTGATAAAGAAGTAAACTTTAACATGCTTTCAAAGAAAGAGTATGGGAATAATATAAGCTATGCTTTAGTAGCTAAATGTTAATGTAATGTTAAATGTAGTCAATTGAAATTAAAATGTATTAGTTTAGATTTATATTTGGGAAATTTTGAGTAGTACTTTTTTGATCCAGTTAAGTAGGACTTAAGTACATTTTTATTTGTAATTTATAATTACTTCTATTGTTTTTGAAATATGGTTAGCGTACTGCTGAATGTAGGCCATAGTGACAAAATGAAAAAAAAATGTTTTGCTTAATGTTGGATGTAGTGAATAGTTGAAAAAGGTTTTTTTTTCAAAACTGTTGTAACTATCTTTTTTTTTTTTTTTTTTCAAAACTCTCTGAACTATCTTTTTATTTATTTATATAATTTATAAGTTAGTTAGTATTTGTGGAACCGTGTCCTCAAATACATTAAAATAAAATAAATAGGTCAAACTAATGCTTTATTTATGCTAGCATTTCCACTTTTGTTGTTTCCTGAATTGTTTTGTTAAATTGTTTTGAAAAATAAGTATCTTAAGTATGTAAGTATATAAATAAATATCAAAACATTTGTACTTAAAATGCGTTATAAGCCATTGGCTTTTCAGCAATAATTTATATATATATATGATGTTATATATATGTGTGTGTGTGTGTGTGTGTGTGTGTGTGTGTGTGTGTATATATATATATATATATATATATATATATATGGTTAGAGAGTTTGATATAACCCTAATATATCAAGTCTATATATACCATATATATATAGGCTGTAATATGCATGTATATATAAATTATTGCTGCCCAAAGCCAATGGTGTGTTTATAACGCACTTTTTAAGTACAAATTCTGTACAGCCAATGGCTTATAACGCATTTTAAGTACAAATGTTTTGAGATTTATATATTTACTTACTTAAGATACTTATTTTTCCTATTTTACATTATAAGTTTTTTTTCTTTGTTAATATGGACTATGGTCAGTTATTGAAGTCCCACAGAACTAGAGCCAGAGGAGTGTCAGTTTTAATCAAGATGTTCATTAGCAAAATCAGATTAAATCAATCAGAGGGGCAAGACCAGAATATTTTACATGCCTAATGCCACTGTTCATACATCCAGGAGGTACAGTAATAAAGATCAGCGTTAATACAGCTTACTTATTATATTGCAGTATAATAAACTTGACAGATCAATTTAGACTAAAACGACTGAGGAAGACTAGATCTAAGGGTCAAGATTAGATTACAGACAAAACATTACAGACTTTACATATTCCTATATCTTATATCTAATACGAGATATCCTTGTAAAAAATAAGCGCTTAGTTGTATTGAATGTGCACTTGTAGTGCATTTCAAATCTTAAACGTATAAAATATGAAATAAAAGTCCACTTAAGTATACTTTTATCTATTTTTTTTTATACAGAGAATGTACATAAAATCATTGTTTTAATAATCCTTTAAATAAATACACGATGTGTATTGATGTGTTGCCTTAAGCACATGTAAAGTACTTGATTATAATTTTAACCATACAGTATGTGACGTTCCAAATGACATTTAAAGTTAACATATATTAAATGTATTAAATTACAACTCCCTCTTTACAAATATATGACATACAACTTTCAACAGAAATGACAGTAAAGTATATTTTAGTTTAGCAAATACTTGTCAATACATTCAGCAGTACACTTATTTAAAAGAAAACAGAATTGTGAAATTACATAAAAAGACGTACTTAAGTGGGTCAAAAAGCACAAAGTATTATAACTGTATCAATGTTTTTCCATATTGACTTGGATACTGTCACAGTCGACATATTGTGCACAAGACCAAAGAACAGAAGAATGTCCACACGAGTACATTACACTCGTTTTATATTCAGGAAACGCCCACAGATCAGAACGAGCTCATTTCATATCAGAGACCAATGACAGCATGGCGCACTTCGGCATCCTTGCTGACGTGTAGTGGTTCCCATCAGCCCGCGCAAGCGCAGAGGCGGCGGCTCAATGTACGCAACACCGGCGCTGTGCTGGAGCTTGACGTGGCACTCTCGGCTCGCAATTCAACATCACCAGAGGAAAGGACACATCGTTCGCTTTCAGGTAAGTCTTTATTATTTTGTTATCTACTAATAAACTAAAATGGGTTTTGAAAGGCAACCTTATTTTGACCTTAGTGTATAAGCGCCATTCTTTAGAGGCCCTATGTGTAACGTTATATATATTTATAAGTTTGGCTTGTACAGTAAGCTATGCCAGTTTCCATCTCTAGCGGAAAATATTTGGTAACTTTGTATCGCCGACAGCTGGGCTACGCACGTTGTTGTTGTTGTTGTTGTCAGTAGGCCTATATCGAGTCTGTATATCCATGTCATGTGCTGAAGTCCTTCAAAATGCACTTTATTCAGTAAAGTGAAACATTGCAGGTCTTTGAGGTGGCAGGGCAGACTGATACTGTAACATTACATTCGCGCTGTAGCATCTCTGCCATGACATCGCTGATCGGAATATCGTGTGTGTTGAATGATTTAAATTAAATATTATCTTTCCCTGAGAGCTACTGAAGGCCTCTCGCAGAAATACTGACGTGAAGTCTCAGACAAAAAAAAAGTTTATTGTAACTACGTAGACTGTAGGCCTATAATTACCTTGTAAAAATGTGAGTTATTTAACAATAAAACCTGTTTGTTGATCAACTGCAATGGTGAAGCCATATTATATTTAAGAAAACCATACTTGTCATTTTACTGGTTTATTAAAAAAAAAAAAAAACACACACACAAAGTATGAATCACCTTTTTAGTTTATGGGAAATTCCCTGCTTAACTTTTTATTTTTATTTTTATTAATGTCAGTTATGCACAGAGGAGTGTTATAGGTTGCATTTTTTTGTCATTAAGTATTTTTTTCAACCCTGTTTTGTTGTTTTAGACCATTTTTGATTAACTTTAAATCATCATGTGGCCTTTTTTTATTAAAACCGGTACATTGTAAAGTAACAAAACTATATTTTAATAGCGCAGAAATGTTGGCAAGTTAACATTAATGACATTTACAGTTAATAACTTAAAAATATGCAGTTACCATAATGATGTCAGCTTTAATGATAATTAATTTGAGGGTTGAATACAATAACAAAACCATTATATTAATATATGGCCGATTGTGTTATCATTAGCTCCTCTTATCTAGGTCTAGTGACAAAGTTCCTGATCGCACGTGCTTAGGGTTGAGGTAATCATATCAGGTAAACTCTAAACTGTAGAAAACATTTCATTATAATTATATTGAATATGCACTTGTAGAATTTTTATTTTTTTATATATATAAGTAAAATGCTGCTTGAGTGTACTTAAAAAGAGACACTTTTATGACTGTTTCTTAACACATTTAAGTACACTTTTGAAAACGCGCACATTGTAATGTCAAATTAAAATGTTAATTCACAATTTTTGATGTCATACATTAAAAAAGTACACTTATTTTGATGTGTTGACTAACATACTAAATGTACTAAATTGCAAATTGTAATTACAAGTATATGTTTAAACACATGGCACCGAAGTTTCAACAGAAATGACATTAAAGTATATTTTATTTTACCATAAATGCTTGTCAATAAATTCAGCAGTACACTTTAACCAAATTTCAAAGACAGGAGAAGTAATTATGAAATTGCATAAAAAAAATATACTTAAGTTGATAAAGGCATTTTAAAGTTCAGGTAATTGCATTTAATATAAATTTAAATTATAATACATTACATTTCATTGCAATTAATTAACATGCAATTAAGTGCCTGAAAACATACCTTTCAGTGCGCGCTTAAGTATATTCTTTCCATAATTAGTACTCTTTTCAAAGTATGCTAAAGTGCACTTCTTTTTCCACAATGGTTAGTATAGAGCCGAATGCAACACATAGATTAGAAGTTTCGTGACTTCAACATTAAAAGTCCCTGTGTATGTTTTGTTTTGAAACCTGCGAAATGAATTCACCCTCTTTCTTCTGTTCCAGGTCACCCTTTTTTTGTCCCAGACTGGAATGAAAAACGTATAACAGTAGGATGAGTCAGCAAGGTTATGTCGCCGCCCCTCCATACTCCCAGGCCCAGGCTGGAATGGGGGGATACTCTGCAGGGTTTGGGAACCCCCCACCTCAGTCGCATTATGGCGCCTATGGATCTCCTCCGCAGGGTTACTCCGCCCCTCCGACAGGTAAAGTGAATCTTCTTCTGTTGAGTTCTGTTCTAAAACTGGCAAGTTTCATCTTGTCCTTACGATACAGGAGTCACAGCACCTAAACAGTGTCAATCCATTATGAAACTGCTTTTCATTATAGTGTCTGCAGTATCCTCTGTAGCCTGTATCCTCTGTAGTTTATATGCTGAAATTATATTTTTGTCACAGTATTATCTTCTCGCATGATTCTGTCCATGTAAAATGCATGCTGTTTTTCCAGGTGTGCTCAAGCCCCCTGCCTCCTCTTCTTCTGGGATGCCTCCACCACCAGTGTCCAGCCAGTATGGGGCTAACATTCAGCAGAATGGGGCCCATCCCCACAGGTGAGTACTGGTTCAATGTGATGATGGCATTGTTGAAATCGCAACTTTCAGTAATAATAATTTTTATTTTTTTTGCTCTCGTCAGTTTCCCTCCTCCTGTTGCTTCAGCTCCTTCCATGTCTCCTTATGGACAGCCTCCTCAAAGTGCTTTTTATAGTATGGCACAAGCCCCACCTCCAACTCAACAGCTGACCAATCAAATGAGTGCCATGAACATTGGAGGATATGGTACGTTAGATGGCATTTTATATTGATTTTAAGTGGACTGACTTTCAGTTGGCGTGTTTTATACCCATGCACTGTGATCTGTAGGCCAAAGGCCCATGCAGGTACCACAGTCTCCTTCCAGCTCAGCAGCACCACAACAATATCACACATCACCTCCACCAGCAATGGGACATCCGCCCCTTTCTCCACCAGGACAGCAGCTGTCCTCATTTGGTTCTCCTCCTCCGATGGCCACGATGGGTTCTGTGGCAGCTCCGCCGATGGGAATGTCTGGCCCACCTGGACCAGGTGTCCACCAACCACCACTGGGACCCCAAGGCTATCCACAGCAACCAGGTAAGAACTAGGAAATATTGCACCAATGATTAAGAAAAGTTCTAGAGCTTATATTTAAGGGTGAATTGTATCACATTTGTTAAAATACTCTAAAATACTTTAGATTTTAGAATTACACTTTATAATATTTAAGATTTTGGAAAAGGTTTCTTTGGAAGTCTCTTATGCTCACCAAGGCTGCACATTAAAAACAGTAATATTGTGAAATATTATTACAGTTTAAAATAACCGTTTTCTATTTGAATGTATTGTAAAATGTAATTTATTTCTGTGATGTAAAGCTGAATTTTCAGCATCATTACTCCAGCCTTCAGTGTCACATGATCTTTCAAAAATCATTCTTATATGCTGATACGGTGTTCAAGAAACATTTCTGCTAATTATCAATTTCGCACACAGTTGTGCTGCATGATATTTTTGTGAAAAAATAATAAAAAAAAAAAAAAAAAAAAAAAATTTGATGAAAAAGAAAGATTTATTTGAAATGGAAGTCTTTTGTAACATTATAAATGCCTTTTGAACAATTTACTGTGTCTTTGCTGAATCTTACCTCAAACTTTTGAATGGTACTGAATCGCAGTTTTAAACAAGTATTAAGCTGCGAAAACTATTTTCAACATTATTAATAATAAGAAATGTTTTTTTGAGCAGCTAATCAGCATATTATTATGATTTCTGAAGGGTCATTTGACACTGAAGACTGGAGTAATGATGCTGAAAATTCAGCTTTACATCACAGAAATAAATTACATTTTAAAATGTATTAATAACATCACAATATTACTGTTTTTACTAAATTTGTAATAATATAATGCAGCCTTGCAGCATACTGATTTACTGTATTTGTAAAAATTCTGAATTATTAAACTTTTGCAGCCTGTATGAGTTAAACTTAGTACTTTCAAAAACATCCAAAATCATGAGACTATTCCATAGTTTGTTTTCAGACTGGGTAGCCACTGTTTTATGAGACATAAAAAATCTGAATTATTCCAAACTTTTGACTGGCACTGTATATGTTAAACTTAAGTCCTTGTAAAAAACAGTCCACCTATTTTTTTCATTTGCGTTTGTGGTGCAGAAATGACACACCTCACCTCTACTCAGTATTTTTAGAGGCAAATGTTAACTGAAATAACTCTTTTTGGTTCTGATCTAAAGGGAGCCCGATTTCAGGCCCGTATGGTGCACAGATGGCAGGACCACAGATGGCAGGGCCACAATCAGGTGCTTTCCCAGGAGGCTTTCCTGGAGGTCCAGCACAAATGGCAGGCCCTCCTCAAAAGAAGCTGGACCCAGACTCCATTCCAAGCACGGTAACAACAGACAAAATGCTGCTTTATAATGTAAAATCTTTTAAATTTGTGCACATTTCAAGGTACACTGACTTGTCTGTTGCAGACGCACGTGATTGAGGATGACCAGGCTAAGAGAGGAGGCCAGGTGTATGTCACAAACATCAGAGGTCAGGTGCCTCCACTGGTCACCACAGATTTCACAGTGCAGGATCAAGGTGAGCATGGCAGCCGGCTTTGCACTTCTCTCCTAATATTAGCATAAAAGGTGTTTTGTTTAACACATTAACCTTTCTTCTGTCATTTTGGCAATGCCAGCCCTAGGTTCATGCGGTGCACAACATATTCCTTCCCCAGCACTGCCGACCTTGCAAAGCAGTGCAAAGTGCCTCTGGCAGCCATCATCAAACCCTTCGCCACTGTGCCCAAAAATGAGGTATTTTTGCAGTTCTTCAGTTTTGAGTTTATGTACTAGATTTATTTTTACATTTGGACATTCAGCAGACATGATTTACAAATGAGGACTGCTACAAAATAAGTGACTTTTAAATGTAGTAATGTTTAGTACTTTTTATTTCTAAATTAAAATGTACAAAACCATGGCTTTGGGAATTTCATACTGTTTAGTGCTGTAAAACTGTACATACTGTATGTTTCCTTGTGAAACAGTTTATTTTTAAAAAGAGCAATTAATACGAAAATCATATACTTTAAAATAATTTTCTAAAGTGCAAACTAGATGTAATGGATGTTTTTGGATATTAATTGTTTTTAAATGAAAATGTATTATACGGTAGGTTTAAATTCATATTAATTGCAAATAGTTTAATTAGTTGAGTGCTTTTTTTGACCCACTTAAGTAGAAATGTAATGTCAAATAAACTATGGATAAAATTATAATCAAGTGATTAACGTGCTTTAGTATGGTAGTGATTGCATCAAAATAAGTGTACTTCTTTAAAGCATGACAAAAGCTTATTAAAACCTAATGATGAAGTAAAATGTACTTTAATAACATAGAACTTTTAACATGACATTATTACAAAGTACACTTTAAAAAAAAGTACTTAAGTGTTTTAAGATACAGTCATGAATTTGTGCTCTTTAAGTTCACTTAAGTGGCCTTTTATTTTGGTTTTTAAAACATACTTTTAAGATTTGAAGTACACTACAAGTGCACATTTAATACATTTAAACATGCTTCTTTTCAAGGGTTATTCTAGTCATTAAAGCATAGAAATTCATAGTTCATTTCAAACCATATGATTTTCTGTCTATATTAAGGATTTTTGGGGTGCTCATTAAAAAAATCAATATGACCAGGGTCTGTCAATCTCCAAAAAAAAGTTAAAAATAAAAATAAATAAAAAAAACAATGGAAGTAGTACCATAACATTATTCCTCATGACTTGCGCACTGTATTCCTGATCTTCTGAAGTCATACCATAGTTTAGTTTCTCTGCTGAAACACTCATCTTTTTGGTGTAATTTGAATATTCACATATTCATATAGTATGATCTGAGATTTATTGGGATTTGAGAGCTGTAGCAGATGAGAGAAGTGCTTTTTGTTCTTTTTGGATCTTGACAGACCCTGGTCATTATACTGTACGTAACAGAGCAGCGTCAACATTCTGCTAAACTTCTCCTTTTGTGTTACATAGAATGAAAACGAAAATCAGGTTTAAAACCACATGAGGCTGAATGAATGAACTCTTGGATGTTGTTGTCCATTGTGATATCTTTGGAAAATACTGCCTATAGAATATGTTTAAAACCTAATTCATGGGTGTCCCGTAAGTTTATTGTGTCAGTAGATTAATAGTGGTTTTGAAGCCTTGTTTTACTCGGGAGTCTCTCATTGCTTTACCCTTCATATTTATGCTTCAGTGCCTTTTTAGGAAATGTTAGTATTCTCACGAGAAGCTAATTAGATTAAGTTCAGTCTGCAAGGGACATGTAGTTTATTGTACTCTCAAATAAAGGAGGAAATTAGACCACATTTTAAGGCACAATACACTGCAGTCAGTTTTGATTTTGAGCTGTGACTCCATATTGCAGCATCTATGAGCCAAAGTCAATAAATTCATTCGTAATCCCTTTCACCTTAATAAAAGCTCATTGGGTAACACTTTAGATTAGGGAGCACTGTTCACTATTAACTAGTATCTTATTAGCATGCTTATTATTAGCATATTGGCTGTTTATTTATAAAGCACATGTTTATGCCTTTTTCTACATGAGCATATTTAGAGCCCTTAATCCACCTCATATCGAAACTCAACAACTACCTTATGAACTATTAATAAGCAGCAAATTAGTTTATTGAGGAAATACTATTAGTTAGGAGTGAAAATGTTTCCTAATCTGAAGTGTTACCACTCATCGTCTCTGATAGAGCAGATTTTGCGATGCTACCTTATTAAAATGACACAGCAACAATGAAATATTGATCTACAATAAATTAGAAGCTGACTGAAAACTATATAATGTATAGTATATATATAATATACTATACATTATATATATTATATACAATATAATGTATGTACTTCATATTGTATCTTTGTAAACAAATTGAACTGCACAATAACCACATAGCTACAGATCAATATGATTTGTTGGCCTTCAGTTAATGAAGATGATAATTATTTTTTTTTTCTATCTGAAATTTAAAATGTGATTTTATTTATTTAAATTAACAGTTGTATACACTGCATTTCGAAAATGTGGAGTCTGAATGTTTTTGAAAAAAGTCTCTTGTGCTCACCAAGGCTGCATTTATTCAGTCAAAAATACAGTAAAATCTCTTAAAAGATTGTGAAATATTATTACAATTTAAAACAACTGTATTCTATTCTAATACATTTCAAAATGTAATTTATTCCTGTGATCAAAGCCGAGTTTTCAGCATCATTACTCCAGTCTTCAGTGTCACATGATTCTTCAGAAATCAGTCCAATATGCTGATTTGCTGCTTCATATTTTTGTGGAAACCAACATAATTTTTTTTTTCAGAATACTTTGATGTATAAAAAGTTCAAAACAGCATTTAACTGAAATATAAATCTTTAGTAACATCAGAAATTCTCTACTTTTGATTTTGATCAATTTAATGCATCCTTACTGAATAAAAGTATAAAACAAAAAAAGAAATATACAAACTTTTGAAGAGTAGTGCATGTGCAATTATACATACTGTAAGCGTATAGAAACCTTGTGGTGTGTGTTACAGTAAAGATGTTAAGGCTGTATATAGGTCTTATTTTTCCTTCTCACTCTCCATAGACTCCTCTGTACATTGTAAACCACGGTGAGACTGGACCAATCCGCTGCAATCGCTGTAAGGCCTACATGTGTCCTTACATGCAGTTTATGGATGGAGGACGACGCTACCAGTGTGGCTTCTGCAGCTGCGTTAATGAAGGTTGGTACTGTACCATCGAGACTGCTGGGACCTTAATTCGTACACGCAGCTTTACGTTGTGTTTCTTGTCAACGTATAATAGGGGTTATTTTGTCTGTGCAGTCGTAGCTAAAAAAAAGTGTTTCAAAAAATGGTTTATCACTACCTTTCCAGTCCCAGTGCAGTATTTCCAGCATTTGGACCATATGGGGAGAAGAATGGATCTGTATGAGAGACCAGAACTGTCTTTGGGCTCATATGAGTTCATTGCCACATTGGATTACTGCAAGGTAACAGAGAAGTTGTTTGAAAATAAGCATGCACACTTTTTATATAAGTGTACAATGGTCACAGTTAGAGTTTATTACATTAGTAAGGTTTAATATTAATAGATTATATTTGCTAACAAAATTTCCCTGTAGTAATGTGATGGTACAGTTTTGTATTACATTCTCATGGATCAGGGTCAAAAGTAGGCTGTTATCTCAAATTAACTTAATTTCAATTCAGTTATCGGACTAAAGAGGTCCATGACACATTTTTGGCCCCAGTCCGTGCCTGGGTTCCTCATCTCAGCCTGACACCATAATCTTCTGTCTGGGCTCCTGTTTCTCTCAGATGTTTATTAATATGTGAGGATCAGCTCCTGCAGTGCTTAATAAAATCATCACAGCTGATCTCTACTGCATACTGTTCATTGGGAGTAAAAACAAGGAGTCTTTATCGTAATCCTATTTCCCACTGTTGTGTTTTTAGAGACTGTAATATGTTCATCTTGGCATTTCTATATATAAAAAGATAAAAAAGTTTTCTTGTGCAATGTGCATATGATATGCTTTTACATGATTGCAGACTTTGTGTACGAATTCTGTGAAGAACAAGCAAAAACAGCCCACTTTGAAGTTCACGAACTACCATAATTCATTCTGTGATGTTCTTTTTTGTCTTTAAATAATAAGCCTCCTAATCCTCCTGCCTACATCTTCATGATCGATGTCTCCTACAACAACATAAAAAGTGGACTTGTCAAACTAATATGTGAGGAACTGAAGACACTGCTTGACCGACTTCCAAAGTAAGTTGAGAGATAATGTTTGCTGTCTACATTTAAAGACAATGAGGGGGAGAAAAATGATAAATCACTATCGTTCTTCATAATAACTTGATGCTTGAACATTTTGTTTTTCTTGTTTTGCTCTTGGATTTTGATAGTGGATATGTACATTCTTTTTTTTTGGTAACACTTTAGTACAGGGACCAATTCTCACTATTAACTAGTTGCTTATTAGCATGGCTATTATTTACATATTGGCTGTTTATTAGTACTTATAAAGCACTTATTCTGCAGGACCATATTCTATATCCCTAATCCCAATACCTAAATTTAACAACTTCCTTATTAACTATTAATAAGCAGCAAATTAGGAGTTTATTGAGGCAAAAGTCGTAGTTAATGGTTTGTTAATGGTGAGTATTGGACCTTAAAATAAAGTGTAATATTTTTTTTTTTTTTTTTTTTTTTTTTTTTCTCAAAATCAATTTTAGGTTAAAATCTGTGTTTAGGGAAATACTGTAGATATCACCTGCTGTTATTGGTCTCTTTACTTTTAATTTTTTTTTTTTTCACCAGGGTAACCGTTAATTAAAACTAAAGCTTGTTCATTGAAATTAAACTAAAATTATATTAAATGCAAATATTAGATGATAAAAGAAAAGAAAATTGTAACTGAAAAATTTTGAAACATCAAAATGAAACTGGAAATTGGAAATAAATAAAAACTAAAACTGAAATAAAATAAATTAAACCTAAACGTCAAACCTAAAAATATATGATATAATATAAACCTAATAAAAATGACTAAAATGTCAAAATAAAAGCTAATTGAAAATACTAATAAAAACTATAATATTATATAAATATTGAATACTAAAATAATAATATCACTGTTCACAATTTGTAATCACATTTTTCTTTTTTGCAATTTACTTAATTTTTTGTGACAAATTATTTTTATGCATATTATGTAATTAATTGTAATTATAATTTTTGATCTTAAGTATATATATATATATATATATATATATATATATATATAATATATATATATATATATATATATATATAAATGATTCCCTGTAAATAAATTATATAGAGTAGAAAAGTAAAACAAAACTACATTTTAAAACATTTCAGCAAATTGCAAACATTTGACCCATCAGCAGCCCTTGTGCATCTGTTGACTCTGTGCTGGCCGGTGAACTGATATTTAGCAGAGGGAATAGATCATTCTGTTAGTATTTTAAAGTTTGGACAGCTAAGACTGTAAAGATCTGGATTGCACTGAAGATATATTTAGGATTGCTTTCATGCCCCATCCCACACACTGACACCAGCTCCAGGTGTTTGGCTGGGAGTAAAGTTAAAGCCTTGGGCAGAAGCCACCCCTCCGTTTTCTGTCCGCACCTCTCAGGTTGAACACATGTTCATCTCAGCTACTATCAGCCTGGAATGTGAACCAATCCAGCTGAAAAAGAGCCCCAATTCTCTGCCAAATATGGTAACGGGAGAACAAGCAAGAAAAAAACCTAGGGAGAGAAACAATTCCAGTATCTCATCATTTGAAAATGTCTGCCTGAAGGAAGTCAGGAGGTTCAGCGGCTCTAGTTCTGCAACGTTTCCAAGTATTTAAATGTTTCATGGTACACATGGCTTCAATTATAACGTTTCTTTGGATGATGGCTAGCTGAAAGGTGAGCTTTTGATTCACCTCTGAGAAACTTTTTTTTTTTTTTTTCACCCTCCTAAACTCCTTACCTCTCCTCGGCTGGTTCCTAAGGGTACGTCCTTATTTGTTTGTGATCTGACCTCACTGTGAAAGCAGTCCGGTAGTGCACTCCAAATAAGCCTGTGCTATTATATCTGATTTCTCTCCTCTGTTCCTGGCTTTGCTTGCTAGATTGTGCACAGTTAATGAAAACCACATTAGAGTCGATGGGGTCTGTTAGGGCCTGATAGGATTTGTATTGGAGAGTTTGTCTCTAGCTTAATGAGAGACTTGGCATATATGGACTGTGAGTGATCCAAACCATCACCATGTTTTACAATCTTACAAATGTAACCTTAGAAAGCTACAAAGCCC
Organism: Cyprinus carpio; assembly: GCF_018340385.1. Taxonomy (NCBI): domain Eukaryota; kingdom Metazoa; phylum Chordata; class Actinopteri; order Cypriniformes; family Cyprinidae; genus Cyprinus; species Cyprinus carpio. The sequence goes on from NC_056578.1 coordinate 39,596,238, forward strand.
AGATACAGACGTCAGTCTGGAATGCTTGTATGTACTGGCCCACGCAGCTCTCCGCTATCAGCTACTACACAGTGCTCTGGTAGATGTTCGATGGTGAAATGTGCACATTTCTTTAAACTGATGGAATACTAAGCATGTGAAATTGTCATTTTTAGCTCTGTATGGTCAGTGTTTCCCATCAAAGTAACATACAAGCAGATAAAATAGTATTTGAACACTTAATGTCTATTCACACATGGGATGATAAATATAAACATATAGTTGAAAAAAATCTATTTAAATTTAAAAGTATAGCAGACTCCACACCACAGCTTTAACGATAACTGCACAGAGGATCAATAGCATTGTAATCGCCTTCAGAATGATTTTTTTTTTCAAGGTGATGAATAATAAAAACATTGACAGCCAATCATAATCCATTCTTCTTTAAAGAGCTTTAAAACTGCGGCACACTGATTATGAACAGAACATTATCGTCCGTTGGTGTGAATGTTAATATAGTTGTTATAGTTATCTTTATAGTTATCATTCTTGAATCATATATTTAGGCATCATTCTATCATTCATGAATGGGCCTTTAAGCTATACTTAAATGTATTAAAAAACAAAAACTAATAAAAATGAGAAAAGCACATAAAATTAGTAAAAAATTAAATTAAAATTTAAATGAGAACAAAATATAGTTGTTATTATTATAGGAATCATTATCATTCTATCTTTGCTGTTTTTTTCTAATGCATTTAATGCATTTTTTTTTTTTTCTAATGCTTTGGATTTTTTTTTAATGTTTAATAATAGAATAAATGTACCGCTTAAAAGAAAGTATTTGCACACTTTCTTGTGGTCAAATGTTCGTGGACTATATTATAGTTACTATAGTAATATAGTAGAGTAATTTGATGAACTACTGCAGTATACTCACGTAAAGCAATATATACTTCACTGCAAATCTCATTACTTTTGCAATAAAATGTGAATTATGTTATCACCCAGTGCTTTATATAAAGTTATCTAAGTATGTTCAACTGTATCTGCATACGTAAAGTATACTCAATACTTTTTTTTTACTACCTTTTTGGTGTTACTTATCAGTTTTCTTATGTACTTTGTCTTTTGAAGGAGGAGGGAGCAGAGACTTCGCCCATCAAAGTGGGTTTTGTCACCTATAATAAGATCCTGCACTTCTATAATGTGAAGAGCGCTCTGGCCCAGCCGCAGATGATGGTGGTCTCTGATGTGGCTGAGATGTTTGTACCGCTTCTCGACGGATTCCTCGTCAACTTCCAGGAGTCCCGAGCTGTCGTCAACAAGTAGGTTCATTTCTGTCTGTAGTTATAAGTGAAACCATTCTGTAAATAGTTTAATTTATAAGACACGTCTAGGCTTATTACATTGAGTCATATACAGCATTTAGTATTAGTATTAAAGTCACCATGTGTATATATATATATATAGTCATATTATCTAGGTACAATGAAATTCTTAGTTTATCTCCTCACAAGAAAGACGGAACAGATAATATGTTACAAAGACATCAAAATATAAAGAATATACAAGAATATAGTACAAGACAAAGTATAAAAGAATATGCAAATAAATATGCAATATGTAATGCATATACGTTGTTTTATTAAGGCAGTGTATCTGCATATTGGTTATTGGATACTTAAACATTTATGCATTTGGCAAATGCTTTAAATAAAACTATATGCATATAAAAATATATTAATATGTTATTAGTTAATGCATTCCATGGGAATCAAACCCATGACCTTGGTGTTGCTGACATGTTGTACTCTTTGAGCTTTAAGACTGCATAATTAATTAACATATGAATAATTTGTTAATTATAACATAATTAATAAGTAATGGATTAAGTTATATAAATAATTCTTTAATAATTAATTAATTAATTAGGCAGGAAACTGATATTGGTATTAAATTCACATTCACAATATAAGTTAATCTATACTCAGAACTTTAGGAAGTCTCTGAGTACAGATGTTGTGAATATATAATACACACACAACATACATACACAAATGCATTTTTTTTATGTATTGTTTTATAATATTTAGCAAAAAAGGATTATTAATGCTAAAATATTTTGCATGCATCACTAATGTCTCCATAGAAATATGTGAGTAATGGATGATTTGTCAGAAGATGTAAACTGCTCAGACTAGTAATCACTTCCTAACCTTATACTCTTCTATAATTCACTGTTCATTATCCTAAAGCATGGCTTGACTTTATGAGACAGAAATGACCTATTCTTGTTGTTAATATGATTTTATGTATTATTTTCTTTAGCCTTTTAGATCAGATCCCTGACATGTTTGCTGACACCAACGAGAGTGAGACGGTTTTCGCTCCGGTCATCCAAGCTGGTGTGGAGGCACTAAAGGTAAAAACAAAATCTAAGAGGCTCAACTATTTACCAAACACTGACATCAGTCTGTCTGGAATGTCCCTTTGTAATTGTACTTGCATATTTAGCCTCATCCTTTAGTTGTTTCTGACATTGTTTAACAAAAGTGCACTTTATCTGACATCTGACAGTAATTTATTTTTATTTGTGTTTTCTCATCAGGCAGCTGAATGCAGTGGCAAACTCTTCATCTTTCATTCCTCCATCCCAACAGCAGAGGCTCCAGGAAAACTCAAAAACAGAGATGACAGAAAACTAGTGGGTACAGAAAAGGAGAAGGTAAATATTTATTTTATTTAATGAAGTTTAAAATGCCTTAATTCATGCCTTAAAATGTCTTAATTCATCCTTCCAGAAATTAAGTCCCTTAAACAGGCCTTTTACAAACTTCATAAAGTCTTTCCATTAAATGTCGCTTGCATTGCCAATAAAAACAAAACAAAATATATTTATTTATTTATTTATTTATTTATTTACTTATTTATTTGGCAGTGCAAGCGACATTCCTCACTTCTTCCTCACTTTTTTGTTTTATTTTCCAGTACAAATATCTAAACATCCATAAATCAAAATACATTTATTTTAGATGCATAATGCAGATATGAAGTCTTGTTTTCTGAGAAATTAAACTAAATTGAATTTATATTTAATAAAAGAACAAATATCTGTCATTAGGGTATGAAAGCTTGTTTTTTTCATTTGAATTAAGTTGTTTTTCCATTTTGTTAACCATTAACTCACTTAATTGTGATCAATTTCACAGAAAACAAGACTTTTTTTGTCGTCATTTTGCTTCTCAAGTAAATGTATCTTGATTTAAGAATGTAAAAATTTGCACTGGGAAAACAAGACCAAAATACTGAGGAAGATCATCACTTTTTTTATAGTGTGATCAGAAGATTTTTTTTTTTTTTTCAGTAAAAGTTTTTCATACATTGTATTGGTTGGGAGAAGAGCTATTCAAGCATTTTTTAATGTAAAATGTAATTGAAGTATTGTAAAATGAATCAAAGCAATGGATATCTGTCGGAAATTGCATTTTCAAACTTTGAAGCGTTGCTTTATATTTGGAGACCATCAATTTATTTCTTACATTTTCTTTACTTGGTCTTAAAAAGTCTTACATTTCCCTGCATAAAATGTGCAGAAATCCTGAAAATAGTATTAAACAAGTCAAGTCAAATTTATTTGTGTAAGTGTTTTTTACAATACACATTGATTTAAAGCAGCTTTACAGATTTGTGCTGTTATGGCGTTAATGCTTTAAGCAACGATAAACTGACTGGTGATGTGTGTGTGTGTGTGTGTGTGTGTGTGTGTGTGTGTGTGTTGTCAGACTCTGTTCCAGCCTCTGCGGGGTGTGTATGAGCAGCTGACTAAAGACTGTGTGGCACAAGGCTGTTGTGTCGATCTCTTCCTGTTTCCTAACCAGTATGTGGATATAGCCACCGTGGGTGATGTGCCGTCACACACCGGCGGCTCCATCTACAAGTACAGCAACTTCCAGGTACACCAGAACATGCACATAATCAAACACAGACGCTGTGAACAGTGTACCAAATAAAGATGAACTCTTTTGTATTACTGCCCTCTTGTGGTCAGACCTCAAACCTTTATTTTTCTCTTTTGAGGTGGAGGTTAATGGTCAGCAGTTTGTCAGTGACCTCAGGAGAGATGTGGAGAAGTCCATCGGATTTGACGCCATCATGCGCGTCCGTACTGGCACAGGTGATCTTTTTGATAGAAATTAATAGTTTTATTTAACAAGGATGCATTAAATTGGCATTGGCACCAAATTTTCCCCAATAAATAGAAATGGCCAAACTTCTTAAACTGGTCCGCTGCCCTCAATTATTTAGCACTATGTTTGTTTTTAGGTTGACAAAAAGGTTTAAAAGTGTCATTTTTAGAGAGCAAGGTAAGAGGGAAGCGGCAAAACATTTAATATTCGACCACTGTTTTAAGATAGAAATGTTAAATGACGGACAGATGCAAACTTCTTGGCTTTTTTTCTAGAATATGGACGTTTTTAACTAAATCATTTGTATCATTTATGTGCTTCATGTAGGCTAATTCCTAACTGAATGTGACAAGACAAGAAACATTTAGAGTTTTCGACATGTTAGGTGCATGTGTGCATATTTTAAAATATTACTTGCAAATAGTTAAAAATGCTTCCTTCCAATCTAGAGAATTTCCTTCACTGTTCTATTTCTTTATGCTTCATTTAAATAAATAAATAAATAAATAAATAAATAAATAAATATTGGTCCCCCAAATGTTCACGAAATGGTTACAGCCAAAATTTTGTTACAAAATATTGTAACACAAAATAAAATAAAGATGCATGAAATGCACTTATTTGTGAGAAAGTGATGTGCTCGAGCAAAACTGGCACTATTTTTGGAATCAAGAAAAAAAAAGTCTGACAATGTTTGTTTTTAATGAATGGCTGATAAATTAAATGTAGCCTTGAGCATAAGAAACGTCTTTCAAAAACATTAAGAAATCTTACCGACTCTAAACGTTTGAAAGGTAATGTATGTATGGCATATGCTTTTCCTAACATCTGCATGATTCCCGTCATTCAAGGCTTCAGGGCGACAGACTTCTTTGGGGCCGTATACATGAACAACACTACAGATGTGGAAATGGCAGCAGTGGACTGTGACAAGGCCGTGACGGTCGAGTTTAAACACGACGACACACTCAGCGAGGAGTCTGGAGCTGTGATGCAGGTCAGGCTTCACATGACACCGAGACCATCACAAGACTGTCACTGGGAATACTTAATGCAACAAAACTGGTCACGTTAAGACACTCTTGACAGTCAAAATGTATCATGCATCATCAGTAACATCAATAACAATGTCTGATGCATAAAATTGTTCAAGTGCATTTGAGTCCTCATTGAGCTGTTTTGATGTGCTGTCAAGAGCAACACGAGTGAGTTTGTTCTCTCTGTTTCCCAGTGTGCTCTGCTCTACACCACCATCGGTGGCCAGAGGAGGCTGCGGATTCACAACCTCAGTCTGAACTGCAGCTCTCAGCTCTCTGAACTCTACAAAAGCTGTGAGACAGACGCCCTCATCAACTTCTTCGCCAAGTCAGGTGACCGCCTTACCAACTCTTAAAGGAATGTAAATGAAAACACCATGCAGTTGTTACAGATTTACTCAAAGCTGTAACATAATGCTAGATTTTAAAATGTACCAATCTATAAAACACTTGCTTTCTAGTAGTATTTTTCATTCTGATACTATCTGATTGTTTATTTATTTTATTTTATTTTACTGGTTTTATAGTGAAACAAAGCATACAGTATTTTCCAGTTATGTGCTTATTTTAATTTCATTTATATATATTTAATTATTATTATTATTATATATTTTTTTTTACTTTTTTTTTCTCTGTTTTAGTAATTTTATTACTTCAACTTTCAACTTTTAAGTTTAATTTTTCATGCAATTTATGTTATTTCACTTTTTTTCAGTGTGTTTTAGTCAACAATAACAACACTGCTAAACAATTTTAATCAGTCATTTTTTAGTCATTCTCATTCATATTTTAATTATTTTAAATAGATTCATGCTTTCTGGAAGTATATTTCCTTTTGTTGCCACCAAAAATTCTTCACAGGTCTGTTTATATATATATATATATATATATATATATATATATATATATATATATATATACACATATACATATACATATACATATATACATATATAAATATACATACATCACATGCCTGTTAAGAATATATATATATAATTTGTTTTACTTGTTGATTTTTATTAGTTTTTTTATACAAAAGTCAGATTTGTTTTATAGAGGAACAAAGGATACTCAGTGCAGGTTTTCCAAACTGTAAAACATTTAAAGTGTATGATGAGCTCATGGCTTACAGTCATTGATTGTGTTGGATGCTGTTATCCTGCAGCGTATCGTGCCATGCTCAACCAGCCACTGAAGACGGTGAGGGAAATCCTGGTTAACCAGACGGCTCACATGCTGGCCTGCTACAGGAAGCACTGCGCCAGTCCTTCAGCAGCCAGCCAGGTCAGTCACACACTTCACATTCACGTTCATATTATGTTTACATGCTTATAAAAACACCTTCTCCCTTTATTAATGCTTTCATACTGTAGCATGTGCAAACTCATTTACAGTTATAATGCAGCCATGTTATTTTCATCTCAATTATATACTATTACAGAATTTATTAATGTTTCGAATTAGCTTTTATTTTCATATTTCATGTTTTATTTTAGTTTGTTTTAGTAATTTTACGATGTGCTTTTGACATGGTTATTATCATTATTTTTAAGATTTCTGTTTATCTTTAATTTTAGTTTTAGGAATTTTAGTACTTTAATTTACATTTGGGAACGCAACCTTCGTCATTAGAAACGTTTATAAATCTGTTGTTGTTTACAAAGAAGTTTCCGTGTCACATAATCCTTCAGAAATCATTTTAATATGCTGATTTGTTGCTCAAGAAACATTTCTCATTATTATCAGTGTTAAAAACAGTTTTGCTGCTTGGAATATTTTTGTGGAAACAATTATACCACTCAAACATTTGTATAAGATTTAAAAAAGAGAAAGAAATTAATCATTTTATTAATCATGCATGAAAGTGAAAAAAGTGAGTGAAGACATTTAAAATGATTTCTGTTTGATAAAGGCGTTAACAAATTTAATTAATATATTTGATAAATGCAAATAAATGCTGTTCATTAAACTTTATATTTATCAAATCTTGAAAAATAAAGTGCAGTATCATTTCCACACAAAATATGAAGCAGCAAAATTGTTTTCAACATTGATAATAATCAGAAATGTTTCTTGAGAGTCAAATAAATTGTAATGATTTCTTAAAGATCATGTGACACTGAAAACTGGAGTAATGATGAAGAAAATTCTGCTTTGCATCACAGGAATAACATTACATTTTATAATGTACTGTATTACAATTGAAGACTTTTTTTGTATTTTTCTAATAATATTTCACAATATCTCTGTTTTTTTTTTTTTTTTTTTTTTACTTTATTTTGATCGAATAAATTCAGCCTTGATGAGCAGAAGATAGTTATTTCAAAATAATTTGTAATTGTAAAGTTTCCAAACTTTTGGTAGGTACTTTAATAATAATAATAATTCTATATACTTTACTATAATATATTCAGCTTTATTTTAATTAACAATGAACAAAATGTTAGTTTTAGTTACCAATAACAACACTGCTATGCAGAAACCATTTTTTTCTGTATTTTTTTTATACCTTTATATTTATACCTTTTTTTTCTTCTGCACCCTGTCTATTCATATTTTAATTACAATAAATAGATTCACATCAGATTATCCAATTATCCAATAGATTATCTCTGCACTGCACTGTAAGAAAAATGGATAATGTCCTGGCAGAAAATTACCAGAACCTTTTCCATTAACTTTATGGACATTTCCTCCAACCCTGAAACACAACACAATGTAGTGTGTAACTCAAAATGTGGGTAAAACACATGTGAAAAATCACACTGAAAAAACACTGTACATTGTGCCATAATTTTGCAGACTTTTCTTAAATTGTATAACTCTAATATTTTTGGCTCTTCTTGAACATTTGACCCTGCAGCTAATCCTGCCTGATGCCATGAAGGTGTTTCCCGTCTACATGAACAGTCTGTTGAAGACTCCGACTCTAGTGGGCAGCACTGAGCTCTCCACAGACGACCGGGCCTTCCACAGACTCCTGGTCAATGCGATGGGAGTGGAGGAAACACAGGTCCTGCTCTATCCACGCCTCATCCCGCTGGTCAGTTACACACATATCTATCATTTCTCTCACTGACATCAAACCCCGAGCTCTAGAGTTCATGTGTTTGCTCTCTCTCTCTCTCTCTCCCAGCACACTATGGATGTGTCCAGCGATGCGATCCCGGCTCCAGTGCGCTGCTCTGAGGAGCGGCTCAGCGAGTCCGGCATCTTCCTGCTGGAAAACGGGCTCTCCATGTTCCTCTGGCTGGGACAGGCCTGTCCGCCCGACCTCATCCAGAACCTCTTCAATGTGCCCTCTCTCGGGCACCTGTCCTCAGAAGGGGTATGACACACTGCTTTTATAACTACATTTTATTATACAGTAACTGAAATACAGGACTGAAAAAAAACAGGGTGTAGAAACAATCTTCACCCAAAAATTGCTAGTAAATTTGACAGTAACAAAGAAACGATAAGTAACACATTTAATTAATTGTGAAATTTTGAAGTAGAAAGACTGAAAGTTTTATCTTGTAAAACATGCTCCAAAAAACTTCATTTCATTTTAGAGCTTAGAGAAGGTTTACTGAGAAATCAGTAATTTTCTGATTTGCTCATAAATTTTCTCATTTTTCCCAATCTTTGTCCAGTTTTGTCTAATTTTTCACTGCAACTGAAATCACCATAACAATTGAAGTGAGAAATTGGACTGAAATGTGAATCTAGATTTCAGAATTAGTCTTTATCATCAAATGGCATGAACTCTACAAGTTTGTGTAGAATCTGATGATCTGAAGAGCATGCTGAGCTTCATTTACAGCAAGAGCATCTGACCATTAGCAAAAGTGTGACATAATTACAAATGTTCTTGTTTGATTAGGGATCTAGAAATAGAACTACAACTTATTTATTATTATATTTTTTTAATTAATTTTACATCATAATATTTCCAAAATCCCAGATTTTCTTGGAACCAAACTGTTTTAAAAAGTTTTACACCTAAAAAATAAGATGTTTTATTTTTATGATTATTGTACATTGTCACATCCATCCAGATAAGGGTCAGAGTGACTTTTCACTTAGATAACATTGACAAATGTTGTATCAGTCATTCAAATAAATACAAATTGGTAACAACATCAAGGTGAATAATAACAGAATTTGTTGGTAAACAAGTATTCTTAAGCAGTACAGTACCTTGGAATTGGATTATATCTGATCCCGGTTTGGCTTTGAAGGATGGTATTATTCCTCTCCGCTCTGTTGATCTCACTGCTCGTGTTGCTTTAATCAAGGACCTGGTTTTCTGGTTCTTCTCATTATGTGAGCTGCAGTGATAACTCTAGCATTATAATCATCTTTCAGCAGATGTCATTACCTGTGCTGGATAATGCTCATTCCAGGAAGATCCATTCAATCATCTCCAGCATTTCACAGCAGAGAGCCACATCCATGAAGGTACGGCTCACCCTCACCATCTCCTCTCTGTATCTGTCTTTTGTTCACTATGAAGAGGCTTGAATAATTACTAATGGTGTTAATGTGTTTGTGTGTCATATTGCTTGTGAGTTAGTATCTATCTATCTATCTATCTATCTATCTATCTATCTATCTATCTATCTATCTATCTATCTATCACATTTATACATAAATTTATACATAAATTGTTTTATTCTGCAAAGGACACATCAAATTGATTGACAGTGGCAGTAAAAATTTTAATAATATTTTACAAAAATTTCCATTTCAAACCAATGCCATTCTTTTAAACTATGTATAAAAAAAATAAATAAAAAAAATGCATCACAGATTCCCCATATTAAGCAGCATCACTTTTTTCAAAATTGATAATTAGACATGTTTCTTGAGCAGCAAATCTGCATATTAGAATGATTTCGAAGGATCATGTGACACTGAAGACTGGAGTAATGATGCTGAAAATTCAGCTTTGCACCACAGGAATAAATTGCATTTTAAAATCTTAAAATATATATTTTGATTTGTAATAATATTTCACAGTATTGAAGTTTTTACTGTATTTTGATCAACAACAACAACAAAAAAGCAGCCTCGGTGAGATCGTATCTAACCCAAACTTTTTTCTTCACTTGTTATCACTTGTCTCAACGCTCATCTTCCTCTGTCCTGACTGATCTGAGATCAGCAGTGTGATTTATGTGCATCTCTCTCTGTGCAGCTGCTGATAGTGAAGCAGAAGGACCGATCGGAGATGTTGTTCCGTCAGCACCTGGTGGAGGACAAGGGTCTTCACGGAGGAGCGTCTTACATGGACTTCCTGTGCTACGTCCACCGCGAGATCAGGCAGCTGCTTACTTAACTCTCTCTCACACACACACACACACACACACACAAGTTAGGTGCATTACTGTGCACAGCCCTCTTCTCATATAACCTCTACAGCTGCCTATGATATACAACCAAGCTCTCTTTCTGCAGTGAGAACTTTCTGCTTTGTTCCTCAGTGTTTGACAGGAGGGATGCTGGTAAATGGGTGTTTAGATTGAATACCTTAAAATGTGCCACATCTCCCTGTTCTGAGAAGCCATTATATTAAGAGATTGTCTGAATGATTTTCTTAAATCATTCCCCCTGATTACATTTACCAAAGGGAAACATTTCTTTGAATCCTTAATGCAGCAAAATAAGAGAAAAATGGGCTCAATGGAGTGCAAAACAGTGTTTTCAGATAAAATCTGTGCAGTGTCTATTAAATTAATAGACTGATTTGTTACTGGATATATACAGTACAAAACATGCTCTTTTTTGTGTGTGACTTCAGGGATGAAAACATTACACAAAACTGAATTCTAGTCATGTACAAAAATTGTCTTGCAATGGAATCACTGTGTGCTATCCCAATTTTTTTTTTTTTTTTTTAAGTAATATCTTTTTCTTCATTTTTTTACTCAATGTTATTTTGCACATCTTGTTTACGATTTGCTTGTATGTTTCCAATACTTCAAAATGTGTAAAGGGATGCCAATGCTTTCCAACATCAGGCCAGTGAGTTTTGTAAGATGAACACTAGACATTCAAAGTTGAACTATTAGACCTTCAAAGAAAACACCTTTTTTTTTTTTAAACCAAAATAATTGAACATTGATTAAAAGTGGAACGTCCCTTTTATTTTGTTGCAGTTAATGTCAGTCATTATTTGTTATTCTTGACTTCATACAGTTTTGCTCTTTGAGACATTTCCAATCTGATATGTTTTATAACATGAGCAATTATTATACTAAATTTGCCTTATTTTTTCTGACTTCTAAATGTACATTGCTGGACCAATACTGTATATTTTCTTACAGTTTGATATGGGTTTTAAGAACTCGTAAGCAACTACACCTCAGGTCACGTGCATCTAGTCTTTGTACCTGTTCATTACTGCTTTGGAGCCGACACGTATGTGTTTCTTCGTATTGAACACAGAAAGGATTCATTTCCGGAAGCAGAAGGCAGCCTGTCATGTACATTTCAATATAAAGCCTTTATAAAGCTGTTTTTGAATAAAGGTGTTGTCCCTGTTAACCTTGTAAGTGTATTTGTTTTGCGTGCTTTCATAGGCCACATACACACTGCAGCTAAATTCAGTTGTCAGTTCACCTTGTAGTGCTTAATCCTGTTGTGTCCACATACAGTTCAGTCATTTACAGGAGGGACAACTGCAATCTACAACCCAGTTAACTCCCAAAAAATCCAGGTAGGGACAATCAAACTGACAAAAATTGTGTACTGAACTGAACAACCATATGAACAACTAGCTGTTAGTGAGGTATTTAAACTTGCATCAATATGGAAGGCCGATGGGGCCAAAAGTCTTAAACTGGAAAACATGAAATTTAACTGTCAACACGCACTGTTCGTCCGTGTTAACAAGACAATTTTGTACGTGTAGGCATCAGGTTTCTTTAGTATGTGTAAAGCTGCACAGTTTTGAACGTGTCTGTGTACATGCATATTCTGGCCATGTTCGATCGTGTAATACTTTTTGAAGCAGAAATTGATATTTACTTACACGTTAATCCTTTCTTTAATTCACTGAAGCATTGCTTTACTGATGTCTACTGTGCTAGAGTAAATTAATTAATTTTACAATGTAAATTAAGACTTCTACCTGAGAAATAACGTGAAACTAAACAACTACAAAGGACATTACAAAACATGACATAAGACTGACATCGCACACAATGTACAGATGCATTATCCCTCATGACATAGTCAAATTTCATGGGTTCTGTTTTAAAGACTTTTGGCACCGTTCCGTTCCATATTTCAGATTTGTGTCGTCCTTTATCGAGGTTGGCGCAAAACTCTGCTAGAATTTGCACACACAATATTTCTATGGACACCATAAGGGTAGTAATATGAGATGTGCTCTCTTAAAAAAAAAACAATTCTACACACAATACATTCAAAATGTAAAAATGTTATTTACTTCACGTTACTGCAATGCTGCAAATTTAAACTTTGCTGTCTTTTAATTCCGCTAAGAGGTCACACCGAATTTATATTGGCAATGTGTTCAGATGATACAGTATGAATTGGCAGGTTAGATTTGCCTCATTTTCATCCGTGTTAAATTTAGTATAGTGTCTAATCTGATTGAAGGTCTTTTGACTCATATTTAAATGTGACTGCCACTTCTGAAACTCCACAGTGTGTACAATATGTGGCCAAACTACCAGTGATCTGACATTCAATGAAGGAGCCATGAAACACATTCTGAGTGGTTTATTGACTCTATGTTACAAAATGCACTCATCTAGTTCCACAGAGAAGCATGGGATAGGCACACAGAGCACTAGATCTGTCCAGCCAGCTCTTCCCAATCCCATTACTAAAGCCTTCTTCACTCTCTACACATGCAGCTGTCAGGCTCTCACGCTGCTCACAAGAAATGTTGCATCATCAGAACGTCAATGGGAAACTTCAAATACAGCATGACATAGTATTGTTTTCAGAAATGGACTAAAAAAGGATCACAATCCTATACTGTAACTCAAGTACAATGAAATCAGACAGAAAGTACAGGTTGTTTGGGATGAGTGTTAACAAAGAAAGGCACTGATTTCTAGAGTAGGGAAAAGCTCATGCACTCTTCTCCTGGATAAGCTCATGTGAATCAGGCATGCAGATAAACATTATTTGCATAATCTGAATGAATAAACAAAAAAAGATCTTAAAATAAAACAGCGGGCAGATGCAACAAAATGCTTGTTTATACTTTATGAAATATCTACACACATTTGAAATACAAATTGATGTATCAATTCTATTCAATCTGATGTCCGGACCGGCCTGTTTATATTTATACAGTTATAAAACTTGCATTACTTAATTTCTCTTTTTTGTTCTCTAGTCTACAGGTGTAGATTTTGAAAGCTCACTTGTCAAGCTTTAAGAATTATTGTTGCAGGTGTGGAAACTGCTGCTCATGACTTTAACGAAATGCATGAAGAAAACATTTTCACAGGGATGATTTGTACGAGTTATGAATATGATTGTAATGGAAGCTTGTTGCAACCGAGCCCATGTGATTCTAAAGGCAGAGTACTGGGAAAATACTGGACATCTAAATATTGACTGTTCAGTTTAGCTTTGTGTTATTGTGTGAAATTATTTCTCCAATTTTACCATAAATCATGCCCACGTTGTACTGTAATTTAAATCCACTAGGTGGCAACGTTGCAGAGAACATTGTACTCTTTGTCAACTACGTTTCTAACTTTTTTTATTAATATTATGATTTCCCCACAGTTACACAATATTCTAAATGTAAAAGTGATTGCTAAATAGCTTCTAAATTCACTTAAAAATTCTGTGGGGTAGGAAGATAGTAAAGCATCTAGGTCAGCTCTAGATGCATTAAGACATAGGTTTAAAGGGCTAGTACACCCAAAAATAAAGATTATTTCATCTGTTGATTATGTCTTCTTTTTAACACAAAAGAAGATAATTTGAAGAATGTTGGTAACCAAACAATTGACTTTGACTTCATAGTATATATATAAAAAAATAAAAAATACCATGGAAGTCAATGGGTACTGTGCACTGTTTGGTTCCCAACATACTAATATAACTTATTTCGTGTTCAAATGGAGAAAGAAGCTCATACAGATTTGGAAAAGGGGCGAGTGAATAAATAAGGAAAATTGTCATTTTTGGATGAACTATCCCTTTAAGCAATGCTTTGAAAGACATTTCTTTGACATTAACAGAGCTTCTTTGCAAACACACAAATACTGATGGTCAAAACCTCCAAATGAAAACAAATACTGTATGGCTGCAGAAGCCTGATGTGCTTAGATAGTTAGCTCAATAAATAAAACCACATGTTAAGATGTTTTGAGAACAGTGATATAGTGCTAGTAACGTAAACATAATGTGACGTTTTTTTTTTTTGTTTTTAAAGGACTTTATAATTAAGATACATATAAGCAGCATTACTTTATAACAGTGTTCCTTAAGACAAATACAACATGTGTGCTTTGATTTGCTACCTGTAGCTTCCAAATCTATAATACAGCATCTTGATCTAGTTGGCAAAATGATTCTGAACCAGAAAGAAAGAAAAAAAAAACCCAGCTGTAAAGATATATTTCATATATATTTTAGAAAACATACATCATCTTAATCTTTATTTGACTTTCCACCTGTTTTGGCTGGACCCACTGTTGTAGTTAAGAACATTCTGGAATGATTCTGTAGAAATTCAAAGGCTGCAAAGTCACAGGTTTGTACTTTTTGAAAGAAAGAAGTATGATTTATTACAGATTGTGCTTAAAAATGGAAACTGAAACCATGAATTTGTGTTATGCGAAGAATTTTTACTGTTATACTGTATACATGATACATTATTAACTTAAAAAATAGTTCACCAAAAAAATAAATAAATAAATAAATAAATAAATGATGAAAATGTACTCATTCTTAAGCCTTCCAAAATGTAGATGAGTTCGTTTCTTCATCAGTTTTGGAGAAATTTAGCATTTCATCACTTGCTCACCAATGGATGCTCTGCCATAAATGGGTGCCGTCAGAATGAGAGTCCAAACAGCTGATAAAAATTCCACAATAATCCACAAGTAATCCACACCACTCCAGTCCATCAGTTAATGTCTTGTGAAGAGAAAAGCTGCAAATCCATCAAGACATTTTTAACTTCAAACTGCTTCTGGTTAAAATACGAGTCCTCTATCCATAATATTGCTTTCTCCAGTGAAAAAGTCGTCTCATCTGAATCAGGAAAGAAATATGCACAGTTTACAAACAAAAATAGTCCAGAACACCTCTTAGCAAATATTTTGGTGGATTTTGCTATGAGAGGACAACAGGAGATGGACTTTTTCACTAAAGGAAGCGTTATCATGGATTATGGACTATTTTGAGCAGAGGCACCGGTTTAAAGTTAAAAAGTCTAATTACTGGATTACATGTTTTTTACAAACACGCAGCTTTAAGACATTAATTGATGGACTGAAGTGTTGTGGAGTACTTGTTTTTATCAGCTGTTTGGACTCTCATTCTGACGGCACCCATTCACTGCAATGTAGTGTTAATTTTGTTAATGAGTTTTTCATTAACAAAATTAACACTACATTACGAAAAATTTTGTTGATGAGCTTTTTCCCATGACTAAGACGACATGATGATGAGACAACAATAAGGTCAATAAACGGTAACTGTGACGATATCAACGTAATATCATTGACGATAAAATACAAGATTAAAATGTATTTTAAAAATAAAAACTATACCAAAATTTATTTTATTTTTTGTCGAATAAAATGATATAAAATATTACAGCAGACTGTTGTACATCCCTCTACTAAATGAGCTTTCGTGTGTGCGGTTGCCAGATATCAAGAGTTCAAATCCGCAAATCAGAGCTTCTCTGTTGAAAGGATACATTTTCTGCCCGGTGTTTTGCTTAATTTTTGCAATCTGGCAACCATGCACTCGCTCTTTATTACGAAAGCGCCGATGATGATCTGAAATCAAAGACAAACAATTAAGCTGAAGTGTAGCGATTGCAATGTGCGATGTTCAGCTTAAATGAAAGTGTCATTCAACAGGTCTGTTCTATCATCTCGACTATTTTGTCTGTGATTGTGGTTGCTGAATAAATGGACTTACTGGCTGCTGTTGCTTTAATAAAGAAACATTGATGCAATTTGGAATTATTGGAATTACTATCAGGAGTTGTACTGTAACGATATATATATATATATATATATATATATATATATATATATATATATATATATATATATATATATATATATATATATATTGTTTTTTTGTTTTTGTTTTTTTTGCCAGTTTTACTAATGTAGAGAGATTGCATATCTGAGTCTTTGATATTATTTATATATTAAATAGCCTATAATAGTCAGTACCCTAGATGAGGGAAAATAAACCATGTGTATGAATCCACGTTCTATTGATTTGTGCTAAATGGTGAAATTGCACAATACCTGAAAGGTAAAAATTTATTTCTCAAATGACAACAATAATTTCGATTACAATTTTGAGCATTTAAATTTTTTTTTTTTAAAAGCAGTTTAACTATTATAGCTTGATGAAAATTTTTAATTGACTAAAAACTACTAAAATGCTCAGATATTTAGTCAACTAAAACTTGACTAAACAAAAACAGGACAAGACTGACTAAATAGGATAAAAACTAAAAAGTACATCTGACACCAGGACTAAGACTAATTTAATAAACTAAGACTAAATTAAAATTGGCTGAGAAAATAAACACTACCGCAGAGGATCAATTGGTGAGCAAGTGATGTAATGCTAAACTCTTGGATGATAGATCTTGGATGGCAAGTAAATTTTCAACAAATTTTCACTTTTGGATGAACTATTCCTTAAACTAATGAATTAAGTAAACAGTATCTCAAATATTCCTTATAAATTGTTGCAATTTAAGAATGGATTTGTGAAAAATGTGCACAGAAATTCATTCTGTTTGTATTTAATATATGGGCCAACGTATGAAATGTTACTTTAGGATGTACAATGGCTTCTAGTTATTTCAAAACTTTGGAGAAGAAAAAAAAAGATAATTAACAGACTATCTGTCTACTTCAAATAAATTTATATATATTTTTTTACAAGTACATGACAAAAAAATGTAAAAATAATTTATCTTTGATATTAAAAATGCTGTTAATTTTGGTTTATGGGTAAAGCACTGCTTGTAATCAGATCCTGGGTTTGTGGAGTATAAAGGTGGTTATGTGAGCTGGCCCGCCAACAGAGTCCATTCAGATGTTAAATGACGTTCTCAAAAAGCTGCATTGATTTCATGATGTTTTCATCCTGTAGGGAACAAACGGACACAGGTAAACACTTTAATAACAGCTCACCTGTGGAGACTAATGGACTGGCTTCAGGACAACATTGAACATTATGTAAGGAGCTTTTCTCTCTAAGGGCTTTACGCAAGAAAAACATATCGTAAATGTCTTCAGGAAAGACATTCATGCAGAACATCACATCCAGAACAAAAATAGACTTACATTTTGACAGCAGTCTATAAATTCATCTATAGTGACCACTCCATCCCTGTTTTTGTCCATTTTCTGTCAAGACACACAAGGGGTCAAAAGGTCAGTGTGTTCATTTATGTTTGTTTAGCTTTAGCCATTTTCCTTGCTAGGAATTTCATTTAGACAATCTCTACGATTGCATCAGCAGAAACTTGATCTGTAGGATCATTGCTTTACCAATGAACCAAAGTGCTGCGTCTGGCAATCATTTCTTTTTTCACCATATTTAATCACCATTTTAAAGGAAGCCCATTTCCATCATTGGGAAAAAAATTATTTGGTAAATGATAATTACGACATTTAAAGTTATAAATATGAGACCTTTATGAGAGGTCTTTATGAGAATTATGAGATGCCAAGTCATAATGAGAAAAAAAAGTCAAAATGATGACAAAAAGTCAACATTTTTATGTCATAATGACTTAGTGTCTCATAATTATGACTTTAATCTCATAATTATGCCTTAACATCCCATTTATAAATCCTCAGACTAAAACTTATGATAATTTTTAAACACTTTTTCTCGTATTTGTGACTTAGTATGATTTGGTTTGTCCATTATTTGGTCAAAGGTCAAAAGGTCATTGTGTTTAAGGTCGCTCTATTCATTTAGTGTTAGGCATTTTTCTTGCCTCAGATTACATCTATACATTTTCTATGATAACATGAGCAGAAACTAGATCTGTAGGATCATGGTGATAAACAACATGACATAGATGGGAAGATTCTGGAAATGGTATTGCTCTACCAAAGAACCAAGTTTTTCACCATTTCTATTCATTTTTTTATGGAGGCCCATTTCCGCCACATGATAGTAAAAATAATCATGCTTTAGTAAATCCTAATTATGACATTAAAAGTCATAAATATGAGATAAAAGTCAAAATAACTAGAGGCTACGTCACAATAAAATAAATAATAATAAAAAAGTCAAAATGATGACAAAAAAGGGTCATAATTAGTATCTCATAATTTGGACTTTTATCTCATAATTAGGCCTTAGTACCTCATTTACAACACCTTTGACTAAAATGTACAATAATTTTAATCTCATAACTTAGTATGATCTTGTCAAGACACAAAAAGGGTCAAATGGTCATTGTGTTCATTTAAGGTGGCTCTATTTATTTAGCTTAAGACCTTTTTCTTGCTTAGAATTACATCTAGACAATCTCTATAATAACATCAGTAGAAACTACATTTGTAGGTTCCTGGTAATAAATAACATGACACAGATGGGAACTTTCTGGAAATTTACTTGCTTTACCAATTTCATATCTAGTAAATATTTTCTATTTAAAGAACAATCCTTACAGAATAAATTAGATGCTAAAATTCAGAGTTTCAATCTCACCTGGAAAAATATCTCCACATGCTGTCGTGGAGTTTCCTCTTTAAGCGTGGGATATGTGCATTTCCCCATCATGTCATAGATGGACTTTATGATATCTAACATTTCCTGTGAAACCCACACAACAGACAGGCATATTGTTTATTAGTGTTTTATATAATCACTTGTCATTTAAGTTATTTTCTGGTAAGACTTTACAGTAAGGTTTAAATTGTTAGCATTCATTAATGCATTTGGTATCATGAACTGACAATGAAAAACATAGTTTCAATATTTCTTAATATAGTGTTAATTTATTACTATTGTCTATTGTTAACTTGAAAAGTTGAAATTAGTTTATCTATAAACAAAAGTTGTAATTAAGACATAAATTAGATTTTATGCTTATATTATATTAATATTATGCTTTGATTTTATACCTTGACTTATTTACTTTTGTGTCATGATTATGACTATATATCTCTATTTCTACTTCGTAGCTCAGAATTGATACTTTTTGTCATTTAAGTCATAATCAAGTCCTAATAATGCAATAAAAAGTTGAAAATATGACAGAAAATCATTTTGTCATAATTATGGTAATTTTCACTCTTGTGTCATAATTTCAACTTTTTATCTCATAGTCATTACTTGGTATCTCATAATTTAAATCTTTTGTCAATTTTGACTTCTCATATTTTGACTGTTAATTTATTACTATACTATTATCCATTATTAACTTGAAAAGTTAAAACTGTACTAATTTATGTGGAAATTAACACTAAACTATAATAATAAAAGTTCATTGTTCCTTTTTAGTTCATGACACCAAATGGATGAATTTATGAGATACAGTGTTCACTGTTATAAAGTATTACTCATATTCTTCATGTATTACCTCTTTTGTTATATATCCATCTTTATTAATATCATACAAGTTAAATGCCCAGTTAAGCTTCTCCTGAACGGTGCCTCGTAAGAGAATGGAAAGACCCATCACAAAATCCTGTAATGGCATGAAAGACATTGAGAAATCAGTCAGTGCAATAAGCATATTGTTGCATAACATAAATGTGTAATTTACAGCTAGAACCTAATTCATGATTATTCTGCTAAACAAACCGCTTCATTTCAAAAGATGATATGATACCTCATTGGATTTTAATGGTTGTATTATGGATCTCACTAATTCAGTATACATGCAAAAATCATATGTGAATGGAAATAAATGTTTTAATAACCACATAAGCATCCCCCCCCCCCCCCCCAAAGGATGAGAGGAATTCTTTCAGGCTGAACTTTTCACATGAGGACTCGAGGTTTTTAATTACCAGTTATGACAAAATAAGCCTTAGTGGGAGATAAATGGCTACAGGACAAGCCAAACTTTGTTATTAAAAACAAGACAAGGATATTCTCATTTAGTTTAATTACGGCATCGCTGGGGACCAGCAATGTTTGTTTATTGCCAAAGAATGAAATCCTTGTTGTGTGCAAATTGAAGGTTCACTGGTGGTTAAAATGTTTCCTAATGTCTCTGTAAGACACAAATTGCACAATATGTTGTCAGTCAAGACATTTATTCAACAATTAACTCAATAAATAAATAAATAAATTAAAATTAAAATACATAAATATTCCCATAATCTCTCCAGATGTGTTTATGTGTTTATAGTTAATGCAGTCAATAAAGTTAGTGTTCCTATGGCTCAGTGGTAGAGCATTGCATTAGCAGTGCAAAAGGTTGTGGGTTCAATTCCCAGAGGAACACACATATATATCGGAACACACACACACACACACACACATATATATATATATATATAAATGTATAGCCTGAATGCACTACAAGTCGCTTTGGATAAAAGCATCTGCTAAATGCATAAATGTAAATGTAATGCATAACATGCCACTGAGGTTTTGTTTTTTCAAGATTTTCTGGCAAAATAATTGGGAAAGAGCATTTTATATGTTCTGTTTGGTAAATGTTTATTGATTTATTTACAAAAAATTTTATGGAAGCTCATTTCTGCCACAAAAGAAAAAAATAATAATGCTTTGGTAAGTCATAATTATGGCATTAAAAAGTAAGAATCATGATATACTAATTCAAAATCATGACATAAAAATGTTTTTGCTTCGTCCCATTTTGAATTAGTATCTCATAATTTTGCTGTATCTCATAATTTGACATAGTATGCCAGAAGTTTTACTTTAGTCACAATTATGAATTTCTATCTCATAATTGACTTATTATGAAATAATGAGTTAAAGTCAAAATTATGCAATAAAAAGTCCATTTTTTTATCTCAAACTTTTTAATTTGACTGAGTATCTCATATTTATGACACAGAATGTCATAACAAACTTTTTCAGTTTATTTTAAATGGTCCTATATTTATCTATGATAAAAATAATTTAAAGTTTTATTTCAATTTATATTATATTTTAATTTATATTTATTTTAGTCTTTCAGTTGAGATGAGGTTAAAACTGCATGCATTATACCTATAAAGAATTAGCACATCCACAAGCATCCACACCATGTATGTGTAAGAAGGATCATCTTCAGAATGCTCCATTAGTATTATTACTTACCTCAAAACTGACAGAGCCATTGTGATCTGTGTCGAACGCATCGAACAGAAAATGTGCATATGTTGATGCGTCTGAAAAATAAAACAGGAAACTGCTCAGCTTCAATCACAGCAATGTCATTACATTATTTCATAGCCTATTATATTCAACAACAAAGGGGATGCATAAGCTTGCACAAGCTATGATCCATTATACTTTTAATAATGCAAGCAGTGTGTGTATGTGAGCAGGGCCACGCTAAAGATTTGTCACAAACCCTGACAAATGATGTAGAGAAGCTCAAACTCATAATTATAAAACTACTCCTTTGACTTTGCAGTGGCACAAATCATGTGACTCAAAAGAGAAAAGAATCACTACAGCAGCCATTTCCACTGGCAGACATCCATTCAGATCAGTGGTGTGTGTGTGTGTTGGTCTCCTGGAATGATGTGGTCTCTGGGGCCTTTGGGGCCTTTCTATAAATTCATATTTCTTTTTTGTTTTATTTTAATTTCTATTTGAGTTAAAGACACACACACACACACACACACACACACACACACACACCACACACACACACACACACACACACACACACACACATACACACACACACAGAGATACACACATACACACACACACACACACACACACACACACACACACACACACACACACACACACACACACACACACACACACACATCATGCTTTGGTAAGTCATAATTATGACATAAATATAAGATATTAAGTCATTAAGTCATTATTATATATTAAGACATTATTATTAGATAAAAAGTCGATATTATGAGAAAGTCAAAATGATGACAGAAAAAGTTTGTCATAATTATGATGTATTTGTCATAATTTTGACATTCATGTCTTTCATTTCATTTCATTTTTTAATATGAAAGTCAAAACTTTGAGATACTACGTCATAATTCTGAAAAATCCAAATTATGACACACTAAGTGGAAATCATAACTACAAGTAGAATTCCTTCATAATTACATTTTGGTATCTCATAATTTTGACTTTGTGGCATCATAATAGCTTTTTATTTTTTTCACTGTTTTAATCATCTTTTTATGGAAGCCCATTTCCACTGCAAAATAAGAAATGTTTTAATAAATCATAATTATGAAAGTCAAAATTATGAGATACTAAGACATAATTATCAGATAATACTCATATTAAAAATATGAGAAATTATAATATTGTTTTATTATATTGAAATTATAACATGAAAAATTTAATTGTTGCCATAATTATGACTATGTATCTGTTAATTTAGTCTTTTTTGTCATAATTGTTATTTTTTAAAAGTCTTATAATCTTTTTGTGTCATAATTTAAAGTTTTGATGTCATAATTATGCAGGACTTTTTTCTTATGTGGCAGAAAATTTTACTATATTACTGAAAGCGCTTTTAGTACAATTTGCTGGATATTTCACTTCAAAAGTGAGGCAAAACATACAAAAAACAACATAATATTTTGTATAAACAAAATTTGTTGGAGATAGAATAACTGCAATAATACAGTAAAAGTATGTTTTGTCAGGTAACATCAAACTACAACAGATTACACCAATAAAAACTTTTATAAAGGGTTAGATCAGGCAGCATTAAAACACATCACACTATACAGTATAACTGTAAAGGAAATAGTAGTAGAGAATATCTGACTTTAAATATACTCACCTCCCTGTGGAAAGAACTGAGAGTAAATTTCCTTAAATGTGTCTTCATTGACCACACCACTGGGGCATTCCTGAAAAACATGTATATAGACATTTCCATCACTGAGATGTTATTGAGAAGTGATTTCACCAAGAGAACCATTATGTGCATGAACATGCAAATAGGAAATGGCACCATTGTTGAGCAATAAACACATTATCCATTGTCCATAATCATTCTAATGTGCATCATAAATGAAAATGTGAAACAGCAGGCAAACACATTGTGCTAGAAGTGCATTTGCTGCATTGAACATAATCTCATATGACTCTCCTTCATTTCAAATAAACGAGCTCAGAGAGATTGTCAGACAGTGTTGTAAGATCACCATTCTTTACTGTGCTATCACTGATCACTAGGTAATGGTAGACCTCATATATGATTTCTCAAGCATTGAAGTCTGCATGTTGTATCACAAATAAATTGTGAGAAATGTGCACGCTTAATGCTTGAATTTGCTTTCGATTTTATTGGCTGACTTAAAACCATGACTAAAAATTATGCTCTAAATATCAGATCGCCCTCCTCAAGATGACCAATAGTTTAAGCTGCCATGCTTGTCTGATGAAAAGCACTCAGATGTTTTGATTTAGTAAACACATTTATGAGCGGCTCTTCAGAAATGATCCTTTCAAACCTGAGAGTGAATTATGAGAGGATGACTGCTGTCTCACAACATCAGCTTGTCGGTTACAAAAATATATAAAGTATAAAATATATAAAATATATATTATAATTAATAATAATAAGTGTCATTAGAAATAATTAGTGTCATTGAAAAATAAACTAAATGCCGTTATGCATAGTGTATATTTTGGATAATGGTGATTGGTATTCCTTGACTAGTATGGATGATCGATTATTTGATACTTTTGCCTTGCGACTTTCACCTGCTGGGGGAGGGGGCGCGCTGCTTCAGATAAATACAGAGACTCTAGCAGATGATTGCAGCAGCTCCGTGTCCTGTGTCTCTTTTATTGACTATATCTCCCCTAACTCAGGGTATGATATTAGTAAATTGTAGTGTGAAAATACACTTGATATAAGTTCAAGGCGTAAAAAAAATGGCAAGTGTCATTGTTTGAATTGTATGCATTGTGTACTTATGTTTAAAAGTTCGGTTCAAGTTTACCGCGTGATGTATCACATGTACAACTGGTGAATGGCTAAACTGATGGCAGAGACCATGCGGCTCCATAGAAATGTGAAAACCGGAGTGACATGAATACCATTACTGGTGTTTTTTGAGAACTACTTTAACAATTAAGTTACAGGTTGCACAGTGCGTAAAGAAAAGTAATCTGTTGATTCATAAGAGAAACTGTAATATAGTTCATATTAATGGTGTGTAAAGAGATAATTAGTTTTGGCTGACATGCTATAATTCTTGAGCTAATTTAAGAAGTTTAAAAGAGTTGAAGACATGGTAAACGGCACAGTTTAAAAATGTAGAGTATCACATGTGAAATTGTATGAAATATACAGTACATGTAGTATTAATGTGTAATTCAGTTTCCTTATTGAAATTATTGTTAATGATGGAAAACAGACCTGTTGAGAAAAGCTGTGAGAATCTAATATATGTTTTCCCATATGTTGTTTTTCTTTAAAAGAGATATGTTGAGCAGATTTTTATGGAAGTCTTTCTGCCAAAAAGAAAAAAAAAATAATCTTTGGAAAGTCATAATTGGGCATTAAAAATAAAAAATCATGATATACAAATTTCAAAAAGAATAAATGTTTTGCTTGTCCCATTGATAGTATCTCATAATTTTGCTGTATTCATAATTGACATAGATGCCAGAAAGTTGTTACTTTTTTAGTACAATTAGAATTTCTATCTATAATTGACCTTATTATGAAAGAATGAGTTAAAGTCAAAATGATGCAATAAAAGTCCATTTTTTATACTCAAACTTTTAATTTGACTGAGTATCTCATATTTATGACACAGAATGTCATAAACAAAACTTTTCAGTTTATTTAAATGGTCTATATTTTCTATGATAAAAATATTTAAAGTTTTCTTGCAATTTATATTATATTTTAATTTATATTTATTTAGTCTTCAGTTGAGTTGAGGTTTAAAACTGCATGCATTATACCTTAAGAAGTAGGCACATCCACAAAGCTCCCACCATGTATGTGTAAGAAGGATCATCTCGGAATGCTCCATTAGTATTATTACTTACCTCAAACATGACAGAGCCATGTGAATCTGTGTGCGAACGCATCGCAACAGGAAACGTGCATATGTTGATGCCGTCTGAAAAAAATAAAAACAGGAACACTTGCTCAGCGTCAATCACAGCAATGTCATTACCTTATTTCATAGCCTAATTATATTCAACAAACAAAGGGGATGCATAAGCTTGCACAAGCTTATGATCCATTAATACTTTTATAATGGCAAGCAGTGTGTGTATGTGTAGCAAGGCCACCGCTAAAGATTGGCAACAAAACCCTGGACAAATGATGTAGAGAGAAGCTCAAACTCCATAATTATAAAAACTCCTCCTTTGCCTTTGCAGTGGCACAAATCATGTGACTCAAAAGAGAAAAGAATCACTACAACAGCCAATTTCCACTGGCAAGGTTTTTCATCCAGATCAGTGGTGTGTGTGTGTGTTGGTCTCCTGGAATGATGGGGTCTCTGGGGCCTTTGGGGCCTTTCTATAAATTCATATTTCATTTCTGATTGATGTTATAAAGTTTCTGGGTTAAAGACACACACACACACACACACACACACACACACACACACACACACACACACACCACACACACACACACACACACACACACACACACACAGAGAGATACATACACACACACACACACCAACAACACACACACACACAAACACACACACACACACACACACACACACACACACACACACAACACACTCATGCTTTTGGTAAAGTCATAATTAGGAACACAGGAAAATATAAGATTTTAAGTCATTAAGTCACTACTATATATTAAGACATTATCATTAGATAAGAAAAGTCGATATTATGAGAAAAGTCAAAAATGATGACAGAAAAAGTTTGTCATAATTATGGAGAGTGGTGTCATAATTTTGACATTCATGTCTTTCATTTCATTTCATTTGTAATGATTGTAAAGTCAAAAAATTTTGAGAGATACTACGGCAATAATCTGAAAAGTCCAGATTATGACACAATAAGTGGGAAATCATAAACTACAAGTAGAAATCCCCTTCATAACTACATCTTGGTAATCCTCATAATTTTGACTTGTGGCATCATAATAGCTTTTTATTTCTTTCACTGTTTTAATCATTCTTTGTATGGAACCCATTTCCACTGCAAAATAAGAAAAGAAATGTTATTAGGAAAATCATAATTATGAAAGTCAACATTATGAGATACTAAGACTATAATTATCAGATACTACTCATATTAAAAATAGACGAAATTATAATATTGTTTTAGTATCTTGAAATTATAACATGAAAAAATTTAATCGTTCCCCATAATTATGACTATTGTAACTGTTAAATTTAGTCTTTTTTTGTTCATAATGTTATTTTTGTTAAGTCTTATAATCTTTTTTTGTGGTACATATATTTAAACTTTTGATGTCATAATTATTGTTTCTATGTGGCAGAAAAAAAATTACTATTATTACTGAAAGTGCTTTTAGTACAATTTGCTGGATATTTCACTTCAAAAGTGAGGCAAAACATACAAAAAGCAACATAATATTTTGTTATAAACAAAATTTTTTGTTGGCACGAAAAAGAATAACTGCAATAAAACAGTATAAAGTATGTTTTGCAGGTAACCTCAAAATGCTAATTTTATTTAAATAATAACGACTGGAATCAAAACTATACAACAGGTAACACCAATAAAAAACTATTATAAAGGGTTAGATCAGGGAGCATTAAAAAACATCACACTATACCGTATAACTGTAAAGGAACTAGTAGTAGAGAATATCTGATCTTTAAATATACTCACCTCCCTGTGGAAAGAAACTGAGAGTAAAATGTCCTTAAATGTGTCTTCATTGGGACCACACCACTGGGGCATTCCTGAAAAACATGGTATATAGGCACATTTCCATCACTGAGTATGTTATTGAGAAGTGATTTCACCAAGAGAGAACCATTATGATGCATGAACAGCAAATAGGAAATGGCAGCCATTGTTGAGCAATCAACACATTATCCATTGTCCATAATCATTCTAATGTGCATATAAATGAGAAATGTGAAACAGCAGGAAAACACATTGTGCGAGAAGAAGTGATTTGCACTTGTTTTGGGCATTGAACATAATCTCATTGACTCTCTCATTTTCAAAAATCGTAAAACGAGCTCAGCGAGATTGTTAGACGTGTTGTAAGGATCACCATTCTTACTGGGCTATCATCGATCAATAGGAGAATGGTAGACTAGCTCGATATTATGATTTCTACGCATTGCAGTCTGCATGTTGTACACAAATAAATTGTGAGAAAAAGAAATGTGCACGCTTATGCTTGAATTTGCCTTCGATTTAGAATGACTGATTAAAACCTCTGACTAAAAAAATTATGCTAGTAAATATCAGATCGCCCTCCTCAAGATGACCAATAGTTTAAGCTGCCATGCTTGTTGAAAAGCCGCTCAGATGTTTGATTTAGTAAACCACCTTTATGAGCGGCCTCTTCAGAAAGTGCTACTCTTCAACCTGAGAGGAATTATGAGAGGGTGACTGCTTCAAGCTCAGCAAGACAATTATCTTTTTAAAAAACAAGTGTATCTTTTTTTTGCGTTTATTAATTGCACTGGCTGTTCTTGTTAAGGTAGTTGCACTGGCTGTTATCCAAGATGTCTGCTTAAGCTAAAGAAACAAGTGTATTTTATAGTCTGATAGTTATAGCAACTACAGATTGAACTTTATAAGACCTGTATTTAGCAAACCTTCATTAGGCAGTTCCAGCGTTACTCATGTGCTCCCCTCAATATGATAAACCAGCTAAAATAAAGTGAAATCACATTTTTAACAAAATATCTCCCTTGGCGACAGACATAAATGCAATAAAAGGAACTAATGTCTTTGTCTAGAGGAAGATCCCACCACTTTCTGATTTGAAGTGTTAGATGTATTGTTTTAATTCACATGTTTGTAACAAAAGAACTGAGAACTGTCATGTTCTTTAACTAGTTTTTTGCGAAGCACAATACTGGATTCTGATGGCTGGTTAACACTGAGGTTTATGAGGAGAAACAGATCAGTAGAGTAGCAGCAAAGTAGCTTTAATATTCAATTTGAGAGCATGTATTCATCCTTCTGGTTGCAATTTAATATGAGTAATATAGGTGTCATTTTTGTTGACATAATAACTGTGCATTTATATGATGATGGTAAAACATCCCACACCCTTAGCACAAAATAAAGTAAATTCTGATGTCTATGCCTTATTCTTAGCATCATTAACTGTTTTCAAACCTGTAACTTGTGTATGATATCTTATTTAAAAACATGTTTAGATCGCATAATAGCTGTAACAGTGTCATTTGGACCCCAGGAATTGTATTAGATATGAACATTTCCAGAAGATGTTTTTAATTTCCCTGTCTTTTTCAGGCTGGAATGTCACAGTTTGAAAATGGCCTGATATTTCCAGGTTTTTCATGAATGCGGAAATAATAAAAGATAAATCAAAACTAATCCTTTAAGAACTTTTTGGAAAACACACTGAATGTTTTGGACCTGATGTAATGAAGAGTCCATCTGAAGGGCACATGTTCCAGTACATGGCAAAACT
Organism: Cyprinus carpio; assembly: GCF_018340385.1. NCBI lineage: Eukaryota > Metazoa > Chordata > Actinopteri > Cypriniformes > Cyprinidae > Cyprinus > Cyprinus carpio. The sequence continues at coordinate 39,625,454 of NC_056578.1, forward strand.
CTGAGCAATAAAATGACATGAAAATCAAATAATCAGAAACCAGCCACCGGCATTCAGAGTCAGATATGAAACCTCATTACAGTGTTCCCTTTGCTGTGTACTGAGCAACTAGAGGAGGACTGGAGGACTGAGAGGTGCTGTGCTGAGCTGGGAAAACCGTGCATATTTTGATACAAACACAGCAAAGGAGGGATTTGCTCTTAGATTATGCTTTCACATTCTTCAATAAAAGAAAAGTCTGTTGTACTCTCAGAAAACAGTTTGATTCGGCATGGTTAAAAGGATTCAGTCACGCTTAAATGGATGTACTATACAGAAAAAAGGATATACTGTATGTCTTCAATATAAGTCACCTTCGTGAAAGCTTGACCTTGTGATGAACTTCCACTGTGCCTTTGTGCATTTCATTAGAGTACAGTGATGGAGCCAACATGATCTGTGCTGAGCAATCTTAAAATAACCCAGTAAGTGTTAAGGACCTCTAAAAATCTGAATTTATCAGGTTTTCTGGAACAAATCCAACTCAACTAAGATGTATAACTCAGTTTATGCCTCTGAACACATTCAGTTCATCCTCATCTTCCCATTCACATTTAGAACATAAACAGGCTTTAGGAACTTCATCTTCCTGTTTTCAAAATGTCTAAAGAAATGGACTGAATCACAGTACGATGCAATCTAAATTCTTTCTAAGACAAGATAAATATAATTTTACCATCAAGAGGACATCTTAAAATTTTATAATGATAATTTAACAGCTAAATAGTTCTTACTATCAATGCCTTACATGTAAAAACAATTTAATTTAATTTAATTTAATTTAATAAACAACTGAATGTAACAGCCAATGCTCACTATAAATTTCCTGCATTTTCTTGTATAGAAAAGAACAAAATTAACATTTTGTTCCCTTTCAGTTGGTCACTCTCAATGTCACATGGTGATCGACGAATTGGGATATAGCTTCAATAGACATATCTACTTTGAGTGTAAACTAAACGACCCAATGCACATTGGCATGCAATTATTGCATCCAGCTGCAGCTGATCACAGCGTGAGTATAAGAAGGCAGCAGGTGCAATGCATACCAGCTTTACGCTTCGGAGCTGAGTGACAATATTGTTCTGCTCCATCCAGTGTCTTCAAGTGACCTACAAGTTCAATGCGCTCTTGGAAGCTTCTGGTGTTGGCGGTATGGCGCTTCAGCGGTGGTCGCTCTGTGTCGAGCGGGTTGCGTCAACAAAGGCCCTACTCAAGCACCCTCTGCCAACCTGTGGAACCAGGTAAGCATTGGACTGCACACTCAGACCCCTCTCCGGACTGCTCACAAGCCTCCTGAGTCCCTGCGTTCCACCTCGTTGCCACACTGCGGTTACAGCGGGGGTTCCGCTGGTCCCGCTTGCATGATATCTGGGTGCCTGGCTAGTGCTACCCAGCCTGTCTCGCTGGCTTCTGCGGACCATCAGTCTAGGCTATGCAATTCAGTTCGCCCGGCGTCCCCCCCAAGTTCAGCGGCATCTGCTTCATAACAGTGAAGGAGGCCGATGCTCCTGTCTTGTGGGCGGAGATCCAGTCCTACTGGCGAAGAACACAATAAAGCTGGTCCCTCCAGCTGATATGAGGATGGGGTTTTACAGCCCTTACTTCATTGTACCCAAGAAAGGTGGTGGGTTAAGGCCAATCTTGGACCTGTTTTGAACAGGGCCCTTCATCAGTTACCATTCAAGATGTTGACGCAGAAATGCATCTTCGGGTGCATCCGTCCCCGAGATTGGTTTGCAGCGATTGACCTGAAGGACGCATACTTTGACGTGTGTCAATCCTTCCGTGCCACAGACCATTTCTGCGGTTTGCATTCGAGGGACGGGCATATCAGAACAAGGTCCTGCCCTTTGGGCTGTCCCTGTCTCCCCATGTCTTCACAGAGAGCAGAGTGTTCATATCCTCAACTATCTAGACGATTGGCTTATACTAGCACAGTCTCGGGATCAATTGTGTAAGCACAGGGACCTGGTGCTCTGGCACCTCAGACTGTTGGGTCTTCGGGTCAACTGGGAAAAGAGCAAACTCTCCCCGATGCAGAGGATCTCTTTTCTCGGTATGGAGTTGGACTCGGTCGAACAGACAGCATGCTCACAGGGGAACAAGCATGGTCGGTGTTGACCTGCTTGAATTTGTTCAAGGGCAGGATGGCGGTCCCACTTAAACTATTTCAGAGGCTCCGCAAGCATATGGCAGCTGCAGCAGCACTTACACTGCTAGGGATATTGCATATGAGACTGCTTCAGCACTGGCTTCATGGCTGAGTCCCGAGGTGGGCGTGGAAGCGCGGCACTCACCGGGTCCACGTTACACCAGCCTGTCACCAAACCTTCGCCCTGTGGCCAGATCTTACATTCCTCTGGGCAGGAGTATCCCTGGAACAGGCCTCCAGGCATGCTGTGGTTTACATGGATGCCTCCGGCTGGGGGGCTACGTACAACGGGTGCGCAGTGTCAGGGGTATGGATGGGCCCCCATCTGCACTGGCATATCAATTGTTGTTGTTAGCAGTACGTCTTGCCTTGGACCGTCTCAAAGGGTGCTTACGAGGCAAGAACGTGCTGGTCCGAACGGACAACACAGTGACCAGTGCGTACATCAACCGGCAAGGCCACCACCTCCTCCTTTGGAGTTGGAAGGTTCTGAGGTCACTCCGTGCCATTCACATTCCGGGCCTGCTCAACCATACGGCTGACGAGCTGTCTCGAGCTACACTCCTGGGAGAGTGCCGACTCCATCCCCATACGGTCCAGCTGATTTGGAGACATTTCAGAGCCACTCAGGTAGACCTGTTTGCCTCTCCAGAGACCTCTCACTGCCAGTTGTTCTACTCCCTGACCGAGGGAACACTCGGCACGGGCGCACACAGCTGGCCGTGGGGTCTGTGCAAGTATTCGTTTACTCCAGTGAACCTTCTCGTACAGACGCTGTGCAATGTCAGGGAGGACAAGGAGCAGGACTTGCTTGTGGCGCCGTATTGGCCCACTCAGACCTGGTTCCCCGAACTAGTGCCCCTCGCGATAGCCCCTCCCTGGTGGATTCCTCTGAGAAAGGATCTACTGACTCAGAAAGGGGCACCCGCGTGGCACCCGCGTCCAGACCTCTGGAATTTTCATGTCTGGTCCCTGGACGGGATGTGGAGGTTCTAGGTGACCTACCCCAAGAGGTAGAAGACACCATCATTTCGTCAAGAGCACCATCTACGAGACACGCTTATGCTTTGAAGTGGAACTTGTTCATTGAGTGGTGCTCTTCTTGTCGAGAAGACCCCCGGAAATGCCCAATCAGGGTTGTGCTTTCCTTTTTGCAGCAAGGGCTGGAGCGAAGGCAGTCTCCCTCCACCCTCAAAGTCCAGGTTGCTGCGATTGCTGCATACCATGACCCTTGTAGAAGGGAAGTCGTTGGGTAAGCATGACCTGGTCATCAGGTTCCTTAGAGGGGCCAGGAGGTTGAATCCTTCCTGGCCCCCCTCCATACCCTCTTGGGACCTGTCTCACTACAGCAGGGCCCATTCGAGCTGAAGTTTCTTTCATTGAAAACTCTGCTCCTGCTTGCACTGGCCTCCATCAAAAGGGTAGGGGACCTGCACGCATTTTCGGTCTACGATTCGTGCCTAGAGTTTGGGTCAGCTGACTCCTAGGTAATCCTGAGGCCCCCGGCCCGGCTATGTGCCCAAGGTTCCCACGACTCCCTTTAAGGATCAGGTCTGTCAAGCTCCTCCATCTCCTCGGCAGACAGACGCGGCAGAGCATCTGGCGCCAGGCCTTCACTCGTTGAATCCTTGAGAACTGGTAGAAGGCTGGGTTCCATATGTGAGACTTAAGTGGATCCCATATGTGTAAAGTCCACGGTATAGCCTCAGAGCTCGTGTTTCCCCAGCAGACTTCTGCCATTTCCAAGAGGGTTACAATCACCACCAATTTTCCATATGCACCTAAACGGATGTTCATATGTATATTTGCTCCTGAGACCTCCTTCGGGAAGGATGGGGCTTCCGCAGCGTCACTGTTCCAAGTGGAACAGGTATGTTTTCCCAGTGTTATCCAATCTCACTGAGTGGGTAGTGCTTTGACAATGGTGAGTGGGACTTCTTGTTGTGAGGAGAGGTCTACACCAAAAAGGGGCACAGGTGTCTTGCACAGGGCACTGGAAGGGGCAGCATCCATGGCGCTTTGGTAGGAATCCAAATTCGACAAAAGGGATTCCTGAAAGGGAATGTCTCTGTTATGTATGGTAACCCTAGTTCCCTAAAGGAGGGAATGGAGACTTCACGTCCCGAAAGGGGGTTTCTTTGTTGTGTATGTTTATGTTATTTATGTTAAGGATGGTTTGGTGAATTAACGTCCCGTTGCCACTCTTATACTCACTGTGATCGGCTGCCTGGATGCAATAATTGCCTGGTAAGTGCATTTGCTCATTTAGCTTGCCTCTAATACTCAAGCTATCGAAGCATCCCAGTTGCGGAGTTCGTCGGTCAGTTCGTCCATCCTTCAGGAAACGAGGGTTACCTCATGTAGCTGAGACGATAATTCCTGTTGTGTTAGATTGGTCTGAGGGTGAGTCGAAGCAAAATATCCATTTAAATGTTTAAGATCTGCTGAAAGAATACCCCCCCCCCCAAAAAAAAACATGAACGAAAACCGTTTTATCTTCAGGAAGAAGCTGAAAATGTTCTTATCTTCAGGCCATCCAAGATCTGTTTATTTCTTTCTCTGAATATATTTGGAGAAATGTAGTATTGAATCACTTGCTTACCAGTGGATCCTCTGCAGTTAATGAAGCTGAAAAATTCCACAAGTAATCCACACCACTGCATTGAAAAAATCAAAAATAACATTTTGTGAAGCGAACAGCTGAGTGTTTGTAAGAATCAAATCATTAATTAATTTATTTCTTAAATTTTTTGATCCAAAATGCATTATTGTGATGTTTGGACTCTCATTCTGACGGCACCCATTCACTGCAAAGGATTGCTGAGCAAGTGATGTAATGCTAAACTTCCAATCAAGAAACAAACTCATCTACATCTTGGATGGCTTGATGGTGAGTACATTTTCAGCAAATTTTCATTTTGGGGTGAACTATTCCTTTAAGATTACGTTTCCAAAGACTCACTGTACAGTATATTGCCATAATATGCACGTTTAACTGTGATTCACCAACTGTTCCACATCCAGACATTTTTTATAAATAACAACAAAACCAGTCTGAAATATGTCCTCTGCACCACCAATTACCTTGGGCTCTGGTACATGAAAGAAGCCCTACTTTAAGTTGTTTTGTCTAATCCAGCACTTCACATCTTTGACATAGAAAGGCTGTGTCTGAGAAAGTTCTGTGGTGTTACTGTGAGCTCTCGTTAATTAAAAGGGATTGTTTTGTGTAGCTGTCATCCACTGTCTCTTGTGCAGGCAGCGTGAGAGAGACCCCGTGTAATTACCTTTTAAGAGACACACCGCTCTCATCAGAAACCATCACTACCAAAGTCTTCTCAACATTATCAAAAACTCCAGGAGCAATGCAGGGTTCATTAACATTGTTAAGATACACAGATTGTAATTAAAAGATTTTTTTCAGCTTGCTAAAGCATGATCATTCACTGACAGCACACTGAGGATCAGGGACAGAATATCTGGCATATTTTGGTTTCAGTTTACCACTAATTCATGGGAGTCATAGGATAATACAACCAAAATAATACAAATGAAAAATCTGAATGAAGCTGAAGCTCTTCTGAAATACTCTGATAGTAACAGAATCAGCTTATTTTTCTTTTTCAGCTAATTTGCAGAAAATCAAGTTTAATTTAGGTCCTGATCATTTGTAGAGTGTAATTAACCTAGTAGGAAGAAAAATATGACCACCATCTCTCATAAAATGAAATCTCCTCATCTGTAAAATCCAATACGAACAAATTATTTTGCATGATTTTCACTGATCTACAAGGTCGAATTATCCCATACAAACATCTTCAAACTTCTCTCAGCCATATTTGAATTTGGATTGTCTGTTTAAGAGTCTGAACTAAACAATGTACTAATTTTATTTATTTCTTTGTAATGTTTTGATGGCCTTGGTGTGCTAACAAAAGAAAAACCATTTAAAAACATAACAGTTGTTTATTTACATGAATGTCATTTCAAATCCCGATCAGTAAAAACATAAATAAGGGAACAGTTCACTCAGAAATGAAGATTGTCATCTTTTTCTCAGTCTTTTTCTTCTGTCACTACAAAGTCACTACAATTTAAAACAACTAATTTCTATTTTAGCATATTAAAATATAATTTATTCCTGTGATGAAAAGCTGAATTCTCAGCATCAATATTCCAGTCTTCAGTGTCACATGATCCTTCAGAAATCTGTCCAATATGCTGATTTGCTGCTCAAGAAACAATTCTTATTATCAATGTTGTAAACAGCTGTGCTGCTTTATTTTTTTGTGGAAACTGTGGCTACATTTTTCCAGATTCTTTGACGAATAGAAAGTTCAAAAGAACAGCATTTATTTTCAAATAGAAATCTTTTGTGACATTATAAATGTCTTTCACTTTTGATTAATTTAATGCATCCTTGTTGAATAAAAGTATTAATTTCTTCTTATTCTAAAAAAAGAATCATAGTTTATGAATGCATGATTACTGCCTATACAATATATGTAACTGCCAATAAATAAATGAACAAACACAAAGAAATATTGAGCCTTTTCTCTCTGACAAACACTGGCATCCTTTGAAATAGAGAAAAAGATGTTAATGGATAAAGAGAAAACCCTTTCTAATGGCAGTTATAACAGTTCTAAGACTACTATTACAGAAGCAAAGCAAAATGTGAATAACCAGCTGTAGTGCGCCAGGTCTGTCTCACATGACACACTTGATGAGGTGTTGCACACTTGCAATAGCTGTTGCGTGTGCAAGTCTGTAAAATTCACAAGACCATAGGGTGGCCAGTTCAATATTTGAGGTTTCAGAAGAAAGCTCACGTGCCTTCGATTTGCCCTTTTGCTCAGCCCTACAACTACACCATCAAAGTGTGCAGCCAGAGGAGGAACGTGAGGGCTTAGGGCAGCATTTGGGACAGGACCCTAGGCAATGATTTACTAATTAAATCTCTTTTGAAGGATTTTAGAACTTCATAGTTAAAAATCCAAGAAAAAGAAGCAAAAGAAGTGGAAATGGCAGGTAATATTAAATGTGAAATAATAAAAAAATGAAAACAGTAGTTTAACATTTACAGTATCAGGGACACAACATGGGAAAATTAATAAGACAGTATTGAGGGTGCCAGAAAACCTCAGTGCAGTCATCAACTGCCAGCGTTGTGTGTGTGTGTGTGTGTGTGTTTGTGTGTGGTCTGAAGGAAGGATTACAGTTTTCTGATATCTACCCTTGAGAGTCTTGTAATAAAGGACCATTGTGCCACTCTCACGCTTTGTCACCTGACAATTTGGGTCGAGTTAATTCGGTGTTGTCCCATTACATTGTGCACCAGAGGTGAGAGGACATTTATGCCTCAGGGACACTCTAGAGACCTTTGCTGACCTGATTATTATAGCAAGCGTGATAGTTTTTCTGCAAAGTTTGGCATGTTTCACATCAAACCAACATTCAAAAAAAAAAAAACAACAACAACAACAACAACAACAACAACAAAACAATAACCTTATTCTAAATGCAAGTGAATTCAAAATGAAAAAAAAAAAAAAATCTAACTTTGTTTTTGAAGTCAAAAGCATTAACTCACATTCTTAAAGCCCCGATAGAGGATTTGAAGCTCTTTGCGTGAGAAACGCGTTTGAGCCTCCAGCTGCTCCAAAGCTTCCGGTCGATGCCGCGCCGCAGACAGCTCCAGCTCATCCTCAACACTATCTGTAGAGAAACACAGAACTTCAGGTTTACGATCCATCTCTTCATATGCTGATTTTTGATCAATAAGTAGTGGACCAAATAATGACAAAACATATAAAAACATTAAGGACTTTGTATTCCACAGGTAATATTAGATGTACAACATTTAATGAGATCTAAAATATAAATATATTTTTCATCAAAAACACAATTTTGACAGAAATTATATGCAGTTAATCAATATGCCAGTAGATGGCCACACGTGACTTTATGAGTGAGTCACTGAATCATTTACTTCAACCGATTTGCTCAAAAGCACTGATTCATTCAGGAGTAGAAACAAGTGAATAGGCTTGCTTTAGATGCAGACCGATCGGTCAATGACATCAAAGTACTGAAAGAGCAATTCAAAAAAATAAAGAGTCGTCTGCTCTCCAATCGCTCTCCTGGTGCTTTGATGTCATACTACAATTGGTCTGATCAGCGCCGATGCACTTCGAACAAGCCTATTGTCACTGAATCATTCACTCAACACTGATTCATTCATTAAGTGATTGGCTGCATCTGAAATTGCATACTCACAATTTCATTCGTTATGATGCTTCAGTGTCATTTACAAATCATCTCCTACAGTATATTATATTGCCCACAGTCCATTGCGGTCTGGTGAAGGATTCGGTTCAGAACTACAAACATCAATAAAAGCTCTAAAAAAACTACAAACATGGCAGATGTGCATGTTTAAATAAAGGGGTTTGAGGTACTAATAATCAACATTTAACCTGGTAAAAAATATTTATTTAATGTTATCTGTTTTATTTTTCATCTGCAACAACAATGTGAACTTTTAAAAACGTCCGATTGGCAATTAACTTTTAAATGCATCATTATACAAAAATATGAGAAGAGTTCTCCGCATAAAGACCCAGGGCTGGCAGATCCACATGCTGCTTCTTTTCTCTCCAATAAGGTAGGAAGTTCAATTAAATGAAATGTGGAGGATGTTAACTGTGACAAGATGATTGGCAGCCCAGTTTAGTGACAGAGTGCGTATTACTATGTGACAGAGCAGTAAAGACACAATTGTACGACGTGATAGTATGTCCCAAAGCTTGCCTACTCTTTTACTACACACTCAAAAGTGTGTATTTTTTCTTCACCAAAAGAGTACATACTTTAAGGGTGTAGTATAAGTAGGCACATTGGGACGCAACACAGGTCTGTATGAGTGAGTTATAGAATTATTCAGTCAACAGATTTGGTCAAAACCACTGATTCATGAATTAATAAAACAAGCGAATGTATGAGTGAGTCACTGAATCATTCACTCAACCAATTTGCCCATAAACACAGATTCATTCATCAACAAAACAAGTGAAAACCTGTATGAATGAGCCATTAAATCATTCATTAAACCATACACAAAAATACACAAAGTAACTGTTAATTTATTGTCTAAAATGCAAGTTACCCAATATTAACTTCTTGTTTAATGAATTGTTGTATAAAAGCAGCATCACATAGTCAATATAGCAAATATGTACCATTCTGGGAGACTGACAAGGTTCTAGAGCAAATCTCAAATATTCAAAGCAATTTGATCTGGCTTTCCATCTGTCCATAGGATCTTAACATGCCTTGGTGTCTCAACCACATTAGCCTTAAATCCAAAAAAAAAATTTCAGCTTATATTTGAACCCTTATTAAAAAGGTATTTCTGGACAACTGGATTTTTCTACATTAAATTAGGTCATCTAGCATCCATTATGACCTGTGTCAGAGATTTACACATTATTCACAACCCTAAAGGCTAAATAATCTTTAAAAACAATAAGTGAGGAACCGAAGCCAATAAATCAATAAAATGTAGAGTCTCATAACATTAATCAGAGGTGATGGGTGCTGTTGGGAGGCAAAGTGATTACTGTGACACCGGAAGCGTGGAAGACTAATGGCTGACATATGACCCTCTGATCCATAGAAGACGACTCATCAAGTGATTGATAATCAGAATTGACACATATGAACATAATTTCTCATCTCGTCCTTCTGGGAGTATAGCGATCACATGCAATCAGAGTAACTGTAGTATCATTAACGCTTCATGCTAACAGCCCTGTTTCATAACACAATGCATTAGTATTTCAATAGCAGCAATGGCATCTAAAGTTGTTCATTAAAAATACAAAATAGAGGAATTTAACAATCAACAATTACTATGACAGTTAATAATTTCTAGTTCACTTCCAGAATTCAATGCAATTGATATTTAGGATTTGTTGCAATGTTGTTTCCTGAATATAAACATATTCCTATTTGGCTTTTGAAAGAACATAACCTTCCCAAGAATAGAGCAGGAGGCATTCAGAGGACAAACTGTAACAAATCCAGTATAATACTCAGCTGGCAGCTGAAAGACTAGAGTACAAATGTCTTTGGCTTACATAAAAATATGAAAAGATTGAGAGATACAGAGGTCAAAGATGAAATAGTTAAGAAGAGTTAAAGAAAAAGTAATGAAAGGATTGCCACTATCCTGGTGAAAAAGAAGTACACTTTAGCATACTTTAAAAAAGAGTAAATGGAAATAAAATACTTTAGAATTTTTTATGATGTGTTGTGTATTATGTTGTTTGTTGTGGTGGTTTTTATTTTATTTTTTTTTTTATGTGTATATAATGTAATTAGCTGAACTTAAGAATGCTTTTTGACCCACTTAAGTAGGACTTAAGTACATCTTTATATGTAATTTCATAATTACTTCTATTGTCTTTGAAATGTTGTTAATGTGTACTGCTGAATGTGTTGACAAGCACTTATGGTAAACTAAAATATACTTTAATGCCATTTCTGTTTAAACTTTTATGCCATGCATTTAATTTGCAATCATATTTGTTAAATGTTAAAAATATGAACTTTTAATGCAATACTGAATAATACAAAATGTACTTTAAAGTAAAACTTTTAATTTGACATTATTATAAATTGCACTGTTTGTAGGTGTTCTTAAAGGAACAGTTCACTCAAAAATGAAAATTCTGACATCATTTATTTACCCTCAAGTTGCTAACCAAACAGTTGATGGTAGCCATTGACTTCCATAGTAATGTCAACTGTTTGTTTACCAACATTCTTCAAAATATCTTCTTTTGTGTTCAACTGAAAAAAAAAAAGACTTGCACAGGTTTGGAGAAGTAGAGGGCGAGTAAATGATGACAGAATTTTCTTTTTTGGGTGATCCGTCTCTTTAAGTACACTTAGGTGGCCTTTTATTTTATTAATACTATTATAAAATAATAATAATATAATCTGCAAGTACAGCTTTTAAAAACATACTGTTTTTGAAGTACACCACAAGTGCACGTTCAATAGAATTAAGCACACTTCTTTTTCACAGAAATGTGGACAATAAATGAATAGCCATAGAGCTTTCTGAGAAAGAGGTCTGTGTTGAAGGAGGACTTGCATTGGGTAGTGGTGGATGGTGCTTTGGTAGAAGAGCATAGGAACAGCTTCTTGAGGCGTGCCGTAACTCCACGCCTGCTGCTGTTCTGAAGGCAAGCGTTACCTAGGAGATACAGCGTGAGTGTCACCATAGCAACCAAGGTCGAACGGAGCATCGGGGTGGCAGCATGCTGACATGAGTTCATGAAGCAAAGCAGGCATGGATGTGTCGTTTCGTGCAGATCCAGGATCAGTTTTTAGTTTTGTCTTTCTGTGAAGTCTATTAGAATGACTTGTTCTTTTTGTTTTTGTGCTGAGTGAAGGATATTTTCTAACCCCCAAACCTCAACCTAACCATGACATAAATCTTTCTACGTGTTTAGATTTTCATAAATACTTGATTAAGTCAGTTTCCTCGTAAGTACACTTCGCTGATTCTCACAACATAAGTGATTTTAGGTTTATTTGTCATTGTGGGGACATTCGATCCCTGCAGTGAAAGCAAAACCTGTCCCATCTCCACAAGGAACCAGTACACTGTCCTTAAATGTGTTTATTAATAAAATCACTTTGAAGCACGTGTGATGAATGAAAGGTTGGACGCCACAGCCTTTTTTTTTTGTGGAGTAGGTGGAATTTTCACATTAATTATCTTTATTCATGCACTATATTTTATTCTCAAAATATTATGACAATATCGTATTACTATGACTTTATTCTCATAATTTTGACTTTATTCTCAAAAGAAAAAAAAGGGTAACTGCAACTTTATCTTGCAATTCTGACTTTTATTTTCACAGTTGCGAGTTTATATCCTGCAGTTCTGACTTCTTTTCACAGAATTGAGATATAAAGTGGTGAATGGGGATTGTTCAAAATTGTGGAATTTTTTTAAAGAATTATTTTTTTTTTTATTTATTTTTTATTATTTTTGTTTTATTGTTTATAATTTCGGTATTATTATATAAAGTTGAGATTCTATAGTTTACATCTCGTTATTGTAAAGTGCAAATACACATACTGTATGGGGGAAAAAAAGTCAAAAGTCTGAGATAAAAAGTCGCAATAACCTTTTATATTTTAATTCAATGGCGGAAACAAGCTTCCATTGTTATCAGGACAATAGCGATTTACAAAACAGCAATTTAAAACATATCTCAAGGTCTAATAATTAATTAGAAACTATCTGTATTCTTGCATGGCATGTTTTCTTGTTAAGGACTAAACACGCTTATTGTTGCACTACCCATAATGAGTGTGGCCTTCACTTCAACTCATGTACGCTTATGCAGCAAGACTGAATTTCCTGTGGGGAGCTGCTGAAGTGATCTCAACGGCCACAGATGAGCTCAAAACAGCCGGATCTTCATTCAGCATCATGAAGGCTAAACACTCTGTACTTAATCTGTATGGCAACAGCCATATACAGTTTTGTGTTCTGACTAATAAGAAATAAAGTTTGGACAAAACATCACAATTTTTTTAATTTGATCTAAATGTTTGTGCTTAAATGCTTACAATAGTTTTGTAATCTATGTTTCTTTGTATTAATTGTTAGAATTTTTTTTTTTCTTCATGATTTAAACAATATTTTGATATAAAATTTGTATATACTTTATATAATTTTTATGCTTGAAAAATAGTTTTGTAGACAATTTTTTTTTATATACTTTAATCTCTCTCTATATCTATATATACCTCATATATTTAAAACGTGTCAAATCAGAAGCGTGTCCAAAATTCCAATGCGGTTTTAAAAAATACACAGGCACATGATCGATTAAACTTTGCTGTGTAGCAAAGCTGGAATCTCTAGACAAATTGCACCAGTTTTCAAAAAGGTCAAATATAATATGGTTTTGATTTGTTTTAAAATGTTTCTGGTCCATTCTTTTGACTAGCGGTGTATCTCAGACTACTTGGTGACTATTATCGAAGTTATTTCAAAGACAGTCCTTGATACTCAGCAAGAGGAGAAGTGATGGAATATATGCCTTTGTGAGGAGAAAGTGGCTTTTCTGGCAGATGGTGTGAGACCCTTGACAAGCAATTGAGGTCATTTGTCTGGGTGGTAACAGCAGTAACCATCAGGGTTGTCTTTGTAGTCATGCTACTTTTACTAAAGACCTCAGCCTAAATTAAAGATGCACCCAAAAAACCATAAGCAGCTATTTTACACGATATCGTGCTGTAGTTGTTTCAGCATTGAGATATATACTGTAGTTACACGATATCGTGCTGTAGATATATAACAGGATTCAGCATGCACATAATAAATGAAATGATGTCGCAGGTCTCATTCATATAGTCCTTGGATTTCTTTCTTGACTATTGATATATGCATAGGTTCAGATGAGTCAAAGGTGAAACTATTAAACATGCCATGCAGGGGAAATCTCCAAATCTTGCACCGGAGGTGTCCCACAATAATAAGTTTAGTTAGCTGATATAAATTCAATGTTAAAGTGAAATTATTAATAAACAAGGATGCTTCATGCCTGATATCATTCCATCGATGCAAGAACAAGGTGAGTCGGTCATAATGCATTTTTGCCATTCACAGGAAGATTCTTGCTGAGATGAACAAAACTCTGATATGCACAGCAGGTGACAGTGGGCTCATAAATCAAATGTGAGATTTATATCCATCCCATAACATGCCATTAGTCATTTAACATAAAATACTGAAGAGTCTCTGAAGTACAACTAAAGTTTTAGCACATGATTGACACAGACAACACACCTTAATGCGCCTTATGAACCAATGCAGCATGTCTGTGCTTGAGGGTCATTCCTATAGCTCTGTGCCTTTTTAGTCCTTAGTTATAGCATTTATGAATGTTCAAGTTCAACTGATTTCTATTTTGATTGCAGCAAGTTAAAAAGAATACACATTGCCAGTCAAATCTTTGGGATATTTAAGATTTCTTAATGTTTTTGAAAGATGTCTCTTATACACACCAAGGGTGTTTTTATTGGCTGAAAAAAACTGCTTAATATTTGAATATATTTTAAAATGTAATTTATTCCTGTGATCAAAGCTGAATTTTCAGCATCATTACGCCAGTCTTCAGTGTCACACAATCCTTAGGAAATCATTCTTATTTGCTGATTTACTGCTCAATTATTATTAATTATTAATAATGGTTCTTGGTATTATCATTGTTGAAAATTTTTTTTTGCTGCTTAATATTTTTGTGGAAACTTTCAGGATTTCAGGATTATTTGAAAAATAAATATTTTGTAACATTATGAGTGCCTTTTGATCAATTAATACTTGCTGAATAATAGTATTATTAGTAGTATTATTTTCCAAAGATCTTACTTCTCAAACTTTTGAGAGGTAGTGTATTATGGTTTCAACAAAGTATAACAGCATAACTGTTTTCAGTATTGGAAATAATAAGAAGCACTAAATCAGCATAATATAATTTCTGAAGGATCATGTGACACTGAAGACTGGAGTAATGATGCTGAAAATTCAGCTTTGCATCACAGGAATAAATTACATCTTAAAATATATAACAATAGAAAACAATTATTTTAAAATGTAATAATATTTCACAATATTACAGTTTTTTATGTTTATTTATTTATTTTATTTTGTCCCAAATTTTAAACCTGTGACACATTAAAGAGCAATGGATTTTCAACGGAATGGTCAAGGACTAATAAAAAACTGAGACTAATATCCAATTTTAGTACAAACATACATCTGTAAAACACAGGACATATGCTGTTTTGCTGCAGTGGACACACAGTCAATTCCCAAATGAACTGAATGTTGCACTGGTTTCTAATACGGGACCTGAACTTCTGCTCACCATATGCTACAATACACAACTGCTTCATTTCAGAGTGATGAAGATTGATTATTGGCAGAGATGTGGGGCCACAAAGCTAATTCTGCAACGAATCAGGCACATGATGATGCAGTTAACAAATTTCTGACTCGTTTTTGTTTTTGGCATCTGGGAAGACCAAGTTAAATACTAAACACAACCCTTATTATTATGCCAATGAATTCAGCATAAAAAGTACCACTAGTGACATTAGAAAATATAAAATTCTACACTGAAAACTATTCGGTGAAGGATCTACTTTTGGAACAAATTTCACTCAGAAATTGCTGTTAAATTTCACTAATAAATACAAAGGACTGGTAAGCAACACACTGAATTAAATAAAGACTGAAATAGTGTTTTATTGTAAAACGTGCTCCAATAATCTTACTTAATTTGAAGTAAGTAGTTAATGCTATTAATAGATTAAAATCAATTAAAAAAAAAGTCTAGAATTATAACACTATTTCAATTTTCTAAAAATATAGCACATTCATGTGGTTCGGTATATTATGAGGTCTGGATAGTTTCATTGTTTCAACATTCTCCTCAGAGTCCAGTATGATTTTACAACTCATTTTATGACCTCACTCCTTCCTGCCGCCACCCGTCACATTTTCTCAGTGTTTCTCCACATCTATAATGCATACGCGCCTCAGCCCGGACAAGTGTACTTTTATGAGCCTGGACACTTCACAGCTTCCTGTTCCTGCGAGAGTCAATACCTCACTACTTTCCAGTCGGCTCCCAGACACGACCACCTGCTTGTGGCATCAAAAACGCAACCTCAGAAACTAAGGAAAACAAACAGGACATTGCCCAAAGAGACCACAAGTCAAGAAGGACAAGCACGCTTTCTAGAGCTACAGATAAAATACAACACCCAAGAGCTGCATTAGACACTGCTCACATCTCTTTTATTATGGATATTGACAAGGTCAAAGGGGTGGAGGCAATGCAAGATCATACATACAGAGATATGACAAATATTATCTGTCTTGAAGGTGTATTACTTACTCTAAATGGCTTCTAAAGTGTAAAACGATGTGGACTACACCAAAAAGCACTACTTATGTTCAAACCTGCCCACTAGTAGTGCTCATTTATGACCAAAAGCTTTATTCACATAGGTTCACTTGTATACAATATATCACAAAATTCAGTACAATTTAAGCTCAATTAAACACAGAAATGGCTTGACTTGTCCCTCGTTGTTCCTCGTCCCTGACCCTTGCGCTTTGACCATCCCAAGTTCGATTCCCAGCTCACAGGACTTTCCCGATCTCATCCCCCCTCTCTCTCCCACTTTGCATCCTGTCTAAACACTGTCCTATCAAAATAAAGGCAAAAACAGCAAAAAATAAAAAAAATGACGAGAACAACTTTTCAACTTAATAATAATAAACTAATGAACTCAATAAACTAATAATGCAAAAGTAGTAATTAGACTTCTCACAAAACCAAATTATTATGAATTAAACATTCGTAATTCCCAAAACACCACGTCTTAATAACTCACATTAATTAACTCTTTCCCCGCCACTGGCGAGTTATCTCGTCATTTAGAAGAGACTTTTCGTGTTTTCACTGTTATACACTCGGGGGCGCTATTACACATCTTCTGAAGGAGTACAAAACCTCCCGAATAAAAAGCACAGGATGGAAAAACTAGCGTTCTCTTATGTAAACAGATGCATATGATAAATAATGCGATCATCAGCAATATACAGCATATAAATGAAAACTGCATAATGTTATGGAGTAAAATGATAATCCAGGACGTGGTATATGTCTGTGCAAGCTTTGGAGGTGTTGATGGAAGCGATTTACTGAATTTATGCTTTGATAATCGTACTGAGTATTATCCAGATGATAGCTTTTTATGAATTTATGCTTTGATAATCGTTGTTAGTATTTTTAAGATTTTTGTTTAACCTATCTATATTTAAGTGTTGATTAAAAAAGAATGCTTCAAGCTAGAAAACTGATTTTTTGTTTTTGTTGTTGTTTAAAAGCAGAGGCTTTGATCTTTATTTTGGTGTATTGCATATTAAAATATTCATACAGCAAAATATACTGTAGGCCATCAAATTTGAGTGAAAATCATCAAAATCGCTGGCAGTGGCTGGCAACTTTTTTCAAAAATGCTGGTGGGGAAAGCGTTAACAAATTAATAATTAATAACAAATACAACTAATCTAATAATATCCAACCTTACATGGATACATACGTACATTCATGTTATGCGATATGTACTAATTAGCAAATCTCAACTGGTTGATTTTTAAACCATAAAAATGTAAAACTACTATACACTATTGTGCAGCGATATATTAAAAGATCGATATATAGTACAACCTATGTTACCTGATTTTATACATTATCCACATAAAACAATAAAGCAAATCTCAGCTGTGTTTATGTAAAATGAAAAAATGTAAACTATATAATCGCACAGCTCTTATATAATAATATATAACAAACTACAAAGTTTGTTATATATTATTTCCAACTTTGTGTACATAGTAAAGCAATATACACTATAAAGCAAATTTCAACTGGCTGATTTTTTTTTTTGTCACAAAATTTAACTATGTTATTACTCAGCTCTTTATAAAAAGTTGAATATATAATAACTTCAACTTTATCTGCATACTCTGCACACTCATGCAGGAAGATAGCATAACTCAACTGCTTGATTGCTAATATTGTATTATCAGTTATATTATCATCTAGCTTTAATCTGCTGTGGATTGAGCCTAACTTGTATTGAACCTGCAAAATTCCTTTAAGCTCTATTGAAAACACTTCTGCCATTCTGTCAACTAGCAGATTAAATAATAACTAATTCATTGATCAATTTGTTGAAACAAACACAAATCATCCTTACTGTACAGTCATGCGCTTACAACGAAAGTTTATGGGACAAGCAGAAATTTCCAGCTCATATTATTTTTAATGCACTTACATTATTTGTTTCCATACAAAATTCTGTGTTATATAAGCTGTAAAGTTGTGCACATGATCTCTTTAGTGGTGGGACTGCTGTTGCTGGATAAACGTCTTGTAATTTAATACTGTAATAATTCCACTTTATGTACACTCTTTCTGGCATCCTTGTGAGTGCAAAAGTTACAAGATATCTATCAGATTTACATGGTCTTGACAAAAAATAGTTTTTTATTAATTATTATTTCAGTTCTACTTTAGTACATCAAGCGCTACATTAAAATGAGAAATAAAATAATTTATGCATTTATTTTTTTTCAGTTTATTTTATGTTAAGTAACATTTTCTTTTAATGGTTTTAGTTTTAGTCAACTATAATAACCCTGCCAAGTATACAGGCGATCATAAAAGCATAAAGTTTGCAGGACAGCTGAAACAAAGGCTTCTAAAGGCCAATTATATGCACAGCAGTATATCTGATTGGTTCTGGCAGTGCTAAAAGCGCTTCTGTGAGCACACTTCCCTCCCATCACATCCACCTGTGCAGATGTGCTGTAATGAAGCACTCAGAAACACATCTGCTCCTGCTCAAAGTTGGACCTGAATACATTCTGCATATTTAGCCACACAAATGACATCAGACACCTTTAGCAGGTAATGGTGCAGAAAATGCAAACACTAAAGTGATAGATGGTCAGCAAGAATGTGAGTTAAGGTTCAATTTCAGTGCTTCAATTCACCCGGAACAGAAAGCATTTTGTTTTTTCTGAAATCTATTTAAAGGTGAAGTGTACCCCCCCCCCCCTACTTTAACCAATCTATGTCTAATGTGCAGAATCAGCTACAGTATAAATATAATTTGATTTCCCCTACAAACTATAAAAACTGTTTCTCTGTGGCATGTTACAATCACCAGAAGTAAAAACCTATGTCACCACCATTCAGCTTCATGAAAACATGAAAATATCTTTAGCATATTTTCAGCAGAGATCTTATTTCAGGCATTCTGTATTCTGGCATGAATTTGGGGTGGCACAACCTGTTAAACCAACCAATGGCAGACTAATAATTTTTGCGATTCCATTTGATGTTGCTAGTTTTTTTGAAGTATTATTCTTCTAATGTATTATGTAATTATTAATTGATTATTTTTTTCATGCTAAAACAATCATGCAAAATACTTTTTTTATTTTCAAATAACAGTGAATGGTTAATGTGACAATCCAAAGGTGATATTATTCTATAAGTAGACAGCTAACAGCCAGTTCCATGCTTACATTACGAGGTCAATCTACTTGACATGTTGACTTAAAGAAGAACATACATGTTCATATGTTCATATACAGGCACATCCTGAGTTCAGTCTATTGCAGAATGAAGTGAAATTTAAAAGGATCATCAGCATCCAGCTGTTCTGTTTTGTTATTTTGCACATGGTATTATTGTGGGGAAATAGCTGTTCCTTTTCATTTGCAATGGCACTAACTATTAACATCAA
Source organism: Cyprinus carpio (assembly GCF_018340385.1). NCBI lineage: Eukaryota > Metazoa > Chordata > Actinopteri > Cypriniformes > Cyprinidae > Cyprinus > Cyprinus carpio. The sequence goes on from NC_056578.1 coordinate 39,645,078, forward strand.
CACCGTTCTGTCTCTATTATAGGTCACTGCTGTGAGCCGTGTGTTTAGAAGCTAATAAAATGAAGCGTTAAGGTTCAAGTATATTATTTGTCTGCTTTTCAGCCAGAAACGTTGACTCAAGCTTCAACACCAACCAAACCTGACATCACAATTCCCATTTACCACACATGTTGCTCACTTCACTTTTGGTTAAATCTGCTTGAGATGACTGGCTTGCACTTCATTTATACTATTTCACACTCTGAATGCATGGTTTGTGTTGTTTGTCTGGGTTTACAGGCGCAATGAGAAAGCCACAGTTGTCCAATGCATCAAACTGAGTATCAGTATTGGTTAGATTATCAGTACAGATCTACATATGATATTTTGTTTGTAATGAGGCAGAGTCTGAACTAAAAATTGGTTGTTAAAGTAAACCCACCAGTATAAATGACTTTACCTCTCCATATTCATATTCAGGGTTTTTATGAAAGGCTTTTCAGATGAGAAAGTTGAAAGAACAAACACTAATGAAGCACAGATGGCCAGAAGACACAAAGGATAGGTCTTTTTCCCTCGGCATTATCCAGGACAAACAACAGCAGCGTTACTAGGAGAGAGATGTGTCAAAACAACCGTGAAAAGGTCCTGAATGACTTTCATTATCATTTGGTCATTGAGATGAAAAGGAGACACGAAAAGAGGGCCTTTTTGGAAAAATAATGATAAAGGCTTTTCAAGCATATAAAGAAAGCCAACACAAATGCATCCAGCTATGCTAAAGTAATTTCTGGTGATTTTGTTTGAAGAGTTCAGATCGAAGATAGATGAGATTTCTAAAGCAATTCTTTGCAATCATGTGCTTAGACAGACGTATTCTGACACAGGTTATTCTGCTGTAATACAGAGCCACCGCAGAGTCTGACCAAGCACGGCTCTTTTAGCCATTACTCAGTCTGCGTTTCTCTGAGAGCTGTCTGAGAGACTGTCTAAAAGACACGCTTTACTTTGTAATGGAACAAGCCCAGTGATGGACTAGCTACTCGCTGCTCTACAGGAAATGAGCTAAGCTAAACTAAACTGAAATCTCCCCTTCAGAGAGAGAAGCTTGTTATTTTTAAGTATTTTTTGTTAATTCATCACTAAACTCTAAAACTTAATGAGTTGCTCTCTTTCAAGATTTACAACTGATTCCAATACCGGATCAATGCAATATTCAAGATACATAAATATTAATATTACATAAATATGTATCCTTGAAATAAAAAGCCACCGAAGTTTATTTAAAGAGAGACACTTTCATGACTACACTTTTAAAAAGTGCACTTTGTAATAATGTCAAATTAAAGGTTTTACTTTAAATCATCATGTTTTAAAAATAAGAAAATCTTTTGTCATGCTTTAAAGTACTACTATTATAATGTGACTAAATGCATGTAAAGTACCGGATTTGAACCGTGATGTGTTTTTAAAGTTAAAGGTGAATGTAAGGTAATGTTTTTTAATGGTTTTGTGTACTACCTCATGTCGTTCCGAACCCGTAAAACCTCCGTTCATCTTCAAAATTTTAGATATCAGATTAAGATATTTTTGATGAAATCCGAGAGCTTTCTGACCCTACATAGACTGCAAGGGTACTACCACGATCAAGGCCCAGAAAGGTAGTAAGAACATCGTTAAAATAGTCCATGTGACATATCAGTGGTTCAAACCGTAATTTTATGAAGCTACGATAATACTTTTTTTTTGTGCACAAAGAAAACAAAAATAAGGGTAATAATGAAGTGAGTAATTAGTGACAAAATTTTCATTTTTGGGTGACCTATCCCTGTAATATATAAAATACATATATTTTACAATGTACTAAACTGCAACTTGACATATAAGTTTCAATAGAAATGACATTAAAGTACATTTTAGTTTACCATAAATGCTTGTCAGTACATTCAGCAGTACACTTTAAGCAATAATTAAATAATGTAATGCTTAAAGTGATATTTTGTTACCCTGAATGAAACCGTATTGATTTATTAGAGCGGATAATTAGCCTTACAATTGGCCCCACAGTTACAGCCAATCCCCTGATATCTGAAAGGCCGCCAGCACAATTTTCCCATCCAGCTCTGGTGAACATGCTTTAATTAAAGAGTTTGCTCTCTTGGTAACGCTTCAAGTGTGACAATATGATTTATGTGCTCCTCTCTGTAAAATCCTGATAAGCAATTATGAAGGAAAAGGTTATTTTGTGTATGTTCTGAGCGGATACAATTGTTGAAATTGTGTTGAGGCTAAAGCCAGTCGGGGAGAGGATGAATGAGGTACACTTTACTATCAGCAATCTATTTGTCTGTGATCAAATACATTATCAGCATGTCTGTATTCCGCTGATATTCTCTTGTAGCTGATCTATCATTTAAGATAGGATGTGTGAAGTTGGTGACACCATGATTAATGAAGACAAGGTCAGCAATTTTCAAGCTTCACCTGCAGATACAGGAAGCTCCTGAAATTTACCTGGGATAAAATTAAGACACGCTTTCCCTGTGCAACTTTAAATGGAGATGCAAGAAGGTTAGTTAGAGCTAAACAAAACAAACAAGCAAGCTTAAGAATGATAAGCACATTGCAGAAAAAAACTATCCTACAAAAATGTGAGCTCATAAATATTGGATGCTGTGCATCTTCCTGTTATGAATAATCATACAGTATGCCAGTGCAGGATTAGTTTGCATAATATCTCCACATTTAGTTCATTAATTAAAGTCATGAAAATGCTGATGGAGGATATTTGCCTGTATTGTTTTGATGAAAAATAATGAATTAAGGGCGGAAAGCCTTGCGACTGTAATCATCCACATGCACCACGTCGTCTTCAAAGCTATGAAGTGAAAATAGGATTTAAGAAAAGAAAAAAAAAAAAAAATCATGTCTTATATCAAAGCTTCCCACATCATAAGAGTTTGCTAAAAAAGAATAAATTATTAAATGAATGTGAGGTTTAGTCACATCAACCAGATCCAGAAATTTAAATCTACAAAGAAAAATGATAATATTTTAAAAATGAATGTTATTACAAATATGACCCATTATTTCTCATTCATACAAATATAAACTTACTGCAGTAAAATGATGAGCTCTATTTACATATTCTGTATATAAAAACACTCTATACTGTACATAACAATACAGATATATAAATACAGAAAGTGTAGACTTTTTACACTTTTGCATAATTTTAAAAAGAGTACTTATTATGCAAATACAAATAATATTTAAAAATAAGGTTATTTTAAGGTGTCCTTGTTACAATGTAATTATACATATAAGTACTGAGTAATATTAATTAACTAAATGTACTTACAGTATGGTTAGGGTTAGGATTTAGGTTTGGCTTAGGGTTACTTGCATGTAATTATGCATAATTAATTGTTATTATAATAGTAAGTACATGTAACATGTGTAACAAGGACACTTTAAAATAAAGTGATACCGAAAATAATATTTAAAGGGGTCATATGATGCAATTTCATGTTTTCGTTTATCTTTGGAGTGTTAAAAGCTGTTCGTGCATACAGAAGATCTGTAAAGTCGCAAAGATTAACGTCTCAAACCCAAAGAGATATAATTTTATAAAAGTGAACGCTCAGCCACGACTTCCTAAAACGACTCATTCTAACACGCCCCCACGTCTACGTCACTGTGTGGGAAGATCTGCATAACATCGCCCAAATGTTCATGCAAAGAAAGAAGGCGTAACTTTGATTCACGCTGTAGTATTGTTGCCACCGTTGCCATGTCGTGGAGACGCTGTGTGTTTCGTTGCGAAAGCAAAATCAGTGGTTAAGTATTATTCACAAAACTGTTCCAGAACAGTTCAACCCAAATATTCAGATGTGTGCAGCGCATTTCACGGAGGAAAGTTCCTGAACCTGGTAAGGGGTGTACCATTTCCATCGCACGCTTGAGGTATTCGGCCAATCACAATGCACTGGATAGCTGGCCAATCAGAGCACACCTCGCTTTTCAGAACGATGAGCTTTGTAAAAATCGAAGTGTTTCAGAAGGCGGGGCATAGAGGAGAAACTATAATGTACAGTGTGTGGAAAATAATGTGTTTTTTGAACCTTAAACCGTGTAAAAACATTACATTACACCAAATACACAAAACAATGTTCTTTAAGCAACGTCATATGACCCCTTTAAACAAATAATATTTCAAAGAATATAGTTTAGTGCAAAGTGAATTCATTGTTTTCAGACACTTATTCAAATGTAACCATTGTTTAAATGTATATTAAATGCAATTTGAATGTTTTCAGACTCAAAGTAGGGTTTAAGTACATTTTTATTTGAAATATAATAATTCCATAAAAAATGGTTAAAGTGTGGTTAATGTGTGAATTGAAATGAATTTGTTTTTTGTTTAAATTATATTTTATTTATTTTATTTTTATTATTGTATGTTATGTATTTAAATGTACTTGTAATTACACATTTTTAAGTTGTAAATTGTAATTGTAATGTGTTAACTGCACATGTGGATAAAGATGCCATTTAGTTCTAAGATATCAAAAAATTTCCTTTTTTTTACTGTGTGACCTTGGACAAATGAGAAAGTAAGCAGCTCAAATATACAGTTTTCTTGATAATGCATAGACAGTAATAACTTGAAATAAAACAGATTTTACTACTTGAAAATTACTAGTAGTTTGTTATAATTTTGTGTGTGTACTAGTTTTAGTTTTCTTTTTCTATGCACCAAAAAGACTCATTCTGACGGCACCCATTCACTGCAGAGGATCCATTGGTGAGCAAGTGATGTAATGCTACATTTCTTCAAATATGATCAGATGAAGAAACAAACTATTGTACATCTGATGGTCTTGGGGTGAATAAAATGGTAACAATTTTTTATTTTTGGGTGAACTATTGCCTTAACTTGGCCAGGAAAGATATATAAAGAACTCAAGATAATTTTGTTGTATTATAATGTTAACCAAATTCTAAATAACAAGACATTTATGTTGCATATTATTTATGGCACTCTTTTGTTTCATCATTAGTCAGTCATTGTAGAAGCAGCTTTGCTGCAAGACTGCAACAGAGTCTGAGATTCACTGCAAAACGCAATTAAGTGTCTATTGTATGTCACATGAACAAAGACTGTTAAATTCACCCTTGTTTTCATGGCTATAATACTCAAGCAGGTTAATAAGCTAATGTTTCCAGATGTTCTCATATTATTCTTGCAAATGCACACATAAACACACTCTTAAATGTTCAAAGGACACAAGTCTTCTTGAGGAGACACTGGGACTGAACAAGCCTCTGCTGCTGTCATATGAGAGTCTGGAGTCTACAAAGTTGTAAACTTAATTGTTTACTTATTATGGTTTGTGCCAAAATGCATTTATCACAAGTATAATAACTTTTAATAAAAGCAATGCATTAAAAATTAAATCAAAATTACAGCAAGCCCTTTGGAGTCTTAAATTTAAAACTTGACATGTCTTGGCTCAACTGCAACCTTGTAACCTGAGGCGCAAGTCGAGTTTTGATCATTACTTGAGACTTGAGATTTGACTGACTTGAAAAATAACACATTGGATCCAAGTTTCAACAGTAGATGTGCTGAATCAGAGCCACAGACTGACAGAAATTCCCTGCACTGGGATCAGACCCAGCTGAATCGTGACCAAACAAAATGTGAAGCAAGTAGCAGTGGCATGAACTGAGATCACAGATTTTAAAGGAATAGCAAACAGAACATTATCATGATGTCCTGCATTTTAATTGGGACATTAAAAATGGCATAAATCCTTGATGTGCAGTTCAGATTGAGTATCTGTAGCCAGAACAGAGAAAGGTGCACATATTCACAATAAACACAAGCAAACTGCACAAACTCTGGGAACCCAAGCACTAAACCGGAGTCATAACCTTCTGCTTTTATCCAACTCTCAAGAGATGAAGGGTGAAACAGAGATGAAGCACATTCTGAAGTTTGAGAGTTCAGAGATATTTGAAGAACACCGCACTTTTATTTGAAATCTGCCGTCTGCAGGAGAATAAATCTCAACTGAAGTGCTGCCACTCACGATTTATATATAAGCAGTCCTGTTTTGCATCATTTTACTAAAGCAAAACCATTTAGTTAAATAAAGTAATTCATTCTAATAAAGTAATTTTTAAATAAATAAAAGTGTGTGAAACCGTGTAGGTGTTTTGTTGCGATTACTAAGTATTTAGCAAAATATATATTTTTTAATAAAAAGAAAAACATTAAAAGGTTAAAAAAAGTCAAATATATATATATATATATATATATATATATATATATATATATTATATATATATATATATATATATATTATAGAAATAATGTGTGCAGACAGGTGTTTTGCTAGTCTTCAATTACTAAGGGCAAAAGCACTGCCATTTCCATTATTATATGAAAGCAGTATAAATAAATAAATCAAATAAATAAATAAATAAATTGTAATTCATAAATTAATTTAAACAAACAAACAACAACAAAAACAAACAAACAGATAATTGTGTTTGTGCAACCCTGTAGGTGTTTCTTTGATTACTGATTGGGATCCATAAATAAATGTGTGCATCCATGCAAATTTTAGCAAAATATTATTTAGAAAAGTTTATTGAAAAATAATAATAATAATAATAATAATAATGAAATCTAATTCAAACATTTGAAAAAATAAACAATTCTCTTAAATAAAGAAAGACACGTGTTGGCATTTTGCTAGATTTGACAAGGACTCCTGTTTTTCAGTATATTTACAGTATTTTGTTAAATACAAACATGCATAAATGTTTTTTCAACCCTGTAGGTGTTTTGCTTGTCTTTGATTACTGAGTGGGCTAAATAAATAAACAAACAAAAACACTAAAGCAAACATTTAAAAATTAACAAATGAATACATACGAAAATAGATACATTAAATATGTATTTTTTTCAATAAATAAATAAACAAACCTGACAGATTATTACTACAGATCCTCAGCCATGTCCTTCTGAACTTAATTTCATCCTCAGACCTCTATTATAAGACTTTAAATCTCTAACAAAGACATGTCAGAGACAAAGGCCACAAGTAAGCGCACTGCAATGTTCTTTGTGTTAATGGTTGGCACAGCACACAGGATCTTTATGAGTCCCCGAGTCACTCTCGTGAAGTGTGTGTGTGTGTGTGTGTGTGTGTGTGTGTGTGTGTGTGTGTGTGTGTGTGTGTGTGTGTGTGTGTGCCCACCTGTGTGAGCGCAGGTCAACTGGACAGCATTTATCTTCGCCGACACACTGATTAGATGCAACCTCTTGTCGTCTGTGCTATTGTTCCACAGCACTAATAGTCTTAATGATCAAATGATCCGTGATTTAGGCTCAGTGACACCTGTCAGCTCATAATTTAGATCAGAGATAAAAAAAAATTACTAAGACTAGCTGTCTGTGACTGGGGTTAATGGCAAATATCATCTACAGTATGTCACAAGCAAGGCAAGGAAGTTCATCTTTCAGACTAAGCCAGAAAAAGATGTTGGCATTTAGAGTGGCATTAGATAGACAGTGTGATATAATCCTAAAACGCTAAAGTGTTTGACATTTCATAAACGAAAAGAAACACTTTTGTAATAAGATCCATTGTTCAGCCGACATCCTATTACCTCTAATACTGACAGTAAATGAGCCATTGAAATAAACCCACAGAGACACGGAAAAATACTACCTGGAAAATGAAGCATTTTAAAAGCAAACTGGGTTCGGCTTGCAAGACCTACAATTGTTGGACGGAGTCTGCGCTCGCAGAGGTGCATTTAATCAGCAGAACAAGAGTAATGATCTCTGGCCTCTGATCTGATGTCTGAAGACTCCCGTAGTAATGGAACATGCTATTCTTCTGGCACAATCATTTATACAGCAAAATATCTCACCACTGGTGCGTCCAGGATGCACTCAATCGCCATTCCATAAATGGTCTAAAATGCAATTTTCCTCATGTTTTGATGCAATTGCGAGTGCATTTTCTGCCATCTTTGCAGTAATGTAATATGAAGATTGTAAAAAAAAAACAGCATTTATCTTTAGCAAGAGATTGAATAGCACATAACAGGCTACTCCCGTTATATGACTACCGGTACAATATCAGTACAAAATGCATCACATGACTAGTGTCATCATATTCAAATATACCCCAGCGACTTAAGACTGGTTTTGTGCTCCAGGGTCACATACAGTATATCCAGATTAGCGTAGCCTGTGTGATTGTGTAATCGCCCAACATATTCACAACAAACCTCCAAACAAAACATACAATTTTATCTTATTGAGACAAAGAAAAATCAACAAATACAGCTTTAGATCAATGCAATACAATAATGAATTTTCTGTTAAATTAACAGCTTGCTATCCAATATTGCATAAGGAAATGTGGACAAATTTGCTTAATGCACTGAAACTTTGCAATACAAATTGCAGATGCATGTCAAATACCCTCATTATAAATGTTACTCTTTTTTTAATGGTATTTCAGTTTTAATCACAACAGTAATTGACCAAATAACGCATGCCTACACAACAATGGTAGTTTGGCTCAACATTTACTTTCGCTTCTTTATCTTCTGTGAAACACAAAAGCAGCTATATGATATACTATAAGTCCTCTATGAAGCTTTTCAGATTCTGCACATTCATATTTCCTGTTATGCTGAGGTTTGTGTTAAGTTTTTCTCCTCAGTGAGCAGGTTTGCATTGTAACCCAAAGGAGCTCTCTTTCTCGTCATAAACACAGCAGATCTGAATGTACAAGATGTTGATGTATGAGAAAGCTTCAGAATCAGATACAGTGCCTGAATCACACGGCCTCAGTTAGTTCCTCAGAGCATTTTGCAAGTTAGTAAATGATGATTGAGTTTTTATTTTGGGAAAAACTAACCCACTAACCTATAACTATTTCATTGCACAATGAAAAATAGCTTCAGAAATTCACAGAAAACACACTGAATTAAATGAATTAAATGTGAAAGTTTAAACTAGTTTTAAACTAATAAAATGTTCTGCATTTTTGGTAACATTTTATTTTAGGGTCTATTAACTAGTGGCTTATTAACATGTATATTACTAGAATATTAGCCATTTATTAGTACTAATTAAGCACATATTAATGGCTTGTTCTACATGAATTTATTCTATATCCCTAATCCTACCTAATACCTAAACTGAACAACTACCTTACTAACTATTAATAAGTAGCAAATTAGGAATTTATTGAGGGAAAGGTCGTAGTTTATAGTGAATAAGTGTTCCCTATTCTAAAGTTTTACCGCATTTTCTTCTAAAATGCAATCTGATAATCTTTAATGTTATTTTTTTTTTTTTACAGTGCAGAATAGTTGAATTAATTTGAAGTTAATTAAATGATAATTAATTAAAATACTCTTTGATGGCAGATAACTTTTGACTTTATTAGTGCGTAAGTATATGTTAAATGCTTTAAAAATATTTTTCATTGTTAGTTCAGGTTAACTTAGGCCACTTATGTTAACAAATGAAACCTTATTGTCAAGTGTTACCGACTGATTTTAAATAAAGCCTAATAGTCTACTAAAACACTTTTAAGAGGGAAGGAAGATCTATTGTATGTCCACCTGGCTCTTAAAAGACACAGACTCCTGATGTATTCACATAAACACTTACAAATTGTCTCCAAAGCTTTAGCTTTCCTCGTACACAATCATTCTCATATACATTCCCTCTCATTTAAAACTTCTGAACAATTCTTTTACACATCTAGAAACAAATTTGTCATTCTGACATGGCATCAAAAAACATCTGCGCTGCACAAACTCTCGACACGAAGCTCGTCTGGATCTCTCTCCCTCTCTCTTACCCTCAGAGAAGCTGATAAGCCCCAGCAGATGAAGCAGCTTGAGCGAAGCGCACACGATCACCACGATGCCTAGTGTCTGCAGACCCTCCGTTTCCCACATTGTGCTTACGGCGACCCCCTGCTCCTGCTCATGCCACCTGCCTGACTCTCCTGACCCCGTGCCAAACTCCTCCTCGCTCCAGTTTCCTCCCGCCGCCGGCGAGCACTGGCCGGGCAGCCCGAGGCACCCACGTGGTGCAGCGCTCCACTCCCGCTGCAAATCCAGCCTGGGAGGCTGAGTGAGCTTCACCACTCAGGATCTGAATCTCCCGACACAGAAGAGTCAGAGATGCGAGCGTAAATTTGAAATGTGTGCGCAGACTGAGGTTTCAACGAGGGGAGGAGGGTGCTGAGACAGAGAGAGACAGAGAGAGAGAGAGTGGGTGGGGGGTGAGGAGAGATGTGCGAAGTGTGAAGAAAAAGTAATATTCAGTCGCTCTCTCTTCCTGACCTCACTTCCTTCGCTTTAAACCAGTTTAATCTAATTCACACCTAATTTACACCATGCAGACCGGCATGTCACATGACCTGCAATTCAGCACAACATGCTGTTTAAACTAGAACAAAAATCAATGCATAATGAACTCATCCTTTAAATGGTTTGACTGTGCATTTATTTGCACAATGTCTAGAAACCTACAGCATCGATTACATGAAGTCTGTCCTGGTCAATAAACAGCTAAAGAGCACTTGCTAAATGAGCCTTAAAGGGACCGTTCACATTAAAACTATGCAATTATTTATTCACCCTCACATTGTTCCAGATCCTCACAGCTGTTATTGTTTTCAGTATGATGCTTTTATCCATTCAAGTTCAACAACCACAGGCTATAAAAGTTCTATAAAAGCAGTCTGTGTTACTCACAAGCAATATTTCAATTTCTTAGGAAGTCATAGTTTTTTCATAGTTTTGTGTGGGAATCTTTCAGAATTTTAAGTCATTATTCACTCTCAAAACCAATAATTTAAACTCATAAAAAAGTGCACTTAATTGTATTGCATGCACACTTGTAGAGTACTTAAAATCTAAAAAATATTTTTGTTCAGCTGTATTTGCAGATTATATAATTTTAATGAAATAAAACAGTTGTCTAACACATTTAAAAAAAATGCACTGTGTAATAATTTCAAATTATAATTTACACTTTTAAATCATTGTTTTAATATTCTTTAAAGAAGTACACTTACTTTGATGTGTTGACTACAGACTAAAGCACGTAAAAAAAAGCACTTGATTATAATTTTAACTGTAGTGTGTTATTTGATATTACATTTAAAATGATCATTTTAAATATACTAAGTTCCAACTTCATTATTACAAATGTGTTATTACAATTCTGTTCATAACACAAAATTCAGAAATATTACTTTAAAGAATATTTAAATTATCATAAATGCTTGTTGGCAGTGCACTTTTACCATATTTCAAAAACAACAGATGTAATGATGAAATTACATATACAAATGTATTTAAATCCTACTTGAGTAGATAAAATAAACATCATAAATTTCACCTAATTGCATTTAATATAATCTATACTGCATTTTCATTTGCAATAAACATGTAGATAGGCATCTGAAAACATTCAGTTCACACGTACGCATATTCTATCAAAGTATATTATTTCTGTAATAAGTACTATTTTTGAATGAAATGCACTTCTTTTTCACAACCATATGGACAGACCTATGTGGAGATTCTTCACTATTACAAAAACAACAGCATGAAGGTTTGGAATAAGGGTAAGTAAATAATGACAGAAGTCATTTTCAACTTTCCCCTTAAGCAAACTTAACACTTTTAAATTCAGTGCAAAACACACTTAGAACTACTACTTTTGAGCTTTCATTCAAAGAGTGTGGTCTATATTTCCTACAGCACATTCTAGCATCCTTAAAAAAAAAAAAACACTATTAATTCTGCTTCCCTAAAAATGAACGACTGCTGCCACCTCCTGGCCCATAATATCAGCCAATGCATTGAGCTTCAGTTGAGAGATGTCAAAGGATTGTAACATTACACTAACACATCAGTTTCACAGTCTTACAAGATTTACATTCATTATCCAGCATAATTCATAAACAGTGCCATTTGCATGTATCACAGTTAATTCAGCAATTTCCCATATCTCTAACTGCTTAAAGGTTTCATACCAAATGATTTTATTCCTTTTTTGGAGCAAATAATTTAGTGTAGGGTTATTAATGTCGCTCATGTAATTATGCAGATTATGCCTTCAGCCATTTTTAATTTTGCTCATTGTGTTTTCCCCCCTCCATCTGCCTATAATAGCTTAGTTTTATTAAAACGAAGACACTAGCCTTTGGGAATCATAAGGAATATTTATAAACTCGTAGTTTCTGCCCAAACGGGTACAAAATGCATATGTAATGTTACAAATTATGAAGAATTGAACAGACTCCCAGCATTCACTCTGTTGACAGCTACAGGATTCACTCTATTGACAGCTACAGGATTCACTCTATTGACAGCTACAGGATTCACTCTATTGACAGCTACAGGATTCACTCTGTTGACAGCTACAGGATTCACTCTATTGACAGCTACAGGATTCACTCTGTTGACAGCTACAGGATTCACTCTGTTGACAGCTACAGGATTCATTCTATTGACAGCTACAGGATTCATTCTATTGACAGCTACAGCATTCACTCTGTTGACAGCTACAGGATTCATTCTGTTGACAGCTACAGGATTCACTCTGTTGACAGCTACAGGATTCATTCTGTTGACAGCTACAGGATTCACTCTGTTGACAGCTACAGGATTCACTCTATTGACAGCTACAGGATTCACTCTATTGACAGCTACAGGATTCACTCTGTTGACAGCTACAGGATTCATTCTATTGACAGCTACAGGATTCACTCTGTTGACAGCTACAGGATTCACTCTGTTGACAGCTACAGGATTCACTCTATTGACAGCTACAGCATTCACTCTATTGACAGCTACAGGATTCACTCTATTGACAGCTACAGGATTCACTCTATTGACAGCTACAGGATTCACTCTGTTGACAGCTACAGGATTCACTCTGTTGACAGCTACAGGATTCACTCTGTTGACAGCTACAGGATTCACTCTATTGACAGCTACAGGATTCACTCTGTTGACAGCTACAGGATTCATTCTATTGACAGCTACAGCATTCACTCTGTTGACAGCTACAGGATTCATTCTGTTGACAGCTACAGGATTCACTCTATTGACAGCTACAGGATTCACTCTATTGACAGCTACAGCATTCACTCTGTTGACAGCTACAGGATTCATTCTATTGACAGCTACAGGATTCACTCTATTGACAGCTACAGGATTCACTCTGTTGACAGCTACAGGATTCACTCTGTTGACGGCTACAGGATTCACTCTATTGACAGCTACAGCATTCACTCTGTTGACGGCTACAGCATTCACTCTATTGACAGCTACAGCATTCACTCTATTGGCCGTTGCCTTCTTTTCTGGTTTGTTGTTCTGTGACATCTTTAAAGGTGACGCAAAATGTCAGAGAGTGTTGATGGTGAACCCTTACTGGGTCGATTTCTTATCTCTGCCAAGCATAGGATGTGTCTCAGATGTGAATGCTTCTTTGTTCTTCGATTTCTGTGGGTTATAAAATCGATTTTTGGCGAGAGATTACATATTTCCATTTTACGGTCAAAGCCTCCCTGTCCTGTGGGGACTCTTATCAAGCCTGGCATGTCCAGCAGAGGGTTATGTGAGGAAAGGCTGTCCTGATTCACACATACTGACATTCAGAGAGGCAAGCCAGGACCTACAACACAAACACTGCTCACAATTCAACTGTTTAACAATATCCTCATTTAAAGTGTCAAAGGTGGCATCAATTCTCAGCGCTGATGACCTCTCTGTCAGTGAAGACCATCACACCTTTACATTATGCAAAGGCACATTTTTGATTGATGCCTGTGGAGGAAAACACACACACGCACGCACGCACGCACGCACACACACACACACACACACACACACACACACACACACACACACACACACACACACACACACACACACACACACACACACACACACACACACACACACACACACCTGCCAAGGTTAAGACTTCCCCTTTTCATGAATAATATAGACTTAATAATAATAATAAAAAAATAAATAAAAAAGCCTTCACACTTGGGTAATACACTTTACCAGAAAAAAATAAAGTACCATAGCTTCTGGAAAATGAATATAAGTAACACAAGGTCAAAATGGCAGTGTTGAGAGAAAAAAGATGCACTACATTTTATTATTACATTAAGATATTATGTAAATGCAATTATACAATTGTAGAATCATTGAATTACAATGTCTGAATTTTTTCATTTTCATTAAATAAATAAACATTAAACCTTCAAGCTTTTATTTTGGCGGAAAGGAGCCCTTAGAGCTGCTTCTTTGTTGGAAACAGATTTATAAATGACACCCATGGCAAAAGTGGTGAATTGGTTGCAACCCAAACTCACAGCATTTTCAGAGATGAGTTCGTCTGGAACAACATTTACTGCAAACCGAGCTGCGTTGAGATACTGAAAACACTGGATCATGAGCTGCTCATGTGTAAATGAACACAGTACCTTCACACTGAAACCCGCTGAGCATATACTTAATTAAACTGGAGCCTTTGTGTTCTGATAATCATGCGAAGCTGTATCACGTTTTAGATTTAACACCCTATTGTCTTTTAAAAGTGTCAAATGTATGCAAGTGCTTTCAAATGTTTACTAAAACAATGTAAAAATATGATGTAATTTGTGCCATGCCTCAGGTAGGCTATAATTACATACTTTATGGCAATATTTGCAATACCATAGGAAGAAATTTTGGTTTCCGATATTTAAAAAATATCCTCAAATCCACAAAAGCACTGAGCGTGAAATGTAAGCAATCAAAGCCTGTGAACCATGGCGGCCCTGAGCACTGCTGAATACACAACTGAGGGTGAAATAACAGTTTCTGCCCACAGCATACAGACCACAAAGCTTGAGAGAAGTTGTCAGGTGTCTAGCTCTCTACCTGCCACCCGAAGTGTCCTCTAATGTGTTTATTAAATTCTCTGTACAATAGTTTGTAATGGCTCTAATCAGGGTTTAACTGCCTCAGTTCAAGCAGGACCCTGGTGGTCTGAACAAAAAGCTGCAGCCTTGTTATTTGATGCAAACATGATGCAAATGATGCAACATTCAGTAAGATAAGCATGGTTGTTGAAATTGATATTTGATATGAGAGTGTGTGGTTTTGGTCCAGCACAGCCGGCTGATGTGGTTGGAAAGAATTATATGTGTTGCAACTGGCTGGGACAGATGGCTTACAATCGGCTTGAGAAACAAAACGCTTGTCTGGAAACACAGCACTACACTACACTGACAGATGGCTTACAATCGGCTTGAGAAACAAAACGCTTGTCTGGAAACACAGCACTACACTACACTGCATCTATCAGTGTATCCATGAGATTCATTTGAACTGGATTGCTATGATTGGAAGGATTTTGTGATTTTTTTTTTTTTTTTTTTTTTTTATATATAACAAGAAACCAGAAATAATAGTGACCCATGAGAATGGCTGGACTGCTGATTTTGGATATTAGAAGGTATGAATAATAGTGGTTGTGAATTTTGAGATTGATAGGAACTGAGAGATGCTAGATTGTAATTTGTATTTAAATTTACAATTCTGAGAAAAGAAGAGTAGAAAAGTTTTGGATTTTGAGATTGATAGTATGTAGGAAATGCAAGATGGACAGAATTCTGAGTTAATAATTTGATGTTTTATTTCATGATTATAGAGATAAAATGTAGTTATTTTAGGATTACAAGATATAAACTTCATGCATTTCTGAATTTTTCTCCTAAGAATTATTTTATTTTAATTACTTTATATCTTGCAATTTAGACATTTTTCCTCCTCAGAATTGCAAGAAATAAAGATCAAATTGTGAGATATATACTCAGAATTGCAAGGGGAAAAAAGTCATATAAACTCAGAATTGCAAGGGGTTTTTAGTCTGTTTTTTTATCTATATCCCATTATTTCTCCTTTTTGTTAATGTTATTTTTTCTACCTCACCAGAAAAGAAAGACTGCAAATTGCTGATTGTTAACTTTGTCAGCGTTTAGGAGGAGATTTTGGGTCTTTAAATAAAATACGCTCAGAATGGCATTCAATGTATTATGGACACAAATTACTTATCGCTAGAAACTTTTCGCCTTACACCTGGTTAGGACGCAGCGTTTTTGACATTTCTAGGACAGGAAGACTTGAAGAAAATTACATGGCATTTGATTGTTGTGCTGTCAGCACAGATATATGAGTAGCTTTTAAATGTCAAAAGCATTTATGTTCCATCACCTGTGAAAAATAAATGGTCAAAAAACTTGGATTGAAGATAAATGACCGATCAAATTACTATAATTTTCTTCAAGCTGAAAAAAAGGACAACCTAGAGCAGGGCAGAATAGAAATGACATGACTTCAGACAAAAGCATCGGAAATGACAAACTAAATACTGAAACACAAACAAGGAATGAGAAAGATGCACAATCTGACATATTATCAACTAGCAGCATATCCAGACAGAAACCCATTTTATCAGTCAAAATGACAACAGATAATGACTATGTGTTTGTGGCCGCTGCTCCAGTTTCTTCATCTGGAGCAACATATCAAGTTTCACTTTTTAAATATTTCCTCAAAATATTCCAGTGCAACCTTTAAAGGGATAGTTCACCCAAAAATGAAAATTTGCTGTTAATTTACTCACCTTCAGGCCATCCAAGATTTATTATAGGTGACCTTTTTTTTTAGTAGAACAGTAAAGAAGATTTTAAGACAAACCCTGGTCCTTGGTGATTCATAACTGCAAGTCAATGGCTACCGTCATTTTGAGAGTCAAAAAAAGCATAGAGACAAGAAAAAAAAAAAAAAAGGCTCCTGAACATATATTGAGGTCTTATGAAGCAAAACAATAGGTCTGTGCAAGAAACTGAACATTATTTACAACAACGTTACCTGTAATCCAGAGCTTCAGGAAACAGGGAAATATGATTATTTTCCGTGAACTGGTTCTTTTGGACAGTTCGTTTCTGTTGACTGGTTCAATTCACTAGTTTGTTTACATAATCGAACAATGACATGATGTAAACGCAATTATATTAAAGCACCCAAACATGGGTGTTTTACATGTCTAAAGCAATTGGTTCAACTAGTCCACCAAAAAAAAAAAAATGGTTCAAAAGAATGATTCGTTCGTGAACCAGACATCACTCCGGACCGTTTGCCTGAGGCTCTGTGTTATAGGTAATAATGTTGTAAATAATGTTCAGTTTCTTGCACAGATCAATCATTTTGCTTCATAAGACCACAATATATCATAAGGAGCCACGTGTTTTAATTTTGTGTTCCTTGACATGCTTTTTTTTCTCATTTCAAAAAAGTGCAGCCTTTGACTTGCATTTTATGAATCACCAAAAGAACATGGTCTCAGCTAAAAATCTACTGAAATTCTACTGAAGGAAAAAAGTCACCTAATTCAATGGAAATAAGCTGCAAAATGTGCAATATGAAACATATCTATCGACATCAGTCATTTTCCCAGCACCAGAAGTGAATAACTTTATCTGTTCTGGCATGAGTGCACATTTAACAAGCTGCCTGCAGCAAATGAAGAAGAAAGAGACTCAAGAAATATGAGTCATCGATGTGACAAGCACAAGGCTTTTGAATGATATTTATCCACTAGTGGCAGAAATATACTGGATGCCTATAGAAAAAATTATCTACACAAAATGTGGTTTTGATTAGGATACAAATGACCTGTCAATATGCACACCTACAGTAAATTATTTGTTATTTATATAAGATCTTCTATATTTTAATTTAAAGAACTGTCATCACAGATCAACTTGAGGTTAAATGCATTGTCGTTAAAATCAAACGTGGATGACAAAAGCACATTTCCATAGCTTTAAATCTGCATTTATGCTCAGCATGTGAAACTGAACTTCCTTCTGTTAACAGGATTATTTTTCTCATTTCATTTTTTCTCATCTCGCTTTAATTTGGTTTCAGTCACAGCATCCAACCTGGACTGAAACACGCACCTGCGCCCACATTCACACACACACACACACACACACACACACACACACACACACACACACACACACACACACACACACACACACACACACACACACACACACACACACACACACACACACACACACACACACACACACACACAGTCACACCTATGGATTATTATTGTGGCAGAATCTGTTTGAGCACAATAAAATAAAATAGGATACAACCATAAAAACGTTACCTGAAATAGCATAAACTGTTAACTGAAAAAAAAAAAGACTAAAACATTGGAAAATATACAACAAAATATGGAAGAGGATTAGGGCCAAGCAACAATAATTTTGAGATTAAAGTTCTCAAAATTTTATTTCAATTTATTTTATCAAAATTTAGTTTTTTTCTCTTAATTTAATAAGTTTATTCACAACATTTAATTTAGATTTTTTTTCTCAAAATTTAACAACTTTTTTTTCTCGAAACACAACAGCTTTATTCTTGAAATTTAATGATTTAATCCTCAACATTTTATTTCGCCATTTTTTCTTGAAATTTAACGAGTTTAATCTAGCATTATAATGACTTTAATCTCGAAATGGTTTTATTATTATTATTTTTTATTATTGCTTGGCCCTAATCCTCTTTCACAACAAAATTAATTCAAAATATTAATAAAATATTATTAAGTGATATAAAATCTAATGTAAATCTAAATATAATTAGATTATTAAAATATATAAATCTTACAAATCAATTATTAAAACCTAATAAAAATCTACATATTAATAAAATAAAATTATTCTAAAATAACACTGCTGTGTAGTAGTATTTGTTTTACTTTTTTAGGACAACAGATTATCTACTCAAAATCCTAGTTTGCAAGTCAAAACCATGATCCTAAAATGCAATTTTATGCTGTGAAATTGTAGTTTATGCTAACACATCAAATATGCCAAGGCATTATCATCTTCCCCCTATTTTTCCATGCATTACACTGTAGTAATTTCAGCCTTGAGGACATGTTGTGAAATTAATATTAGAAATGAATAGGTAAGGAGATGAGGAGTGACTGGCATGGTAACAGTCTTAAGAGGCATTAAATCACTACTTGAACCGAATCTCATACAACTGCTGTATTGTTGTAATGCCACCAAGTGGCTGAAATGGATCATTGCAGGATCATCTTGACCCAAAACATCCAAACAACTCTCCTGGACAATGACTCGTTGCACTGCCTATATGTGCAGATAATATATCATATTACCTACATTTTCAATGACAGTCATGCAGTCTCATATTATAGCCATGAAAGCATACATCTGAAAGCGTGCTGCACAGTGCACACAGAAGGACAGCAGATGGCTGTGAGAGCAGTGGTCTCGGGCCTGACGGGTGACTGATTGCTGCCGGTGTGTGAGCATTTGGTTTCACACTGATTTACACATGGACTAACACCACTCCTGCACCGATCCTTCACTTCACTACCATGATCCTCTCTACTGAAAGAGTGTCGTCACAGAATCATCTGTTTTCAGTCATCACGATTTGAAGGATGGCTGTAAATGTACATTTGTACGTCCTTTAACTTCCCTTGTGAAAAAGAAGCATACTTAACATGCTTTAAAAGAATATTATTAAATGTGGCGTAATTACATGTTAATGACAATGAAAATGAGTATGTATTATAGTTCAAATTTATATTAACTGTACTTTATCATTATACATACATATACTATATAACTTAAATGTGAACTGAATGTGATGTTTTAAGGCACTTGCATGTTAACTGCAATTAAGTTGAAATTTATTATGGTTTAAATGTATAGTAAACACAATTAGCTGAACACTTTTTTTTGCCACACTTCAAATACAACTTTTTAATGCAATTTCATAATTCTATTGTCTTTGAAATAAGGTTACGGTGTAATGCCGATTGACAAGCATTTATTGTAAACTAAAATACTTTAATGTCATTTCTATTGAAACTTGTTTGACATGTATTTAAATATATATGTAATTAAACATTTGTAATGACAAATTTGCAATTTGGTACATTTAGTCAAATCAAAATCAAACTAAGTGTACTTCTTTAAAACACAACACAAGATTATTAAAACATAATTATTTAAACTGTGCTTTACAGTAATACTTTTATTTTACTGCAAATATAAATTGTATAATATTATATAATATTAAAAACATATTCGTAAAAAAAGGCCACTTAAGTGTATTTAAAGAGATACACTTTCACATGTTTCTTAAAACACTTAAGTACACTTTTAAAAAGTGCACTTAAGTGTTTTAAGAAACATGTGAAAGTGTATCTCTTTAAATACACTTAAGTGGCCTTTTTTTTACAAAAATATTTTTAATATTTTAAATAAACTATAAGTGCACTTCTTTTTCACAAGTGTTATCAAAACAGTCATGATCCATTTACTGCACACTGATGGTTCTTTCTTGACTTTCCACTTCAGAAGTGAATCTGTCTTGTGTTTGCTCTGTTTGGGATGCAGTCAGAAGCATCATCTCTGCTCTCATGTCATCTGATATCATGCCTGTGTCGTTCGGTGGCACACTGCCGTCACTCACTGTCACTCCAGCAGAGACGAGGCGACTTGGGTGAAAGAATCCATTTGCATCCGACCGCGCAAACTATCTATTTTTAACTGCAAGTCAGGGAGGGCACAGATTTACTCTAGAAAATACAACATGAGATTCGGATTCAGATCAAAAGTCTTTACCATTAATAAATAAATAAATAAAAATAAAAGATTTTACTCTTGACCAGTTAAAGACAAACATCTCTTAAAGGGACAGCTCACCTAAAATGCTAATTCAGTCATTATACATTTCAGCTTCAATTTCTATTATGTAACATCAAAAAATATAAAATGAGTGAAATTTAAGTTATTAACTTTTGAGGTGCTTTTGTATCTGTTTAGTTTGCAAGGGGAAAAAAAATCAACCAATGCAGTTTAGAAAAAGCATATATACTATTATAATTTTTGTTAATATTTTGAATTTTGGTCATTTTTATTAGCTTTTTTTTTTTTTTTAATTATATAGAGTTTTAATTAATT
Organism: Cyprinus carpio; assembly: GCF_018340385.1. Lineage (NCBI taxonomy): Eukaryota > Metazoa > Chordata > Actinopteri > Cypriniformes > Cyprinidae > Cyprinus > Cyprinus carpio. The sequence continues at coordinate 39,666,218 of NC_056578.1, forward strand.
AAGTTTGAGTTATTTTAGTACTTCAGTAATACCCCTGCTCCGCTCTAACATACATATGACATACCAAATCTATTCTTCACAAGCTTACCACACACCAAGGCTTGACGTGGATGTATAGGATGAGGAAATGGGATTTCAACATTGCAATAAATATTAATGATAAATCAGCAGAAAAGCTACACTATTGGCTCTGGCAGGCTGATTCATTCAGCTTGGGAACACTGCCATCGTTGCATTCATTTGAATAATGCACTGACACCGCAACTGTCCAATTAACTTCATCTACACTCATCAGGCTATAAATCAAAGTATTAATTTGTGGAAATTAAACTCAAGGCAAAGACAGACCTTGAGTTAACAAACTGATCTAATATAACAATTAAAATCAGGCCAGAAACAAACTGAATCACACAGCCAAAAGTGAGACTTTGTCCACAAGCAGGTTATAAATGAGCCCAGACTATAAAGACAGTCAATATAACACACTGCTGACCTTGAAGGTTAACCAGAATGTAATTGAGTAGATTTTCAAAATGACAGAAAACCAGCTGCCTTGTAGTTTGGTGGGATTTTGCCGAACATGACAACTTACAATAGGTAAGTTTTTTTGGCCATCAACAGGTTTTAAAGGCAGAAGGTGATATTTTACTTTGTTGTGCAATATTTGAACATTTATTCATTGTAAGCTGATAACTGATACTGATTCATCTCTTCAGTTTTTCTTAGAAAAACTTGCATTATTTATGTGTTAAATTATGCAAAACTCATCTAAAACACTTAAGTACACAAATGTTCCCCATCTTACCCTTGTGAAAAAGAAGTGTGCTTAATTGTATTGAATATACACTTGTAGTGTACCTTAACAGTGATTTTTTTAAAACTGTACTTGCAGATAATATAATATTAATAAAATAAAACACCACTTAAGAGACTTTCTTAACACACTTGAGTACACTTTTAAAGAGCACACCTTGTAATATTCGTACAATTTCCATCATGTTTTAATAATCTTTTGTTGCGCTTTAATGAAGTACACTATTTTTGAGTTGAATAAAGCACATGTTAAATACTGAATTATAATTTTAACTGTAGTGTGTTTCATATTACATTAATGTATTTTAAATCTTTACAAATGCATAAAAACAAATACACATGACATACAAGTTAGAATGGCATTGAAATGACATTAAAGTATATTTTAGTTTACCATAAATCTTGTAGCTTGTCAGTAACTTTAACCATATTTCAAAGACAATAGTTATTATAAAAAGTAATTATGAAATTACATATAAAGATGTACTTAAGTCCTACTTAAGTGGTCAAAACTCTCTAAAGTTCAGGTAATTGCATTCAATATAAATTTAAACTACAATGCATTTATTTCTTTGAAATTAACATGCAATTAAGTGTCAGAAACATCACATTCAGTTCACACTTGAGTATATTCTTTTGAAGTATATTTTCATAATAAGTGCACTTCTTTTTCACAATGTCACACAAACACACAGGAACGCCAAATTAGCATTACTATTACAATTTTATTTAATTTATTGTCTGTTGTAATTAGATTTCATTTATTGCTTCTCTGTGCTTACCATCATAGCTCGCCTCTAAAAGTCCAAACTTCTCCAGAACCTTAACAAAGACAACAACCACAACCAGCACCGCAATCATCTCGAGTCCCTCCAAGTACATCATGCTGACGGGGTCAGGTCATGCTGTGACCGCTGACCTCGCTGGACACAGAGCTCTGCCGTGAACATCATTCATAGTGTCTGCATCTTCTTACTGAGAACAGAGGAGAGGAGAGCGGAGGGGGCGGAGAGCCAAATCAAAGATCAGAAAAAATAAAAACACGGCAGAAGGGGCGACCTGGATGGAAATAAGTGAAGAATGACAATAAAAGAAAAAAGGAAGGAGAACATCAAATTAAAAATACAGACATGGAGGAAAGAGAGAGAAGCAAAGCCTGATCTCAAGCTCTTAAAGCAGGTGAAATCTCTCTGAAACATCACTCTCCAGTTATCATGTTGTAGATCACATCTGACTTGCACGTAGTGAAGTGCCACAGCCGGCCCCTGAAACTCATCTTCACACATAAACAGCATGTGTCCATCAGTGAAAACAGCTCAAGGCTCTGCCACGTACACCATGTGTTGTCAAATCATGAAAAATGAACCCAACAGGACACCATGACTGACATTTGTGAGCGGAAGAGTTTACATTTCTACCTTGTAAATTCCAGCCAGCGTTATTTCAGAATTATTTATATACTTATTTACATATTTTAATTAGTTTTTATTTTTATTTTTATACTCCAAGTTTTTCATTTAATATTGACATTTTGTTTTATTTCAGCTTTATTTTAATTAACAACAGTATTTTAAGTTAATGATAATTACCCAAATTTAAACCTGATCACGTGAAAAAATTTTAAAAAATAAAATAAAATAAAATAATTATATTATAAATTTTAATTAGCTTTAATTTGTATACTTCAAGTTTTCATTTTAGTTATATTATATATATATTTAGTAATTTTTATATATTATTTTTGTTATTTTTATTAGTTTTTAATATTGACATTTTGTTTTATTTAGGCTTTATTTTAATTAACAAAAGTATTTTAAGTTAACGATAACTACCCAAAGTTACATGAGAAAATGTAAAAATAATAATAATAATAAAAAATAATAATAATATTATATATTTTAATTAGCATTAATTTTTATACTTCAAGTTTTCATTTTAGTTATATTTTTAGTAATTTTTATGTTATTTTGTGTTATTTTAATTAGTTTTTAAGTATTACAATTAGTTTAATTAAGTTTTAATTTAATTATTATTTCCCAGACAGAAATTTAGCACTTGAACTTAAACTAAATTACAATCTGAACTGAAATAACTTTAAGTTTTCATTTAATATTGACATTTTATTTTATTCCAGCTTTATTTTAATTAACAAAAGGTTTTTAAGTTAACAATAATAACCCAATAATAATAAAAAATACAAAAGTAAGTAAGTATGTAGGTAGGTAGGTAAGCAAGTTACAAATTGCCATGAGAGAGTGTGTTGGTAAACTGGAAGTGAAATTCAATTTGCATCGTAAAAAAAGATATAGATTTGTATTTGAAGTAGAATTTAAATGGAATAATAAACAAATTATTTAATATACGAGCTGTATATAGTAATACATGTTTTTCTCATTATGAATTCATATTTCAAATGTCATCATACTCAGAATATATGCACATCTGTTTTGTGCCATTTACATTCTTTACATTTCAGGTGCAATAAATTCTTCTTCCTGCTACTCATTACTGCAATTCATTTTCCAACACATTTCAATAGGAGCCGATTCTTAAATGCTGAATTTTGTCAAACACTGTTATGCAAAGCTTTATACAGCATGTTTTGTTTTCTCAATATCATCATCCATCAAGCTGATTACTGAGGAGATGTCAAGCGTCTGATTACCATATGGCCTTTTCAAAGCAACAAAATCTTTCTGTCTAGGCTTTACTTCCTACTTCCCTGATCCATGTGAATGATTTGAACACACGGCTCTAGATGGAAATTGATTGTTGTGAACGGCTTCTTTTTTCTCCTAATCACATTATTGTGGAGGATTTGATTAGAACAAGAGGCCTTTTGATTTGTCTTCTAATAATTCTAATGTTTCGATTAAATTAAGCTTGCTGTCTCACATATAGTTGCCAGAAATGGCAAGGTCACAATGTCAGTAAACTGATTCATTCATCTTTTCTCTTTTGCACATTAAGTCCTGAAAAATTCCTTGTAACGTAGACCAGAACTTTAACAGTTGAAATGCCAAACGCCTCCATTTTTTAACATCTTGTCATGTTAAAATATACTCATGATGCACTCAAACATATTATGTATGGTGTGACATGAAAGTGATTTAGAATCAAAGGGTTCATGTCATTTTTATCTAAGATGAGAAAAAAAACAAAACTCATTGTACTTGGACAATAGAAACTAAAACAGCTGTAAAAACATTTCTGGGATGAACTATGAAACAAAAATATAAAACAAATCATCTAAAATGAAGCCTGAGAAGGAACATTATGTTCCCTTACAAAGCTGTATATGTGGCAGAAGACAGACAGGAAAGAAGGATGGAGTTGCATGAATTTGGTGTCCTGAACCCAACAAAGCACAGCACTGGAGGGTCATTTCAAAGTCACGCCGTCTTGTGGTTCACTTTTCTGTGCTGTTTAAATGTTTCTGAAGGTGCTGCGGCACAGATCTCAACCACAAACCCTGAAACCCTCCACCTCAATTACACAATGACAGAAAAACATATGAACATATTATATTATAATCATCACATCACATGTCTATTCATAAGCGATGCACTACAAACTAGCTTTTAATTTTTAACGGATTCATAAAAAAGTTATTTTGTGAATACACATTTTTCTAGTTTTTATCTGCTTTAAAACATGTTCATCAGCAAGAAATTGCTCTGTCTTGGGAAGAGTAAAAACTGCTTGAAAGCTTCTTTTGAATTGGCTAGTGCTAGTGATGTCAAAACTTTAACTATAGGAAAAAGCATATTTCGTTTTTTTTATTAAAATAAAGCTGAAATACAATAAAATATACTGTAAATAATGTATGAAAAACTCGATTTTTGGTAGCTAAAATGTTTCAGTATTAAAATTAGTGATGTAAATAATGTATGAAAAACTCGTAATAATTATAAAATGTTTCAGTATTAAAATTAAAAATAATTAAAACTAAATATAATTATAATTAAATATTTAATTGATTATTTTTTATTAAAAGCTAATTCAAGATCTTAATAAATAATATAAATAATACTATATAAGGAAAAAGCATTTTCATGAATTGAAATAAAGTTGGAATAACAAAATATAAATATTTTATAAATATTTTAATTTTTGATGTATAAGGATGTAGAATTTTAATTAATTGAAATAAATTTGATTAGAATTAAAATTATTTATGGATTTATTTTAATTTATATATATTTATGTTTATTAAATAAATAAATAAAATTATTAATAATAATGACAAATGCCCATAACATGATAACTAAAACTTAAACTAAATTAAAATGAAAACTAAAAAAAACTAATTTAAAATATGAATAAATACTATAAATAATACTATAAGGAAAATGAAATAATTAAGCTGAAATAAAATAAAATATAAATATTAGATGAAAAACTTACATTTTGGAAACTAAACGTAATAAGCTAAATGATTAAAATTGCTAAAATAAAATAAACATAAAATTATTTTAATAAAACTTAAAATAAACAAATAAAAAAGCATACAAAAACATAACATAATAACTTAAACCTAAAAGTAAATTTCAAGTGAAAACTAAAATATAAAAATAAAATTTATTTATTATATTAATGAATCAATATAACCACTTCACAAAACAATTTGAATCAAAAGTTCATGAAAATTCAGTGTTCAGAGAAGTGGGAAATGTTTTTTGGGAGTAGTGGGAAATTTTTTTAGTTTCTAAAAATTATGGTTAATTTTTTTTATTAAACATTTTTCACTCATGTTATAATTTCCAACAAAGGCAATCATGTGCAGCAAACGACACAAGCTGAGACTACAGATTAGCACAACCAGCTTCTGATTGCTCCACGAGCGGCCGATGCATTTAATTACTCCTCCTATTGTGCTCAAGCATGTTACATGTGCATGCATGAAAGAACACACACGGCGCTATTCCATCTTATTCAGATGGCATTATGATCTCGTGAAATACACATCTACAAATCAAGATGTTTTTGAAAGCCTGGTATCCATAGGAACACAGAAAACAAAGGGATCCATACATAAGCACAGAGACGGAGGCATCTTCATACACACAATATGCCCATGTGTGAATCTTCCATTCACACTCCCTTTCACTTTACACAGGTGAGAAAGAAAGAAAGAAACCTGTTTCACACACACACACACACACACACACACACACACACACACACACACACACACACACACACACACACACACACACACACACACACACAGGCTGTCCTGTCTGAGTGAATATGTTAGCGAGTGAGTTATATTTAGAGGGAGCTCAGCTGCTACAAATAAAAGGGTAACAGATAGGACCCTAATGGCAGCGGCCGCAAGCAACAACACAGAGGTCATTGCTATGAACAGCACATGATTACTTTTTTTTGTAAAGTTTCCATCATGAAAAATGCAAAGCTGAAGATTGACAAATGGTTGTAAATGTCAGCAGAAGTGAGAAGTGAATGACACGTTTGCCTGGATCTGCATCGGTAGAATCAGTTAATATAGAGATAACATAGAGACTTTAACAGGAGATTGTAAGAGATTATTGGAGGCTGAAGGTCAAATTTAATATCTAGACCAGCAGTTCTCAAGCTTTTGGACTTATGATGAAGCTGTTTTTTTCAAATGTTATTATTATTATTATTATTATTATTATTATTATTATATGTTTTATAATTTGAAAGGTTTTTTTCATTTTTTTTTTCTTTTTTTTTGAAAGTTGTTGCAATTGCAAATTATATTGCACCTGCAATTCTGAGTATAGATATAAAAAATAGAATTATAAAATAGAAATTCATAAATGCAAGAAAAAAGTCGATTGGGTGATAAATTGTGATATAAAAAGTTTTTTTTTAATTGTGTGGCAGAAATGGGCTTCCATAGTTTTTATCATTTTAATTTTGAGGTAATTATATATATATATATATATATATATATATATACAGTACAGGTCAAAAGTTTGGAAACAATACTATTTTTAATGTTTTTGAAAGAAGTTTCTTCTGCTCATCAAGCCTGGCATTTATTTGATCAAAAATACAGAAAAAAAGATGTAATATTGTGATATATTATTACAATTTAAAATAATTGTTTTTAAATTTATTATACTTTAAATTATCATTTATTTCTGTGATGCAAAGCTGAATTTTTAGGATCATTATCACATGATCCTTTAGAAATCATTCTAATATGATGATTCATTATCAAAGTTGGAAAACAGTTCTGCTGCTTAATATTTTTTCAGAACATGTGATACTTTTTTAGGATACTTTGAGGAATAAAAAGTAAAAAAAAAAAAAAAAAGAAGCTATGTTTTTAAAATATAAATATTTTGTAATAACAATATACACTACTGGTCAGTAATTTGGGGTCAGTGATTTTTTTTCTTTCTTTTTTTTAAATAAAATCAATACTTTTATTCAGCAAGGATGTTAAATTGATAAAAAGAGATAGTAAAGAAAATATATTATTAAAATATATATTATTAGAAATATTATTCGAATTTTTATTTTATTTTGAATAAATGCAGTTCTTTTTAACCTTTTATTGATCAAATATATTAGACAGCAGAACTGTTTCCAACACTCATAATAAATCAGAATATTAGAATGATTTCTAAATGATCATGTGATAGACTGGATGTTACATGTGACACTGAAGGCTGGAGTAATGATCCTAAAAATTCAGCTTTGCATCACAGAAATAAATTATTTTTGTTAAAGTATAATTTAAATAGAAAACTATTATTTTAAGTTGTAATAATATTTCACAATATTACTGTTTTTTCTGTATTTTTGATCAAATAAATGCAGGCTTGATGAGCAGAAGAGACTTCTTTCAAAAACATTAAAAATAGTAATGTTTTCCAAACTTTTGACCTGTACTGTGTATATATATATATATATATATATATATATATATATATATATATATATATATATATATATATATATATATATATATATATATATACACACACACACATAACCTGTGTGTGCATGTGTGTGCGTGTGTGTGTGTGTGTATGTGTGTGTGTGTGTGTGTGTTGTAGATAATGTACCCTTTATAAAATCTGGAATCTGGCCAGTAGTCAACACAGTAATTGAATAGTGGTTAATGCTGTATATAACACACACACACACACACACACATTTATAAAATCTGGAATCTGGCCAAGGGTAATATATTATGGGGCAAAAACTAAGTCTATGGGGGGTGGGGGGATATATATATATTGTGTAAAGCCACCATTCATCAGTTTGTCAGTTAAAGGCAGATTCAACAGGATATAGTATATACCACCTACAAACCCGAGACAAATAATATTTATTCTTGCTGTGTGGCCCCTAATCAGCTTAGCATTGGATTCCTAACACTTGATGAATGTGCCTGCAACCAGAAAGTCCTCTGGCTGTAAAACATAACATCTTCAATAATTCAGTAATATTCTTATAGACCATTAGGGAGAATATCTTTTATTTTTATTATTATTATTATTATTATTATTATTATTTTCTTTTTAATTAACTTATATAACCACACTGGAACTTGGTAATGTGACAAATATTCACATCACACATCACATCTGTTAAATGGATCCAGCAGATTTAGTACAACAGGACTTTGCTGCCCCCAAGTGACTAAAACTGGGAAGAGAAACATGATTTGATAACATAACACAGCAGCTCAGGATCAGTCATTAAGAAACATTCAGTTCTGAAATGATTACACATGTTATACAGAAAAGTAGAAGAGGCTAAAGCAGTTTTACCTGATTTCTGTCTTATTTTATACTCAGCATTTCTGCTGTTGGTTGGAAAAGCTTTTTCAGGCATTCAGTGACATAAAAAGGACTTAATCCAGTACACAACTAACAACCAGTGCAAAGTCACCAAACACAGGTGTGACGTGGTCTGGTACAGTAAGTGCTCTAGTTGCAGTGTTTGCCAGCTGCTGTTTCTGTACATTTTAAGAAAATAAATAAATTGTTCAGTCAATGCAAGGAAAAAAAAATGCAGCTGCAAATTCAAAACACAAACAAACAAAGAAAACATTTTTATTAAGATCAAAAAGTAGGTCTTGGTCATAAAAAAAAAAAATGCAGCTGAGTCTGTAGATCCAGGTGTCCCGAAACGAAATAAATACAATACAGAACATCTGGTCTTTCTCTCATCGTACTTTGTCTTAAGTAATAATATCTTAGAAGAAGAACTTTACTGTACATCAGCATGTGCAACAACAGGCCAGTTTTATGTATCTGAACTGAACAAAGTCTTGGTGTACTACAGCTCAAATGTCAATTTAGTTTTTTTTTTAACAAAACTTGCTACATAGTTTTTTTTTCTTATTATTTCCCCTAAAGCTATACAGTACAACATCTCAGCATGCATGGCTACATAAGTGTAACTAAGCCTCTCTTTATGTACGTGATCGGACACTATAGCGAGATCACAGTCGTTAACCCAGAGCCAAACATGTCATTTAAAGGCCTCTCATTGATCTCCATGAAGTGCCATGATTAATTCTAAAATAAAATGCATTTGAAAGTCACAAGGGAAAGGAGTGAATTAACATAGACTTCCAACCAAAGGACTCAAAGGGCTTTTGTCTGCAAGCACAACCCAATTTAAATGCTAATTTAACAGCTTCTTTAAACCACTCCTAGACTGCTTTATTAACAAATATACACTGGGTAGTGTTAAGTTAAATAAAGTCATTTACCTTTAGAGTTATGCAAGCTAGATTAAAAATCATCATGACTAGAATACAGAGAAGAGAAGGATGTGGTTCCATCAACAGTTCTCACACGTACATTCCTCAGATTAAAGTGTGCACTGCATTAAAGGGATACTCCACCCCAAAATGAAAATTTTGTCATTATACACTTACCCCCATGTCGTTCCAAACCCGTAAAAGCTTTGTTTTTTTTTTTATTAATTTTTTTGTTATTTTGTTTGAATTAAGGGGGTATTGAGTCTGTTTCATAGACTACCAAATAAGTAACACTGTCTCAAGAGCTGTTTGTGTGAATTGAGTGGTGTGAATAATATTTTTTTGATGAGTGATTAAACAATGAATTTTTGTAGGTCTTGGTGTTGTAGGTGTACATGAATAAAACAAACATAACGACTTTATTCAACAATTTGTCTCCTCTGTGTCTCTCCAAATCAGCGTAGCGCCATTTTGGTGAATACGCAGGCAGATGGATGATTCTGACGATGCTTTTCATACTTTTCTGGACCTTGACAGTGTAATTTTCTTGGCAGTCTATGGGACAGTCTCCCTGCTTTCATCCAAAATATCTTAAATTGTGTTCTGAAGACGAACGGAGCTTTTACGGGTTTGGAACGACATGAGGGTAAGTGATTAATGACAAAATGTTCATTTTGGGGTGGAGTATCCCTTTAATATTCATCTCAAATCCTCAATAAAGAATCAACACTGAAGTCTGATTCTCAAGATAATGACTCTTATGAGCTGGTTCTTTTTAGTGAATCCAAAACATACATCACAAGCGTTTACAGTAAGTCTGATTCTTAAAACAAAAAATGTTTTGGCAAAAATTGATAAAATAAAATAAAATAAAATAAAATAAAATAAAATAAAATAAAATAAAAAATAAAATAAAATAAAAATAATAAAATCTGTTGTTACTGGTAACTAAATATAAACCTAAAATTTGTTTTTGGCAAAAATTGGCTTAGGTCATAGTTTAGTGTTTGATGAAATAAAAAATAAATAAAATAAAATAAAATAAAATAAAATAAAATAAAATAAAATAAAAAATAAAATAAAATAAAATAAAATAAAAAATAAAATCTGTTGTTACTGGTAACTAAATATAAACCTAAAATTTGTTTTGGCAAAAATTGGCTTAGGTAAAATAAAATAAAATAAAATAAAATAAAATAAAATAAAATAAAATAAAATAAAATAAAATAAAATAAAATAAAATAAAATAAAATAAAATAAAATAAAATAAAATAAAATAAAATCTGTTGTTACTGGTAACTAAATATAAACCTAAAATTTGTTTTGGCAAAAATTGGCTTAGGTAAAATAAAATAAAATAAAATAAAATAGTTTTAAGCTGAAGTCTTAAAATGACTAAAACTAAAAATAAAATAAAGATATGTTGAAATATTTTTTAAAAACATAAAATTTAATAAAAATGACAAAAAATATAAAGCATGTAAAATGATTTAAAATTAAAATATATAAATAGAAGCTCATTCGAAATATTAATAAATGCTATAATCGTAAATAAATAATACTGAAATAATTTTACATTATTTTGTACATTGTTGTTTTGTTTTCATTTTATTTTTTAAATTATCCCAGAATTTCTTTATATCTTGTCCATGTAAAGCTGATCATTTGTACAAACCAGCCCTAATTGTGACAAACAACATGCCATTTTTTAGTGGTTTCTATTTCTGTGCCATGGGCTGGGTACCTCGTCCACTGTAAATCTCATCGGTCCAAAATCCTGCTCCACATAACCGTATATACAGTGTGTGAAATGATGTCTGATTGGCTGTAATAGTGTCGCATCGCGCCGCAGTTTAACATTCAATGTGGAAGACAAATTGTGTGTCACTACAAACTTGTCACATCATGCCTGATTAGGACATGGTGTAAGACTTTCTCCTCTCTGTTGTTAAATTAAGGCAGCACCTGTTCAGTATGACCAATGATTTCTTAATGGCCTGCACCTGACCTGCCAAAGGCTTAGCACGTCCTTAGATGGTCTTTGTGAAGGTATGAAGCTAATGGAATGAAACTTCCCCATTACAAAAAAATGTGTGTTATCATGGTACAAAATAAATACCACATTCATGTACCACTACATAACAGCATTCAAATGTACTTTAAATAATACCATAGTATAGTTTTCCTATAGCACATTTTTAGTCCATTTTGTTAGTGTCTTACATAAGAGTGGGAATGATTAAAAAAAAATTACTATTCTGATTCCTCTTAACGATTCTGGTTCCTTAATGGTTCAATTAGTAATTAGAAAGAAATATGTTTTATTTCATGTTGCATGATTATAATTAAACAGACAGTTCACCCCAAAATGTAAAAACTCTTATTCGTTATTTACTCACCTTAATGTCATTTAAAACCTTTATGAGTTTCTTTCTTCTGCTGAAAATAAACAATGATATTTTGAGAAATATCTCAATATCCATACAATGGAAGTCAACAGAGGTCAAACAACACTAGACCCCAATGACTTTCAAGTACAAAAAAATAAAAGAAAATACCGGACCAATGCAGAGCAAGACACTGACAAAGAACAAGACAAAAAAGTAAAATAATAGCACAAACCAAAACACACACAACAAAAAACAAAACAGAAAAACAGCAACAAACAGAACACCACAACTAAAATCAAAAAAACTAACCCTAACAGAAATAAGAAAAACAACAGACAACAACATGTAACACAACAAAAACTAAATACAAAACAGAAAAAACAAAAAACATACAAAACAGAAAAACAACACAACAAGAACCAAACCAAACAAAACTACAAAAAACCTAAACAAAACAACAAAAAGAGCACAGCACAACACAGAACAAATCAAAACAACACAACCCAACAAAAACAAAAAGCTAAACAAACAACAGAAAAATAACACAACAAAAACAAAAAATTAAAAACAAAACAGGAAAACAACAAAACAAACAAACAAAAAGCATCACAATACAACAAAATAGGAAAATACAAAACAACAACAAAGATCACAGCACAACACTTCACACAGACACAAAACCACAACACAGAACAAAACAAAACAGGACAACACAAACAAAAAAAGAATAGCTAAACAAAACAACAGAAAAACAACACAATAAAAAAACAAAACAACAAAACAGGAAAAACAACTAAACAAAAAAAAAAAAACAGAAAACAACACAGAATCACAACACAAACAAAACAGAAAAGCATCACACAACAAAAATTCATTTTGAGACATTTTTCAAAATATTTTTTATATTGTGTTCCGCAAAAGAGGGAAAGTCATACAGGTTTGGAACAACATGAAGGTTAATAAAGAGCCCGGTTTCATGAAAATATCAATAGCACGTTTCTATCCGATGTGCTACTTTTATGCAGAAATGGCGTGCATGTGATACATACGTGTTTGACGTGCATTTAATATGCAGGCTTTGCGTGCATATGATACGCAATTTGGCATAATACGCACCTACCCACTACAAACCTAACCACTGCGTATCATGTGCATGCAAAAGTCCATTTCTGCATATGAACAGTACGCCAAATAGAAACCGAAAATCATGCTATTTGAAACCAACTTTCATGAGATCGGGTTAGAATAAATGATGAGAGAATTTTTATTTTTGGCTGAACTATCCCTTTCAGTATTGTCTTGATGGACTGGGTGTGGTTGTAAACAGGATGTTATTGCATCTTTTCCACTGGTCATCGTAGCTTGCAACATGTTAATTTGACCCTTGGCAAAATGTTTGGCTGCATAACTCTGCGTGAATATAGAGAGTCATGCATAGCTCCTAGTGACAGCTGCTCTCCTGGCGGTGGGCATGGAGTCGTGTTCGTTCTGTTTGCCCTGTTTATAAGTGTAAACACCAGAAGGGCCAGGACTGAAGTGGAGCCAGAAGCACATCGCACTCACTCTTCTGCAGACAACTAGAAAAACAAAATCAATTAGCAAACACACTGAGAGAACAGCCAGTGTCTCCTGACGACGCTGAGACAGGATCCTTCTGCCATGTGTCATCACACACAAAACACACGAGTGCTCCTGAATCCTGGATGAAGAAGGACTCTGTGCTCTTAGTGCACTTCAAAAGCACAAGTATATTTCCTCTTATGTAGAGGGATGGATGCCTTTGTCAGAGCGGCTCTGGTTGAATAGAAGCTCTTGTGTTGGCGGACCGACAGGCTGCTAAATGAATGGCAAGCATTAGTGTGGAGCTGGAGTGGCTGGAAAGCCTTCTGTTCAATGTTTCTGAAAGCAAGCAGGCACAATCATCAAAGCCCTCTTGGATGCACACTTATGACCATCTGAAATACTCCCCACAAGTGGACACACACGTACACACTCGACACACACTCTTCTCTTCATGTTCATGAGTCACTCTCATAGAAGCGTACACAAAAGCCCTTCTGAAATGCAACAGACTGAAATATTAAAACTTCGCTCTAGAAAATGTCACATGGGAACGCTGCAATATTAATTCAAGCAAAATGGTGAAATGAACAGCTGAAAAAGAAAATAAAGGCCGATAAGGATATTTCATCACTCGTTTGGACTCAAAGAATCAGCATGCAACAATTATGCATCAATAAAGTTTATAGGCTCTTAAGGTTTCAGAGAAGCATTAGGGTTCATTTAATGCGGCTCTATTCTAAATTATTGAATGGTTGTTCTGGTTTTAAATGGTCAAGCAGCGTTTCAAAAGAGTGACTAATCACTCGCAATGACGTCATAACACCGATTGGATGATAACACCACAGGAATATCACGACATGGAGAAAAAAGTCTGTTTCACTCTTTTATGAGGCACTGGTGAAACATCTACTAAAATATAACGAGATATTTGACATTTAAATCTTGTTGGGAGATAAAAAGCTTTTTAATTCTATCAAAAGAAAGAACAGAGTCACTGCTTTTAAACAAGAACAACAAAAAACTATATTCTATATTCATGCATTATTATTATTATTATTATTATTATTATTTAATCATCATTTGAATGTGGGTAAGTTTCATAAAAAAGCATCACTTTGAACAAAAAGCTGAGAAAACAGCACCTTCAAAGCTTGCACAGTCCTATACCACTTGCTTCGGTAACATTTTGATTTATATGCTGTTTAATTTTTGACGATTGCATTTTTTTGGCTATGCATCTACTTATGTATGCAATCGTTTGTTTCTGCTTCTTCTTCGCCTGTGTTTGATCCAGACATTCAGTTCATTATCAGAAGATGTGTACCGTATAACAGAGAAAACACAGAAAGCTGGAAAATTCCATTAGTGGCAGGGAAAGAGTTAACAGTATATGGCAGAGGTTCTCAACTCTGGCCCTCGAGATCCACTTTTCTGCAGAATTTAGCTCCAATCTTGATTAAACTCACCTGCCTGTAACTTTCTAGCACACTGTATATGTCGCTTTAGATCTTTGCAGTGTAAAGACAATGCCATGGTACCAAAAGCATGGTAATACTGTGGTACCCTTCAGTATTGTGTTGTTAGTGTAATAAATCATACAGCATTCTCCTCTAGCAGCCGAATGTCTCCACAATAACAAGCTACACGCAGTTCAAATAAACTTAGTCCAAACAGACCGCTGAGCTCCCAGTGTGGGAATCTGGGTTCCTCTGATTTCTGCTTACAATGCACAAAACTGTCTTCTTTATGATATATTGCCTGGGAGAAGGACCAAGGCTGCCCATTCATTTTATTCCCAACCTGTTCCACAAACCATCCATAAAATATAGGTTGGGAATGAGACACTAAATATAACTTTTTCTATAGATATAGCCGTTGCGAAGTTCCTCAACCTTCACATCCCAAAGCTGGAGAGATGAGAACTTGCTTATCTAAGAAACGGTCTTCTTGCTATGCAGAAAAACAACAGCCCAGTTTTCTGTGGTGGATATTTATCAGCGAATAATCAGAACAGCGTTCCAGAATTTTACCTGGACATCCAAATGAAACATTTAATTCAAAATGTAATTTAAAATGTTTAAAATTTAATTTCATTTCATTTCATTTCATTGATGATGCTGTGATCTATTTTATAATAAAAAATGGTGTAGAAACAATTTCACTTAGAAATTGCCAGTAAATTAAAAAATAATAATAATAATTACAAAGAATCTACACAAATGTAAAGAAAATTGAATTAAACATCGAATTTTAAAGCAGAAGGACTGAAATAATATTTTCTTATAATTGTGTTCCAATCTTTTTATTGTCATAACACTGTCTTTTTTTCTATTGATTTCATTACTAAAAAGGCATTTCTTTTAGTTTTAAAAACAAATTTTACATTGTTGTTCATTCAACATTTGACTCCATAAACTACAAATATGTACATTTAAAGTCATTTTTCAGCATTCCTACAGTACATTGAAAAAAAAATAATATAGAGGAGTATTCCTACAGTACATTGATATATATATATATATATATATATATGATGATATCTAATATATATATATATATATATATATATGATGAAATATTACAGTTACACAGATACAAATATGTTTCCAGCACACATAAATCAGGACCACCTTAAGTCTTACATGCAGTTTCAGGTTTGAGATATTAAACAAAACCAAAGCTCTGCCCCATTAACTCAGTCTCAGAAGCAGGGATGCAGTGAATAAGCTAATCAGGACGGTGTACGTTTTATAAACTTTTCTGGGATAGCAGCTATTTTCACCCCATCTACGACTTTATGTAATGTATGTAATGTATTCTGCATTATGCAAATGTACGAATAACTAATCTTAATCATTACAGGCATGAAGCAGATATAAGAGCTACAGACAGGAGACAGACAGTGTGTGTAAAGAGGACAAATTATTGCAGTGCCTCAGATTTGAAAACAATAAAAATCAAAATCACAGCATACAGTCCTAAACTCCACTGAAATGAGGGCACAGTGCATGAAGGAGTGTGTGCCGTCAGATTTATGTGGAAGGTGAATGAGATTTAATTTCACAGCTTGATGGCCTGGCAGATATTCCATAAAGAGTTCCTATAAAGTCAGGCACCACATCACTAATGGTTAAAACTGGAGATCATCCCTTTAGAGATTGAAGTTTGAAGATGCTTTTATATGTTCAAAAAAATGAAAGAATACACAGATTATTTATTTATTTATTTATTTGTGAAAAAATAAATAAGTAGTATTTTTTTTGCAAGAAAATATATTCTCAGTCTATCTACTTCAAAATTTAACATTTAATTTAAAGTGCTATTTTGCATTTCTTTGTTAAATTTACAAGCAATATCTGAGTGAAAAACATTTCAAAGTAAAACATATTTTTTCAGTTTAAACTGAGGAAATCGTCAGAAATTATGATCTGATTATTCACAACCTCTCTTCTCCGCAAGGAATCTGTATTTCTTGGTAAAAGCCCCTTGTACAGCATTTCTGAGAAACTCTCGCTTTGGAGTTCTTTGGCCACACAACAATAAAGCAGAAAACCATGAATCATCGCTGTGTGGTTGTGTATTCGTTTCTCAAGACCAAAGACAAAAAACAAGCCAGAGGACGACAACGTTCATCATATATATATATATATATGAAAACCATGAATCTAAAGAAAGATATTTGAAATAAAGGCAAAATGGATACATTTGTTCGTTACATATCCATATCACATTTGAGAGCACATTTTTCAAAGTTATAAAACAAAGATTGAGTATATTTTACAAGAAAATACTCAAATTCAAGTCTTTCTACTGCAAAGTTACGTTTAATTCAGTGAGTTACTTGCAGTTTCTTTGTAATTAATTATAAAATTTACAAGCAATTTCAAAGTGAAAATTGATTCTAGAATATTTAAAACTGGTAGCACTTTAGTTTAGGGACCAATTCTCAGTATTAATTAGTTGCTTATTAGAATGCATATTACTAGCATATTTGCTGTTTATTAGTGCTTATAAAGCACATATTAAAGCCTTATTCTGCAAGACCATATTTTAGATCCCTTTATTTCGACTCCACGCCTAAACTTAACAACTACCTTACTAACTATTAATAAGCATCAAATTAGGAATTTATTGCTGGCAAAAGTCATAGTTAATAGTTAGTTAATGATGAGGATCATTCCCCAAACTAAAGTGTGACTTTTGAACGGTATACATTTAATTAAATATAATATTATCAGCACAATAAGTTGAGTAAAAAAATTATTTTAGAAAAAAAAAAAAAAAAAAAACACGTCATATTATTCGGTAATAATTTAACACCACAATTAAACTCCACAAGTGAGTACAAAACCTGATGATCATGTTCTCCAGCTTGATTTGAGACTGATCCAAAAATCCTGATCCAGAATCTTCAGTACTTCTTATTCTATACTGGACTTTACAGTGTATCTGTGTCTTATTGAACAAGTACAAAGAGCATGCAATGCAAATATCCTCTACTATAGGCTTTACAGCATCTCTGACTCACATAATGAAAGTGCTCTTTACTGCCTACCTGTCATTTTTCTCCTTTGTTTGGTTTGCAGAGAAAATATCACCATCAAAGCGCCCATGTTGCCCTCTCGCCCTCTTTCTCAGTGGTTCGCAAGCGATTTCAGAGTTGTCCTGGAACAACTGTGGCTCTCCTCAAGTGCGGCTGAAGTCCAGCTTTATTATTCACTTGCAGACACGACGATCTCAAGGATGTCTCCAGCCGTCTCACCAGTTTTGATTCTGATCTCAACCAATGCCTCCAAGCCACTCCACTTTGGCACAGTTGAACAGCAGTTTAATTAAGCTCCCTGTGTTCTCGTCGTATGCTCCGCTGCCGTGCCCCCACTCTTTCAACAGATACTTCTTCGCAGGAAACAAGGAAGAGGCGGGAGGGAGCAGCAAAACGAGGAGGAGGGGAAAAGGGCACAGTGTGAAGTGAGCACTGTTGCTGCCCGAGAGCGACCGAGCGCTGTTGTTTGACTTCTGTTGGCTGGTTTGTTTTTTGTTTTCTGGTTGTTTTTATTTTGATTGAGCAAGTGATGGCGGCGCTCATTAAAACGGCGCGGACATTAATGCGTTATATTGATTATATTATTTAATACTTCAGTTCTGAATTAGCACACACCCTTAATTTAAACCGATACTTCTCCTGTGAGGAATGCAAAAAAGCTCTATCAAAGAACCAGTGTAGTGACTAGAAAATTGGTGGGCTGCTGCTAAACTGAAGTGACTTCTCCAGAAAAACATATTAATCTTGTTTTTTGGAGTTTTCGGTATGTAAACAACAATTTGATCTTAATCAAACAGGTTTGGTTTGTTGTTGTTGTATTTGCTGTCTTGAAGGTGTAATTTAAGAGCAGTGTGCATCTGAGAGTCCACTTTGGCGAATAGTAAATTTAGGATGATGAAGTGAAACATGCGGGTTTCTCAGAAAGTAACACTGTGTGAAGTGAACACTGACTTCCATTGAAACTCTAGCTGGGGGCTGAAGGACAATTAGGAGGCTTGGAGCGTCACGAAAAACAATGGCTTCTAGTATATTATTAAACATACTCATGAGACTGCGTTTTTCCGCCTGCAAGTCTCTCTATCTTAAGCTACTGGAAGTTGAGCTCAAAGTCTTTCCATGGAAATGATTGCTTCTTCTCTTGAATGTGTGGGTGTGCAAATATGTGCAAACTGAGTGGGCCCAGAAATCATAGCGCGTCGCTACATGTGCACCAATCATGGTGGTGCAAAATCATTTGCCTAATAAGCTGATCAAACCAGTCAAGAGTTTCACACCCTCATGACAGAATGCGCTAATTTCTAGGAAAAAAAGGTGGGCTGCTGCGTACCAAGGAATGGACTTCTCCTAATCTCGGATGTGAAAAACAATTTGATCGTTTCAACAATTTATTGGGTGGGCTCATCTTGCAAGAGTAGTGGGATCATGTCCATATTATATGAAATCCATGAATAAGTGTGAAGTTGACCTTTCAAATCATAGTTTGAAGGACAGAAAAAAGGCTCTAGACGAAAAATGCTTCTAGTGAGAATCAAGCGTTTTTATATATATCTATATACCTGAGAGCTCTTCTGGAGAAATGATTACATGCTCATAGTGCTGTGGCAAAACTGGACTCAGTACAAGCTACTTGCAGTGACAGTATGACTCCTACTTTCTACAGTAGGAAATCTGCTGCTTTAAGCAGTACCTCACCATTTCTATAAAGTAGTAGTAGTTTCATTTGACATCCTTTTTGGATATATTATACAATATAATATAGACTCGATATATATATATATAAATATATCTATCTATGGATATATATATATATTTTTTTTTTTTTACACACAGTGCTTGAAGTGGGCAGTACACAGTACTGGCACTTCTGTTATATATATTCTGACATGTTGCCGGTACTCAGAGAAGTCATGAGTACCGCTCTTCTGACATGTTGCCGGTACTCAAGAGGCATCAGTATCTGGTGAAATAACAGTATATACTGTAAATGAATTAATGCTATTGTGGTCGGCCTACCGCAGGGGTTGTCGCTTTTTCACTGTCTGGAGCTGGGCGGGGCCAATGCTTAACATGCCTTTCTGAAGCAAACGGCACACAGCATCAATTCATCAGCGAAGGGGAAAATGAATGAAAGCTATCGCAAAAAGAACTTCACAGAAATGTCGTTCTTATAAAGTTTTAAAAAGTCTCCAGCACCAATATTTTACCAATGATTTATGATTTAAAAAGTTACTGTTACAGTAGTTTATTACTTTGTGTCAGAAGTGTGCATCAATGATGCTAAATCCAACTAATGGAGTTTCAATTGTTTTTAATTATTTGACATTAAATGAGTAATTTTTTAGTTGTTGATTTTCGGTTTATTTGTTTTTTTATAATTGCATAAATGCATATAACAAACTCAAAGTCCAAATGGCATACACATATAACACAATAGAAAAACATTGATAAACCCATACGTTTGCGTCAACTTCTTTAGAAAGATGGAGAATTTATATGAATTTTCCATGAAATAATATAATGTGAGGATGTTTGGGCATGTCCTGTTTCACTATAGGCTACTATCCTTAGCCAAATTGTGTGAGGTGCAAGAGCATGTCAGGAGAAGTAAAATAATAATTAATTACTAATTTGAATCAGTACATTACAACGAAAACAATACATTAAAAATGAAAAGAAGCAGGTTTTTGCGATCACTAAGGTAAACCAATAAACTCCAAGGAGGATCCAGTAAGTGAATTCAAACAGAATTCAAACAAAACACAGAGATTTCATCAGAGATTGTGAGAGAATAGTGACTCACGTCCAGATGTCAGGACATTATTCTTTTCATTGTTTATTTGGCTGAAAAGCAAGAATGTTTTATTATGGACGCTAGCTGGCTGAGGTGTTATGCGTATATGGTAAGAAGTTTAGTGATTCTGAATGTATCCAGTCAGGTCAAGGCAGGAGGTTTAGTGGTCTTTGGCGTCTTCCTGTGGTCATGTTTGGTATCGCAGCTTGATTTGTGCTTATTTGGAAAATGTTTAATTAATTAGTGATTGATTGTGGCACTATACATAGCCTACATTGTGAATTATGAAAATTAAAAAGATCTTATCTAATATAAAAAAAAAATAATAAATGGGGGGTTGAGGGTTGAGTACCGGCACTTTTTTTTTTTCCACTTCAAGCATTGTGTATATATATATATATTAGTGCTTCTCAACTGGTTTAAGATACCGATTTATGACTGAGATTTGTACACTGGACATCAAGTAGTGACCAAACCAGTACAAATATATATTAGTGCTTCTCAACTGGTTTAGGATACTGATTTATGACTGAGATTTTTACAAAAAACATCTAATATAATGATTAATATTGATTATTATGGTTGATGGTTGGTGCAAGGGAATTAGTTTGCATATTGTAAAATGAATAAATAAATAAATATTTATGTATTTATATTATTATTTATTTATGAATGCATTTATGTATTCAACTTATTAATATATTAATGTATTTAATTTATTAATGCATTTATATTACATATATAGGTACATCTTTTATTTTATTTTATTTTATTTCTTTTACATTTTATTTAATTTTTTTATGAAGGCATTTAATGTACACAGGTAAAAAAAAAAAATACCATGAACTGCACAGTCAAAAAAAAAAAAAAAACAAGAATATTAAGACTGACCATGGCTGATGCAAAACCTTATCCCACAAATAAATCTGTTTTTTATTTTTATTTTTTTTTTTTTTATTTTTTTTTTACGTTTTCTGAGGGTGAGGGCATGTCACACTTTCTTTCTTTCTTTCTTTCTTTCTTTCTTTCTTTCTTTCTTTCTTTCTTTCTATTTATTTATTCCATATACTATGCATGCTCATATGGTTAGTTAGCACCAATTTCCCATAGCAGACCAACTGTTGGGTCACGGCCCGCTAGTTGAAATTCATTGGTTCATTTGATGAAAACATTTGAGTTTTCCTCGAAGGTGATAAAAGTGTCAGAAAACGTCATATAAAGCTCCATCACAAGCTTTTTTCAACATGTACAAACACATCAAGCTTCACCCGAAGCAGCTGGAGAGTTCAGCTCACCTCTAAACACAGTCAGTCACACACACATACACGGATACGCTCAAATCAGCCTTCTCTTCCACCCACACCTCCGTTCATCCACGAACCCTGCGACCCTGTGCCAATTCAACACAAAGAAGCGTCATCAAAGGCCAATTTTCTCAGCGTGGCAATGGCCTCTTTAGTGAGCTCAGTGTGCGGGAATGATCTCAAGGTCCCTGCAAAACAGAATGAAGGCAGACAGAGGCGCCTCTCTCACCCGCTCGCTTTTGAATTCTCTCATCTCTCAGTCACTGTATGTATGAGATCGGTGGAGATTTATGAAAGATTTCAGTAAAACTTTGTACACTAACTTCTACTGATACAGAGGTGAAGAGAAGAAGGATTGAAAAATGTCTCAGAGGAACAAACATTTAATAACCTTCAAAGAGTATTTAAAATGACCCTTTGGAAAAGATTTCCATACTCCAAAATCTGAAAGCAATCACTGGGTCTTGACAAGCAAACTACCTGCACTGAAAGGTAGAAAAAAAAATACATTCATTTATACCAACAGAACAAAATTTTTATAGGTTAAGTTAAACAAAAAAGTTTAAAAAAATGCTCTTTAAGGTAACAATTGCAAATTAAGTGTTTTTAGTTTAGTATTTTATCATTGTTTTGTTTATGTTTTCTCATTTATACCAAGCTATCTCACAACCAATTACGTATTTTATGAGGTGGCTTATTCATACAAATTGGTACGACCTCACTCGTACTATTTCATACGATTTGTCTAAACTCAAGTGTCGAGTAGGTTTAGGGGCGGGGTTAGGTGTAGGTCACTCATAAAAATTCATACGAATTGTGCAACTCGTAAAATACGTACGATTTGGCAAAAATTTTATGAATTTGTATGAGAGTGGTCGTACAAATTCGTACGAATTAGCCACCTCGTAAAATATGTACGAATTGCCGTGAGATCGGGCTGGTGGTGTAGATTCTATGAGGTGGAGTAATTATAATATTTTCTGGTAGGGTTTTTTCCTCTTACTTCAAGTAACCAAAGTCACATAAATCATAATTTACATGCTATAAAATAACTAATCCTCTATGTTAAGAGTCCATTAACAAGACATTAATATGTGGTGAAGGCAAAGAGAGTTTTTCAGCACCACGGACAGCGACTGTACATGACCAGCAGAAGCTTTGAGAACCAATGGGTTGGTTAGTCTTATCTAACGACATCATTCTGCATGCACTTTAGTCAAGGTAGATGCCATACTTAATTTTTCTATCGCACGTTTGTTTGGTGACCATTTCTCACTATTAACAACAAATTTTTCCTCAATAAACTTCTAATTTGCTGCTTATTTACAGTTAGTAAGGTAGTTGTTAAGTTTATTTATGGGATAGGATTAATGGATCTAAAATATGGCCATGCAGAATAAGGCATTAATATGTGCTTTAAGTAATAAACAGCCAATATGCTAGTAATATGCATGCTAAAAAAAGTAAAAGTAAAAAAAAAAATACAACATTTTTCATTTATATTTTCATCTATAAAATATTGGAAAAATATGTAATATTTATTATTTTTGTTAATTTATAAAATAATAAAATTGAATGATGATGTTTTTTGGGTTTATTAATGTCACACTTATGTACATACATGTTGGTGTACTGTAGTTACATCTAAAGTACGTGTATTTAATTAACTTTCAGTTACAAGCAATTTGTAGTTAAATGGATAACTTTACCTCTAACCATAACTGAGAGTCTTAGCCATTCCTCAAACTCATTGTCAGTAAATGTGGGAATTTCCTAGAACAACAAATAGTTACACAGTAAATCCACAGTGTCAAAAGCATGTATTTAATGTTAGAACAGTTAAAGACCACCTGATATAAAACACAACCGTTATAACAGAAAACCATTTATTATTTCAACAATTTATCCAACAGCTGAAAGGAACAAAATTATATCCCAGTATGACCACACAGTGGCAGTATGAGGCAATAAGGGGAATATTTGAGACTATCTATGTAGTGTTCTATAACCATAACCACAAGCACAGCTCAATATATCACCATCATAGACTAGGCTAACCACATCTTGTCCTTTGGCAACAATATTATTTTAAACAACCTATGGGAGTCTGAAATTTAAGTACACATTCATAATTGCATTAAAACAAAAACCCTGAAAGGATCATTTTTAAGATGACAAAAGTGCCATTTGCAGCAATATATACACTGAACAAAATTATAAACGCAGCACTTTTGTTTTTGCCTCCATTTTTTATGAGCTGAACTCAAAGATCTAAGACTTTTTCTATGTACACAAAAGGCCTATTTCTCTCAAATATTGTTCACAAATCTGTCTAAATCTGTGTTAGTGAGCAGTTCTCCTTTGCAGAGATAATCCATCACAGGTGTGGCATATCAATATACTTTTTAGACAGCATGATTATTGCACAGGTGTGCCTTAGGCTGGCCACAATAAAGAGCCACTGTAAAATGTGCAGTTTTATCACACAGCACAATGCCACAGATGACGCAAGTTTTAAGGGAGCGTGCAGTTGGCATGCTGACTGAAGGAATGTCCAACAGAATTGTTGCCCGTGAATTGAATGTTCATTTCTCTACCATAAGCCGTCTTCAAAGGCATTTCAGAGAATTTGGCAGTACATCCAACCTGCCTCACAACCACAGACCACGTGTAACCACACCAGCCCAGGACCTTCACATCCAGCATCTTCACCTCCAAGATCATCTGAGACCAGCCACCCGGACAGCTGCTGCAACAATCGGTTTGCATAACCAAAGAATTTCTGCACAAACTGTCAGAAACCGTCTCAGGGAAGCTCATCTGCATGCTCGTCTTCCTCATCGGGGTCTCGACCTGACTGCAGTTTGTCATCGTAACCGACTTGAGTGGGCAAATGCTCAGATTCGATGGCGTCTGGCACTTTGGAGAGGTGTTCTCTTCACGGATGAATCCCGGTTTTCACTGTACAGGGCAGATGGCAGACAGCGTGTATGGCGTCGTGTGGGTGAGCGGTTTGCTGATGTCAACGTTGTGGATCGAGTGGCCCATGGTGGTGGTGGGGTTATGGTATGGGCAGGCGTATGTTATGGACAACGAACACAGGTGCATTTTATCGATGGCATTTTGAATGCACAGAGATACTGTGATGAGATCCTGAGGCCCATTGTTGTGGCATTCATCCATGACCATCACCTCATGTTGCAGCATGATAATACATGGACCGGTGTTGTGTTGATATGTTCTGTACACAATTCCTGGAAGCTGAATATATGTTAGTTCGTGTATGTCATTGATTATGTTTGTTTTGGATGTGCCTGTTTTTTTCTAGGAGAACTCACCGGTATCACACACGGACGCGTCGCGTTCAACCCGAGCAGCGGTCTAAAACTGTTTATTTATTCACCAAACGGACACAAGCTGACTAAAAGAATGAACAATGAGGCAAAGATAATTTGAAGTTCAGTGTTTAAAAAAATGGAGCAAACGGAAAGAGCGATCTATATTATAGCTCTATAAATGAAGCATACATACTTTATTAGAGCCACAGAAAGACAAGCGTTTTGATGAAAATGCTCAATATACAATTCATTATGTACATTAACAATGATTCGGGGCGAATATAATGCAATTTAATAGAAAACTATGTGAATGGCGCTCTGAGGCGCGACAGGATTTTCTGTCTGAAGCTTCTCGCTCTGTTCAGTGTGCAGCGTCACATGTCTAAACAAACAGCATGTGCTGTCAGTGATTTCAGCCACTAGAGGCTGCTCTCGCACTGTATAATGAAAAACAGAGCCTTCTCAGCCGCTCCATTAACGGACCCAACCTGGGACGAAACGTGGAAAACTATCGGCATGGATTTTTGCCGATAACGATTGTTCCAGCAATCAACTATCGGTGCCGATTAATCGGCAAAACCGATAAAATCGGTATACTGTGTATATTTATAATGATATATATATAATTATATATATATATATATATATATATAAATGTATATATTTTCTAAATATATGTTTGTGGTATAATATACATATATATTATATATTATATATATATATATATCATTTGACAGCCCTAATAATATTATATATAAACATATATATATATATATATAATACATATATAGATTTATCTATTTATAAATAAAAAATTTAATGTTCTACACACAGCAATATAAACAAAGGGGCCTGTTCTCTTTCGTTCTTGCTGTTTGATTTGGACCCCTTGAGGGGTCTTGTCTTTATGTTATCTGACTAAAAACTAATTTAATTCCGTTTCTAATTCCAGAGTGATTAAGGGGTGCAAAGAAAAAAATTATTTAACTTTTAAACTTAATATGGTCTTTTCTGTTCTGTGTTTCTTTTTCGAATCTGCATTACGGCATTTGCTGTATCAATACACAAGCATCCGTTTCGATACACTTCTCAGAAAGGAGCGCAGCCCTATTAAAAGCTGTGTTCCATGTGCCCCTTTTATACTTTGAGCACCTGCCCCTCCAAAGGTCTCTGCACGGACCTGTAATGCAACACAATACCGTGAGAGATGAACAAACAAACGTTCCTCAAAAGCATGATGATCATATTTGATACTCACATTTTAACATGATTTTTTTTTGTTTTTCTAAATTAATGACACATGGATAATCAAGTACTTCAGTCCTGCAAGTCTTCATCTTGAAATATAATTGCAAGGCTCAATTTATACAATAGAGGGCGAACTTGTAACACAAATGTGGACCTCATTTAACCATTTTCTCCACCTGAATTTCTAAATCTTAATCTAGTTCTTTATTAAAACGGCATAGAATTACTTTATAATATACAACTTCATATAAAAATGTCCTTCACTACCTTTATCTCTTGAAATGTCTTTCATACCCTAAAGAAGAACAACTGAAGGTTCAGGTAATGAGAAATGCTAGAATAAGTATGATAAACAAAACTGTAGGCTTATATCATCACTTGATGTTTTTGAAATTGATGTTTTGTGGAACTTCAGTCCACCAATTCAGAAAATGATCAGAATATTACCCTACAGCAAAACACAAAAAGACAGCCTTACCCTTACAGGATGAGCAGAAAAGCTCTAAAATGATTAGCATACTGGCTGGTGGCATGTGTGAATCCAGGCTCAGAGAACGCTGGCATTGCTGGTGTTGGTGCAGTTAGTATTAACTGCCAACTGCTCTCAGCAGCAGGTGCCCTGGCCAGCAGACTCGGTTATGCCATCACACACATGCCTCTTTGGCTAATGAGAATAATGACCTGCTGTTTCTAATTACAGCCAAATTAAGACGGTGGCCTTCAAAGGACACACACACACTGAGGGACTTCACATACTCACAAGCAGGTGCTTTACATGTGATCTTTTGTTTTGGTTTACAACTGCTTCTAATACAGGCCTTGGAGTCTTTTAGATGCTGTTCAGTTTACCTGTAAATGACTATCCTTGTGAAAAAACAGTGCAAATAATTGTTATTGAATGTACACTTGTAGTGTACAGTGCTTCAAATCTTAAAAGTATATTTTTTATAAATTATACGTGCCACATCAGCGTACTTAAAGTGTAACTTAAGTGAACTCTCATGACTATATTTTGAACACACTTAAGTACACGTTAGCATACTTTTAAAAAGAGCACTTACTGTATAATATAAACTGAACATAATATAATATACATATATACATAATATACATAATATACACTTAATTGGATGTTATTTATAATTAAATGAAAATGCATTTTTTTTAAATGATATAAAATGCAATAAGATGAACTTTTTGTTGACCCACTTAAGTAGGATTTAAGTACATTTGTATATGGAATTTCAAAAATATTTCTACTGTCTTTGAACTATTGTTAAAGTACTGCTGATTGTTAATGAATGCACACTTGTAGTGTACCATACTTCAAATCTTAAAAGTATATTTTTATAAATTTGACATGGCAAATAAGTGTATTTAAAGTGTAACTTAAGTGAAATTTCATGACTATGTTTTTGACACACTTTTTGTTTGCAGTTTTATTTTAGTTTTGTTTTATTTAGTTTTATTTTTATATTAATATTTATTTTAATCTTTTGACAAAGAAGCACACTTATTTTGATATGCTGACTAACATACAAGCACATCCAGTATAAAGTACTTGAATGTAATTTAATCTATAGTGCCTTGTAAAAAAGAAGTACACTTTAGCATACTTTTAAAAAGAGCACTTATAATATAAACTGAACATAATATTTTTGGACACTTAATTGGATGTTATTTACAATTAAATGAAAATGCATTATTTTACATTTATATTAAATGCAATTAGATGACCTTAAGAATGTTTTTGACCCAATTAAGTAGGAATTAAGTACATCTGTACATGTATTTGTATTTCTGTATATGCATCTGTAATTGTATTTCATAATTACTTCTACTGTCTTTGAATTATGGTTAAAGTTCTGCTGATTGTCCTGACAAGCATTTATGGAAACTTAAATGTGACCCTGGAGCACAAAACCAGCCTTAAGTCGCTGTGGTATATTTGTAGCAATATCCAAAAAAAACATTCTAAGGGTCAAAATTATCGAATTTTCTTCTATGTCAAAATTTATTATGATATTAAGTAAAGATCATGTTCCATGAAGATATTTTGTAAATTTCCTACCGTAAATATATCAAAACTGAATTTTTGATTAGTAATATGCATTGCTAAGAAATCATTTGGACAACTTCAAAGGCGATTTTCTCAGTATTTTGATTTTTTTGCACCCTCAGATTCCAGATTTTTAAACAGTTGTATCTCGGCCAAATATTGTCCTATCCTTACAAACCATACATCAATGGAAGCATATTTATTCAACTTTCAGATGATGCATAAATCTCAGTTTTGAAAAATTTACACTTAATACTGGTTTTGTGGTCCAGGGTCACAAATACACTTTAATGTCATTTCTATTAAAACTTATGTCATGTATTTACATATATTCATAATTACACATTAGTAATGATGAAATTGCAATTAAATGCATTTAAAATATATTAACTTGAAGCGTAATGTCAAGTGCCAGAAAACATTACATTCATTTCACAGCATATTATTTCCATAACAAAGCATATGCCAATGCTACATGTGCTACATGTACTTAAAATAGCTTGAAATCAGGTATGTTTTCCTTAAAAATGTGTAATATGTAGATCGCATGTGATTTAGAGTTACTTGCTAAATAAATGTGACACTGCGTGATTAATTGATGGAGTGATTCATGTAAATGTGTTTTTATGAGGAGGCGCCTTCTGCACAGCGAGAGTACATGCAGCCCCAGTAGACCGTCTGATGCAGCTCCGCCATGAGGACCGCTGGAGGGCCTCTTGCTGCAGGTGCACAAGAAGCTTTCAGAGAGACACATTTGGACATCTGTCCTGCTTTACAACTAGAAAATTAAATGCCTCCACACAGTAGACCGTCTCAATGTGCTGAAAATCATCTAAATTTGCAATCAGGTTTTAACTACACTGCAAATGGTTGTAAAGCATGATATTTTTAACGGGATCATCTCATACAAACTGTCATGATTTATTTGAACAGGACCACTCTTGTGAAAGAAGTGCGCTTATATGTACTGAATGTGCACTTGTAAAATTATATTTCTTAAAGGGATAGTTCACCCAAAAATGAAAATTTTATGTTTATCTGCTTACCCCCAGGGCATCTTCATTAGAACACAAATTATGATTTTTTTTAACTCCAGCCGTTGCAGTCTCTCAGCCGTATAATGCTTGTCAATGGTCACAGAATCTATGAGAGAAAAAAAAAAACATGCACAGAAAAATCCAAATTAAACACTGCAGCTCGTGACGATACATTGATGTGTAAAGACACAAAACGATTGGTCTGTGCAAGAAACTGAACAGTATTTATATATATATTTTTTTTACCTCTGATTCACACAATGTCCAAACTGTTAGAACTCTTGTGAATGTGCTTTACAGCAGTGCATCATCTTCTTCTTGTGGCTTTATGGCGGATCATAGACTTATAAGTGCATTATCGCCACCTATCACTCAAGTGGACCATTGACACTCCTGATTGAGATTGTAGATAGAGTGTTAATGGTCCATTAGAGAGATGGGTGTTGGTAATGCACTTATAAATCTGCGATCCGCCATAAAGCAAGAAGAAGAAGAAGATGCAGGCTGCTGTGAAGTGCGTTCACAAGAGTTCTAAAATTTGGACATTGCGTGAATCAGAGGTAAACAAACAATATAAATACTGTTCAGTTTCTTGCACAGAGCGATCGTTTTGTGTCTTTACACATCAATGTATCGTCACGAGCCGCAGGGTTTAATTTGGATTTTTCTGTGCATGTTTTTTTTCCTCTCATAGATTCTGTGACCATTGACAAGCATTATACGGCTGAGAGACTGCAACGGCTGAAGTTAAAAAAATCATAATTTGTGTTCTACTGAAAAAACAAAGTCACCTACATCTTGGATGCCCTGGAGGTAAGCAGATAAACATCCAATTTTCATTTTGGGGTGAACTATCACTTTAAAAAACATACTTGCAGATAATATTTATGAAATAAGAAGCCACTTAACACACTTAAGTAGGCATTTAAAAAGTGCACTTTGTGAAAAAATTTAAAGTTTTACTTTAAAGCATGATCTAAAATGTACTTTAAAGAAATACACTTATTTTGAAGCATTGACTAACATACTAATACACATGCAAAGCACTGGATTATGATCTTAAGCATTTAATGTTTATCAATTTTTTGACCAGCAAGTTATATTTTTAATGTACCAAACTGCAACTTCATTATTACAAATGTGTATTTATATTTATAACATGACAAGTTTCAACAGAAATTACATTAGTGCATTTTAGTTTTTGATAAATGTTTGTCAACACATTCAGCAGTACACTTTAACCATATTTCAAAGACAATAGAAGTAATTTTTAAATAATATAATTATATACTTAAGTCCTACTTAAGTTGGTAAAAAAAACATACTTAAGTTCAGCTAATTGCCGTTATAATATATAATACATAATATATTTGTATGTATTATTTTATAGAATATTGTGTATACTGTGTATAATATAAATATAAAGCATATAAAATATATATTATATAAAGTTTACTTCTTTTTCACAAGGGCTCTTTCTCTGTTGAATAAAACAGTATTTTTAATATATCAAATGCATTAATATTTTATATATTAATAGTAGTATCTACTCTACTTCCTCTTCACCGCATCACTGTGACACATTTTTTGAATGCCAAATGTGGATGGACATGTATATTCATCTCTTTGACATATCAAGAAGCGAGGAAAACAGTTTCAATAAATAAACATGAAGGATGTTTTCAGTAATGAAATTTACTTTAATTTTACATTTTACGTTTAACACATTTCAAAACATCAAAATGTTGATATGATGTAAAACACAACATTTCACTTAAAGTGCAATACAACCATGTTTTTTTTCAGTGTTGTTTATACTTTAATATAGCATTTATTCGTATTTTAAAGTAGCTTTTATTTTTATATTTTACTTCTTAATTTCAATGGTTTTTTTTTTCTTTTTAGCATTCTTTTATTTTTATTTGTTTTTTTGTTTACTTAAACTCTTGTGTTAGTTATACCATGGTCTGTCTGAATACTCAATTCTGATTGGATGGCAAGTATCTATTAAAACCATTTAATGCACAGGCAGTTCCAATTCAGTTCTGTATTATGTGTTCCTTTATTTTATGCACACAAACAAACACAAATCACTTGCACACAGATATCGCAGATCGTGCACACAGAAACATTCAGAGCACAGAAATGCACTGTGACTTTTGTCAATAAACTAAAGTCAATTCTGTGCGTCGGTTGGCTTTTTTTTATTTAATTGGTTGGTTTAATTTCATTTAATGCTAACCGTGCATTATCCCGTACTTACACTGAACAAAATTATAAACGCAACACTTTTGTTTTTGCCCCCATTTTTCATGAGCTGAACTCAAAGATCTAAGACTTTTTCTATGTACACAAAAGGCCTATTTATCTCAAATATTGTTCACTAATCTGTTAGTGAGCACTTCTCCTTTGCCGAGATAATCCATCCACCTCACAGGTGTGGCATATCAAGATGCTGATTAGACGGCATGATTATTGCACAGGTGTGCCTTAGGCTGGCCACAATAAAAGGCCACTCTAAAATGTGCATGTGTATTTGCCAAGGCAACATTTCATTTCTTATTTTCATTTTTCATTTCTTTATTTTCATATTTTCTAATAAACCTAATAAAAGTTGTTATCTAATCTTTATATTAATTCATCAAATATTAAATACTCTATATAACATTCATATAATATTTATTTACATTTTATTTTAGCTTTTAGTCCTTATACTATATATATAATAATATAGATATGGGGAAAATCAGGAAGAAGATGTATTGTATATGTTTATATGTGTGGAACACAGGAACACTCACGACGAAGCCGAACTGAAGTTGTTAATATTTGTGTTAGAATGTATATTATATATAAAAATTCACACAATATTTATATCATATTCATTTATATTTAATAATTTATATTTAGCTTTAGTTCAATTAACAACAACAACAAAAATGAATAGTTTTAGCTTAATATAACAACACTGCATCATTATACACTCTTCTAGGGTTTGGGAAAAGGTCTGCGGCTAAAACCAAATCAAGCATGTTTATTATCATGTAGTTCTTTTAAGCAGTTAATATTAGCTAAATGATCAACAGCAATATTAGTTCAGGAGTCATTTTAACGTTATTGCACATCTTTGCAAGCAATAAATGCAAATCTCCATTTCTTTTCATAAGCATTTTAATCTGTTTTTGTCCAGTTTTATTACACCATTATGCACTATTTTTTTCCTGAATAATAAAATTGTGCAACCAAGCATTTGATCAGAAAAACAGAACATGGGCTCTCATTTAAAATCCTCTGAAGCAAAAATATACTGTACACTGGACCTAAGAACAAAATCATAGATCTACAGTTTAATTTTATTCAAAACAGAAGGACAGCAGCGTCCGACAGCCTCATCTATCATGTGAAAAATCCACAGACACCATGATGTATGTTGCAGTATTGTACGGCATCAGCTGGAGGTTTTTTACGCATTACAGAGCCACTC
This sequence comes from Cyprinus carpio, assembly GCF_018340385.1. NCBI lineage: Eukaryota > Metazoa > Chordata > Actinopteri > Cypriniformes > Cyprinidae > Cyprinus > Cyprinus carpio. The sequence continues at coordinate 39,699,507 of NC_056578.1, forward strand.
AGATGGCTGACAGATCCTTCATGGCTGTAATTCACTGGCTCTGACAGTAAGTGGCTGTGGCCCTTGTAGATCGTGAGCTGTCACAGAGCAAAGCTGTCTGCGTGTGAGACTGTGTGAGAGAGTCTGGGTACTCGAGAGGTGGTCAAACGCTTTAAGCTTTAAGTCAAATGAACCTAAAGACAGACACTAAATACCAGTAAAAGGGTAACAGCTACCAGCAGCCACAGCTGAGCCGCTCTCAGGAAAATTAGCACCAATTTCACAGGTACATTTAGACCTCACAGGATACAGTAAGCGTTTTACCTATTTATAGCATGCTGCAATTCAAGCACACCTGGGAAACCCTTTCCTCTGGATATAACTTACTGACTGTAACCAATATGCCTGCCTGTAGCTCAACCCTGTAACGGAGCACTTAGCGTGCGCGTGCTTGCTGACTCCTGCAGCGCTCTTTTCACATCGCTGCCGTGCCAATGTAACGCCACTGCTATGCAAATGCATGTGTGTGAGATGTATGAAACCCGTTTTGCATGAGCGCTGTGAAAAATTTAAATACATGATGAGCACTGATACTGGTTTAGGAATCAGACTTTGTATCTGCTTGTGTAAAAATGTCTTCAGCTGACCTTTAGTTAAGCCACTGCTTAAAATGTTATTGACCAATCACACCTTAGCGACTTTTGCCATCCACCACATTGTCTGACAAGATACTGCTGTTCTGTGGAAGAAGTCCCGTGTTTGGATACATGTAAATGGATTTTCTCAAATATTTAATAATAATATAATTGTAATAACAGTTTTATAGTTCACAATATTGTCTGACAATATATTGCTGTTGCCTAATCTATGCAAGTCCTGCGCGTCTAGCTGTAAATTGATTTGTAATATGTGAGATAAGGTGTCTGAATACATTCTGGTTTGACTGTCTAGTCAACATTTGACACATTATTCACTGTAGTTTACAAAATGGTAATAAAATACAACAACAACTCCGAGTTAAACCGTGTCAAAATGAATTAATCTTGATAATGTCAGATAACACTTAAGCAAAACATGGTCAGGTCAAAGTGTCTGAATAATTTTGATCAATTTTATTGGTTGAAAATTAATTAATATTTGTTATGTCAGATAACACTTAAGCAAAACATGGTCAGTATTTTTGCATCCTCACTTACATAAATGAAACTTACATAGTAAAGAAATATCAAAAATTATATCTGGTGTCTGAATAATTTTGGTTTGACATAGACTATATATATATATATATATTATATATATAGTTATATATATATATATAACATATATATATTATTAATAATTACATTGCAATTAATTATTTAAAAAATGTATTATATTTTATAATTTATTAGTATTTAGTAGGTAATAGTTATGCAAATTATTCAAAAAACCTATTATATTTATATGTTTTTTTAGTAGTAGTAGTAATTCGTCACAAGGATAAACATTTTCAAAAATGATTGTTTTAATCGATAATTAGCAAGTACTAATAATACTACTTATTTTAACTGTTGTTGTTGTTATATTAAAATAACAATAATTATAATAACATTATAATAAATTACTAAATAATAATAATTAATTAGTAGGTAATTATAATGTTATTTTTTTTAACTGTTGTTAAATTACTAAATAATAATAATTATTATTATTATTAATGAGTAAATAAAAATAACAACAAATAAATGTTTTGTTTTTTTACAATATGTTTTTTTTAATATATTGCTGCTCACGGCAACAACGTCATTATTATTATATTTTTATTATTAGCAATAATAAACAAACAAATAAACTGTAAAAATAGAGACAAAAACAAACAGACAGAGACAGACAGACAGACAGACAGACAGACAGATAGATAGATAGATAGATAGATAGATAGATGATAGATAGATAGATAGATAGATAGATAGATAGATAGATGTGGGTTTTTTATGTTACTAGTTCTTAAGAGGAGCAGTTGTGAGGCAATACAAACATTTATTTTTCTTTAGAATAATACGCACTGAGAAATCACTTACAGTGAGACTGTAATCTGTCATTATAGTAAGAAAGTAAACGGGGTCAGTCCTCAGGGAAATCCATCAATAAAATCACTTCAATCTCCACACTTGACAATGATTGAAGAAGCGCTAGAAAGACCTAACAACAGTAAACAAGGGGGATGAGAGTCAGCAAAGAGACAAATATTGATCAGGAAAGGCCCTGTGGTAAAACGGCTATACGCTGATGTTCACGCAAATACACACAAGAAAGAAACAGAAATATGTCATATTAACTAATGAAAATATATGGCATGTTCTCCCTTACTCCCTCCATATACCTCTTATTATATGCCAAACATCTCCTTATTCGCACATTTATGGACCCATTTCAATGATGTATTCATCTTATTAACATTTTCTGTTCCCCAATTACACACAAACATCTACTGTACTCCTGTTTATGAGCACGAAATTATTAATACTGCACGTACCTGCTCATGCACGTTGTTTCATGTTGTGTCCTGTTTTTTTCTTTCTTGAAGAACTCAATAGAATGATGGAAGAAACAGTGTGTTCCAGCAGGACGCCACCCTAATTTATTTACAAGCGTCTGTGATGGACGTGACACATTTTGATGATTAATGGTGCAAAAAGTTGTTCGGAAAGTGGTTTGTTTGTTTTTTTTTGTAGTTATTAATATGGATGTATAGTGTGTGTATGCAGTGCACACACGCATCTGATGATGGACAGTAAAGTCTCGGGACTACAAAACGAGGATGGCTCTGTATCTAAAGCTGGCCATGAATTAATCATGAGGCTAACCTGACTGGCAGAAATGCACACCTGAATTATGCATCAAGCTTATTAATATTGATTTCAAGTGATGCTGTTTCGTTTTATCACCTGGTAAGGGTGAATCAGTCAACTTTACATGTGTTTGAACATTTTTGTGGGGGAATGAGATAATGTCATTGGTTTTTTGATAAGGAGATTTGGGGTGGATCTGTATGCGAATGACGTCAAAGTCAACAGGTCAATACTATGTTCTTCATGATAAAGGATAAGCAGCGTCTGACATCTCAAACACATGTTCTGTGGACTGTGTGCTCCTACAGTAGAATGTCTTAAACCTGAAGAAAAATCTCACTCAAACAGTGTTATTTTAGTATTTTTTTGTTACTTGCCATTTCATTGTATTTGTTTGTGTAATTTACTAGCAGTTTCTGAGTGAAAATAGTTTCCACATTTTTTTTTTTTTTTTCAGTGCATAAGTTGATTTACTTAGTTTTTATTATTATTATTATTATTTAGCTTAATTTATTATTTTAGTTTTAGCATTTTTTTTAATTATTTGTATTTTGTATTTTTATTTAGTTGCCAAGGCAGCGACTTCTGTATAAGTTACAGTAAGTTTAACACTTTCATCTAATATACATTTTTTTTTTATCTTTAATTTTAGTCATTTTATTATTAATAGTCTTAGTTTTAAATAAAAATAACAACACTGAACGGGAAAAAATAAAATAAAATAAATAATGGTGAGCGATTATTCACAATAAAATTGATGACTAACTTTTATTTCAGTTTTAGTTTTATTTCAGTTATTTTCCAAGGCAAATTTTCACATTTTGTTTAATCTGTGTACGTTTACATTTTTCATCTAATAATTTAGCTTTAGTTCAGCTTCATTTCAATTAAAAAAATTATTTGTAGTTTTGGTTTCATTTAACAACACACACACACACACACACACCAGGGGCGCCCCCAAGGGGTGGCCAGGGGTGGCCGTTAAACTCTGGCCACCCCTGTGGCCACCCCTAGGATGATTTGCAGTGGAAAAATTATTAAGTTAAATCTATTTTAAATCTATTAATTTAGATATATAATTTATTATATCATTTAATATAGTTACTATCACACGAGAGTGACGTTTTTCTCTAGAAGTCTGGCATAATTGCAATGTGACTTGATTTCATACAGACAGTTCAATAAACAAGAAGTTATATCAAGAGTTTTTACGTTTTAGACAACATATTCACTTTTTGCACTCTATTTCTAAAAAAAAAAAAATCATTCCCAACACAGACACTGTTTTGCGTCCCTGAGCAACATGATAGTGTTTCGTTCCTGAATGATCAACCGTTTAAATGATTCGGTTCAATCGCACTGACTCACTTATTAACATGACTCGCTGCCACCTACTGGCTGTTTTAATTTCATATGTTAAGGTACCATTTCAGTTTTAAACAATTTCAAACAATCAGTTTTCAATGTTGTATGTTTAAAATATCAAAACATTATTTATTAATTTTGTAACTCCAGGTTAAAGTATTCCATGTCCCTCAAGCTCCTAAACAGTGTGTAAAAACATCTAAATGGCACTTCAATGCAGTTTCTGTTTTCCTCTGCATTGCAAAGATCAAGTTTTTGTTGATACTGATTTGCATTTGCTTGGTAAAACAGCCCAAATGCACTAGTGTTGACTACTTAAAAAGATGGTTGCTGCACTTTTTAGAAAAAAATGGCATAAAGGTTATAAAAAAAAAAAAAGCCTCAGCTGTCACACACTTAGAAATATATCAGCACAATAACACACACAGCAAAATATTGTCTAATTTCGTTATCGATAAAATCCCAGAAATCACAGAGATATCATTTTTTTTGTCAATATTGGAAACCCTTTATTTATTTATTTATTTTTTGATGTGCCACCCCAAGATTTACTGTGGCCTCATCTGGTCACCCCTATTAAAATTTTCTGGGGGCGCCACTGACACACACACACACACACACACACACACACACACACACACACACACACACACACACACACACACAAAGCAATATAGAGCAAAATTAACAATGATTTACTATAAAACAAATGACTTATTTTTATTTCCGTTTTAAGTCATTTTAGTACTAAACTTACTTCATTTGTTAGTTGCTGATACATTTTCATTTAAGTTGAACTTTTTCATTTAATATTTATATTTTATTTTATTTCATCTTTATTTTAATTAATGAAAATGAATTTTAAAAAGTTTTAGTACAGCAATGATGATACATTATAAACTAAAATACTGACTCTAATTTCACTTGTGATAAGTATAAAATTTATAGTATGGTTTTTATTCTATATAGTGTTCTCTGGGACTGAGCCAGATTCCCATTTCCATGGTAACAGTGACTTTTCTGATTGTAGTATTTCACCTGGTATTCAGCCATTTTTTTATATATATATATTTAAAATACTAATTTAATTAATTTTAATAATTAAGCACAAATTATCCTGGTTTATTGAGCCTTATAAAAACAAATGAAAAGCTACTTGGTAAAAAAAAAGAAAAGAAAAAAAAAGGTGTGTTGTACATAACAAGGACCTGAAGGAAAAGCCTTTCAAGAATGATAAATGCACCACTAGAGTTGAGTTTACTGGCTCTTTAAATCTAGATCTCCCTGGACCTTGAGTGATATGCATTGTAATATTTCCGTGCTGTTCAACAGACATCATATAGCTGGAGGCCTTGGATCTGCAATGATGTGAAAACAAGAGCTGAGGAAACATTCAGGGTGTTAAGAGTGTGCTATCTGCCAGACAGTAATAAACGACTTGACCTCTATACTTAAACTCTCAAAACTGTACAAAAAATAAAAATAAATGAAAGACAATACTAGAGATTCTGCCTCTTCAGGTTCTTATATAATCCTACATAATAAAGCAAGGATCAGAGTTCATAAATTATTCACTCAGCTTATTTATAGTATCTTATTTGTATATCTTTTTTCCCTTTAAATAATTCACACTGTATACATACACAGGGTTGTCCATCACTCAGACAAAAGATGTGCTGTACAGTAAGCATAGGTGTGTTATAAAGCAGTAGGATGCAGGTCAGGTGGGGAGTGACTGGAATTGGCTCCTGTGAGTCATTCTGTGACCGGGAACAACTCCAAATCAGTGACTTCATTTCCTGCTTCTGGAGCTCAGGAACTGGACTAGAATGGGGTTAAGAATGCCAACTAGGGTTTTCAATCCCAAATAAATGGGTGCAGTAAACTTGCTCGGTAGCGCACCTGGTATGGCATTGCACTTGTGATGTGGAGTGACTGACTAGGAGTTCTGTGAAACATGAGTCAATAAAAGATCACAAAGACTTGTACAGTAAATGTAAAATGTCTTTAACTCACGCTTGCTTTAAGTAACACTATTGGTTAAGTATCGAGTAGGGTTTAGGAGGTGGTGCAATATTTTCAAATGCAAAGAGAATTAACCTTTTACTGTCACTCACCAGACATTTAATTTCCAAAATGCAATGATACGTACAACAACCAGCATAATAAAACCTTGCCAGATAAAACTGAATGCGCTTTTAGCGTCACTCACTGGACATTTAATTTTGAAAGTATATTGAAACGTACATTGTTATATTATTTTGCAGTCTTGCATTCCTTCCAATGAGCCTGGGTTGGCTTAAAAATAGAAACAGGCCTACAGATATTTTTACTGAAAATCCAGTATGCTCTCTGTCCTCATGCAGAGACCCTGCAGGACCTTCACGGACCTCCAGGGAAAACCCTGAAAACTTTTCTTAGTTTGGTCATCTGTCCAAAAATTGCAACTTTGAACTGCTGTCTAACTTTTTGACCATGCTTTGTCTCCGTCCTGACCGTGGATGAGCACATTGATTGCTTGGTATAAGAACAAATAATTGTTGATGACTCAAGTACAGATTTTACCAGCATCACTCTGCCTGGGGGCTTCAGGGCCCAAAGGAAATATGATCACTCAAAATGATAGTGAGAGCTGTCTGTAGACTGCGGTTCGGCCTGTTTAAAGCAAAGAAACCAATGCTGATTGTATTGACGAAAGGCTTTTTAAATCTGCAATATCTTGGGCACTAAATGATGGAAATGGAATCTCATTTAATGCAAAAGACATTTTGATCCAATGATTCTGAGTGGAGGCTCTAGTTACAAACCCGAGAAGTGAGCATTGCTTAAATCTGTAGGTTATTTCCGGGAGATAGAAAAAAAAAAAAAAAAAAAAAAAAAAAAAAAAAACAATAAAACATTTGTGTATTTCAGTCAACAGTTCATTGCTGTACTCAGTTAATAAATGATTATATAATCACAGATCAAATCATCAAATAATGATCAACCAATTACATGAAATATTCAAGAATTCATTTAATATATTCTCCTTTATATTAAGTAAATGACAGAATCATTTGTTAGTACAACAGCATCACAGTCATTCATACTCCTCTTCTTTACAGCAATCAGACTTAGTAACTAGAGAAATTCATCAGGGAGTCATGTAGTAAGAAATGATCTTACGCAACTCGTCAAAATTGACAGTTTGTTAATGTGTTTCCTGCTGTTCGGCACTTGATGTGAAATATCTCCCCACACTGTGCCTCGCGGGTAAACGACTATATGATAATATGATTATTGCCATTATCTATTTTCCTAATGGCATTTTTTCCACTTGATGTTTTTATAGCCATGCTGGTTTGGGTTTGCAGATCTTAATAAGAGATCTATTTTTCAATTCAGATAGCTTCCTAAATTAAGCACGGAGCTGTGGGAGGTTCAATATAGCTTCATTGTGCATTGAGCAGAGCTAACTATGAATTTCTCCTGAGTCTGATGTTTTACCTCGTTGTTAGAACTGAAACACAGATAAGCATTTGAACAGAAAGCACTTTGGCGATGTCAATAGTTTTTTTTATTTTTAGTATTTATACACATTTTACATTTTTAGAAGTTTTGCTCAACTTGGCATTTCCATCAAGTGTTTTTTTATGCTTTTATTTTATTTTATTTTTTTAATTATTATTTCCCAAAACTCACATAAAAATAGGTGAACAGAAACATAGCTATTGAGGAAAAACTGTATCTCATAACAAAGTAAAATGAATATATTAGGCCCTATGAAATCAGTTTAATTTTCCAAAATTATGTTATATATTTTTTTCCCAAATTAAGTGTTGTATTTTAAAATTTTTCATTACGTTGTTTTTGTAATTAAACAGCATGTATAATCAATTCATGTATCATCAATCTTTGATATAATCAAGTGAAAATATTACAATTATCAAGCAAATTGCTGCACAAAAACTTTTTAAAACATGCATGCAAAAAATATTTTGATTATGATAAAATAATCATTTAAAAATCAATGTTTTTGTTGACAGAACTGTGCTCAGAGACTCACTTTTTCAGTTTAAAAATGACTAATGCTAGTTTATATAGTGATTTGAATTTGGTTAATTTTACAGCCTTATATTTGATTTAGTATTCCAAGATGCACCAAATTCTGCAACATTCCATGGAATACACTAAACTTTATTTTTATGCCTGGATTCCACATCCATGAGCTTGTTTAGATGCATTGCTTCCAGCTAAGCATTAGCTGTTTTGAAGCTTTGTAACAAGTACAGCAAACATTAGCACAAGTAAAAGTGCAATGGATCAAAACGTCAAAAAACTTTAAAGTGGCGATCATTCTTTGTTTGTTTGGTTGAGGGTGTTAAAATACATGCGTGCCATTATCACAATGAAAGTGCAGTCATTGGAAAAAAACAAGTAGAGTGTGTAATTAGTGAGGTTGACACAGCTCAGCTCTTCGAGATGTATGAGATCATCAATGAGACCATATTACAATGTTGACAAAAGCATTTGGTTTCTCCTCAGTAGATCTTGTTCATAGTCACATAATATTTAGACAAATCATAGACATTCTTTTTTTCACAATAAAATACTAGAGTCAGAAATTTGCTTTGAAATTGCTGTAGGCGAGGTCATTTTTTCCTCAAAACAAATTACTTTAAAATGCTTTGTGGGATCCCATAATGCAGGAATACCCATAAGCTCTTGCGCTAGAAAAATTTAATTAGGTATGTTTGGGCAAAGCATGGGGACATATGAGAATTTATAAATAGATGTTATTTAGTTGTAATAGAGCTGTATGTAGTGCTTTTGATGCAACTCTGTTGTAAATAGTTGTGTTTCATTTTAAGTCTCCATTATGGGGATTAACTTGGACCCTGTTCAATTATAATATCCTTTTTTTCCTGCTAACCAAATCATATTCACCACAAATGAGCACATGTTCCACTATGAATATACTGGGAGAATTTAATAAGCTCCATAGCACACATTATTGTATGCTACAGAATCCTGTTTCTGCTTCAGAGTAAAATAAATGAATAAATAAATAAAGATAATTGTGAGATGAATCTTAAATAAGAAATAGTCCCACTGTGAGATATAGTCACATTACAAGAAATAAGATACTATTGTGAAAAAGCCATAATTGATAAAAAAAAAAAAAGTCACAAAAGTCCAAATAAATATTCTCAATTATGAGATATAAAGTCACATTTTGAGACAAAGTCAAACTGGGAGATATAAAGAAATTTTCTCATTTACACAATATAAAGTCATAAGTAGGATAGAAAGCCTCAATTACAAGAAATGTTCTCAATTACGATATTTATAGTCACATTGTAAGATATAAAATTAAAAGTGTGAGATAAAGTCACAATTACGAGAAAACGTCTCAATTACTCTACAAGATACAAAGTCACAGTTTGATTTATAAAGTCATAACTAGGAGAAATAATCACAATTACAAGAAACGGTTTCAATTTTGAGATATAACGTCAGTTTGAGATATAAAGTAATAATTAGGAGAAATAGTCACAATTACAAGAAACATTCTCACTTATGAGATATAAAGTCACAGTTTGAGACACAAGTCATAATTGGGAGAAATAGTCACAATGAACATGAAACGGTTTCAGTTATGATATATAAGTTACAGTTTGAAATATAAATTCCTAATTCGAAGAAATAGAAGCAATTACAAGAAATGTTCTCAATTACAACATAAAGTCACACTCTGCAATATAAAGTCATAATTAGGAGAAAAGGTTGTGATTACAAGAAATATTCTCAATTATGAAATATTGATTAGAGTTAAAGTTATAGTTTATTTTATTTTTCATTTTGTAGGGTCATACTATGAGATATAAAGTCACACTATGAGACAGAGTAACAATTGTGAGATTTAAAGTCACAACTACGAGAAACAAATTAATGTACAAGATATAAATTCATACTGAGAGTCACAATGTGAGATATAAAATCATAATTGGGGGGAAGTAGCAATTATGAGATACAAACTCACATTATGAGATAGGCCTGTAAAGTTACACTTTGTGAGATAAAATCATAATTGAGAGACAACGTTGCAATTATAAGAAATAAAGTCTTGATTACCAGACATAAAGTCACATTGTGATAAATGAAGTTACACTCTGAGAAGCTGTATAAGGTCATTAATTGGGAGACATAAAGTCGCAATGACAAGAAATAAAGGAGGAATTTTTTTTTTTTTTTTAATTTATGGTCTTCCATACCACAGAAGGACCACTCTGTACCAATTATCCTCCCTAATTCCCATGAGGGAGCCTTTAGTTTGCTCAGAGAAGACAGACTGGCTACAGAGCGGCAATATTATTACTGTTCATCTGTAAATATACATTAGATGACAGCTTATCATAGTGATTCTACATTACAGTATTTTCACGGTCCTGCTCACAGTATGTACTTGTCATTAAACTGCAATCAACATAAATATTACTGGAAAATGATGGTAAAGCAACAAGTAGCCAGTAATTACTGCAAATTCAGCAGCTACTTGTTATTAAAATAGGACTCTGAGGCACAACAGTTACTCATACATAGTTAAAAAGCCTCTTTTGCCTTTGTCACCAGAAACGCTATGTTTTACAACAGCTGCCCAACTCTTTTGAGGATATTTCTTTGCGAATAAGAGAAACAGTTCCATTCCTGCAGTCTTTCTGGTGCAGTGCATCTGTCATGGAGATCTATGGCTGTAATTCTCATTATTAAGCAGCCGAGCAAAACAGCGATTTCCTTGCTAGCTAGTGTGGCTCTGTATAGTCACCATGGAGATGTATCCCCCACAAACCACAGTGACCACAGTGGCACGTCAATGTCAAAAATGTAATCAGCAATTCTGACTCATGTAATGAGGTTTTGCGCATCGATCTCCGACCTCTGATGTCTTTGCTGGTGATGTATCTGCCCTTGTTTAGAAATCGGCGTGTATGTGGGTTACGCCACGTTCTCTCATTCATTGAGTCTCATTTTTAACGTGAAAGCCACGTTGGCTATAATTAAATTATCTAGCGGTGCCAAAGAAGGCTCGTTAAATTCACTTAAACATACACAGACTTAAAGGTTTGTATAAAAAAAGGGCCATTTTATGGTGAATGAACAAGATAATTAAAAAACTGATACTCTTTGTGGACGATAAGGAAATCAATTATAGATTCATTGTACAGCTTAAATCAGCACACAGACAAACAAAACCAAGAAAATATACTGGTATTTCAGTTTTGAGGTAATTTACTGCAGGAACATGGGCTGGTGTCATTATACAGTGTTTCAGATGAAGACAATTCTCCCGTTCATAAACCTTGAGCTCATCAGTTCCTAATGTAGTGAGACCAACTACATCCATATTATTGGCGTTACTTTGCATTTCAATTGAATCTGTAAAAGGCATTAGATTCTCAAAAGTCTGATTTTGACAAACTGTTCCTTATACAGACACTTGATGCATCAGATCATGTGTTCACAGTCTATGGGGTGCTATATTATTTCTTATTGTAAAATCTGTTTTAAAGGAATAGTTCACATAAAAAGGAAATTTTTTGGAAAAATCTCCGCCTCAGGCCTTCTGAGATGTAAATGTTTATGTTTCTTTATCAGAATAATTTTGGGGTTTTTGTTTCTTTGTATTAATTGTTTTGGAGTGGATTATCTTTGGTTTATTGTGTTCAGTAATGGTGAGAGTCCAAACAGCTGATAAAAACATCACAATAATTGACAAGTCTCCAGTCCATCGGTTAATGTCTTGTAAAGTGAAAAGCTGCATGTTTGTAAGAAACAAATCCATCAAGACGATTTTAACCTCAAACCTTTGCTTTTCATTAAGGGTGCTTTCACACCTGCCTCATTTAGTTCGGTTGAATCGTACCAGAGTTCGTTTCCCCCTGTGGTGCGGTTCATTTGGGCAGGTGTGACAGCAGCAATCGCACTCGGGTGTTCGCGCACCAAAAGCGGACCAAACTAGCGTACCGAGACCTCCTTGAGAGGTGGTCTCGGTACGCTTTCAAATGAACTCTGGAGCCGGTTCGTTTGTGGTGAGAACGTGATCCGACCTCAAACAGACCCAACTGCAAAAAGTACCGATCATTTTTGGACTAAATCAGCTGCCGTAGTCACATGCGCTGTGCATTATGGGATGAGGAAGTGTTTGTTGACAGTTTGCACTTTAGCATGGCAGCTCGTGGATTAATGCACGCCTCCGCTTGAAGTTACGAGCGATGCCCGCTCGCCGTTTCCAGTGCATTAGAACGTTGTTTTCAAGCCGCATCCGCGCTTCATTATAGAAATGTATTGTTTGCATATTGTGGTGTATACAAACAATGTAATAGATTATGGCCAGGGACAAAACCAGTCCGCGCAGTCATCTCTCCATAGTTGTGTTGTCTCTGTGTTGTTTGCTGGCTTTTCCTCTTATGTTGGAATTTTCCCGCACATAAACTCTGACCAATCGAAAAGCAGTTTAGGAAATACGTCATGGCCAATGAGTGATGTGGATGTTGTCATGTGACTGCATTTTGGTTCGTTTCAACTGGTTCGGACCAAAGCAATCAGTGTGGTGTGAAAAGGAACCAAAAAAGCTGAAAAATGCTACAATGTATAATTGTTTGCCCTTGGTTCGGACCAAATGAACCGAACTAGAGATGTGAAAGCACCCTAAAATACAAGTCCATATACCGCAATATTTATTCTTCAGTGAAAAAGCCATCTCGTCTGAATCAGTAGAGAAATATGCACAGATCAAGCGCTGTTTACAAGTAAAAACAGTCTAAAACAAATATTGAACTTTTGCACTAAAGAAGTGTTATTATGGATCATGGCATATTTTGGCTAGAAGTGGTGGAAATGCCTTGTTAAAATTCCTTGATGATGGATTTGTTTCGTAAAAACTCAACTTTTTATCAGCTTTTCAACATTAACTGATGGACTGGTGATTATTGTTATGTTTTTATCAGCTGTTTGGACTCTCATTCTGATGGCACCCATTCACTGCAGAGGATCCAGTGGTGAGCAAGTGGAGATAAATTTTACCAAATCTGTTCCAACATCTACATCTCGAATTGCCTTAGGGTGAGTACATTTTCACCAAATTTTTATTTGTTGTTGAACTCTTATAAGAATATATTTTAGTGCAAAACTAAGGTCCATCACTGGATGCTTTAATAATGCAGTCGTGCTCTAAAATCAACTAAAATAAATAAATAGCCTCCACAGTCTCACTGAACTCACATTTCCGATTTCAAATGGATGCTTCATCTGAGAATTTTTCTCATTTGTTCTTATTGTTTCTGAAATACTTATTAATGTCATTTCCAGTCAACTGTTAATAGCTGAAATATGGTACAGCTATTCTATGTAAAGGTTAAATTACAGCCATCTTAATGTTATGGCAAAATAAAACCAAGCAGGGTATCAAATTCTAACCATAAAATTAATGTACTGTCTTCTGAGGCTTTTAAATGGGTGTGTATGTGTTTAAGTATATATAGATTGCATCTTTAGAATTTGACTTTGCTTAACTGCACTCAAACTACTGTAATATATTCTTGGCAGTATGTACAGTACAGTATGATATCAGTGTGTGTGTGTGTGTTGCAGCTCAAGCTGTGACAATCTGCAGAACAATACAAATGTGAGCAGATTATGCTGAACACACACTGCCACAACAAACTGTGTGAGAGAAAGAAACAGATGTTCCTCTTCAGGAACTCGAGCTGCGTCGAAACGCTTTGGGGAACGCGCTTAGCGTGAGCGACTCTGAATATCGTGTGTAATCTGTCTCATGGGAGATTGGTGGACGTCACGGGCGGGCGGTGACGTAAGCGACCAGGAAGCTATAAAGGCACATGCCGCAACAGCTGGCATCAGCTTCGCGTCTTTCAGCAGCCCCAGCGCTCTGTTTGTGTGTGCATGTCATTCTGTCTTGTCAGTCTTATTTATTGTTGTTTTTCACTATTAGCTCCTCAAAGAGTAAGCAATAGTCAAAGAGCAAAGTTAAGATGAGACATCTGAAAGGCGAATCCAGATCAGCGTTTCAGATTGTGTGTTCCTCCCTGCCCTCGCTACAATCACGAAAAAGTGGGGAGGGATACACACAGTCTGTGCGCGAATCTGCCTGGGATCGAAGCACGCTGACTCAGATCTTGCGGGAGCCGTCTGCCTGCACTGTGTACGGCCCCCAGTGCGGGACCCGCTTCGATCCCGGAGGGCTTTCCATCTCTCGAGAGGGGGTCTTATTCGCCAGCGTTCCTCCGCGCGTGTTGGTCCCGCTTTCGCCGAGGCGGAGCGGCGCCTGCAATTCGCTGGGTGTCGCAGATAGGATCTGCTGGAGGGAATGGAGACGGGCGCGTTCCCTATCTCCTACCTCATCCACCCCGCCAGATCTGCCATGATCTCTGGGTTCGGAAGCCCGCGCTGCGGTCCTTCCACCTGAGTAACGGCCGCGACGCACCGCCTTTTTCTTTCTCCGAGGAGATTGACACGGAGGGCGTCGATGAGCTCGCAGTTACACAAACATCAGCTGCATAAACCTCAGTTGCACAGACATCAGTTGCACAAGCATCAGTTGCACAAGCATCAGTTTCACAAGCATATTATGCCAAAACATTATAACGAGCAGCGCATTAAATGAGGGGAGCGCAGTTCGCGCAGTCATTCTTTTCGCGGGGAAAATAAGGGGGCTGACTGTGCAGTCTCTCGCATATCTGGGGAGTAGGGCTGGAGACGGCTTTTCCTATCTCACCCGTGTTTCCCCTAGATCTAGAGTTCGTTCTCTCGAGTGCTCGGAAGCCCGCGCTGCGTTCAATTTCCCCCTCTGACCATGAACTCGCAGCTGCAGCTATTTAACTCCGAGGAGATTAATATTGTTTGTGTGACTAAGCGGCTCGCGCGGCTGCCGAGGCAACGCAGTGTATGACATCACTGTTCAGTTTTGATGTGAATCTTACCAAACCAGACCGTATTTACTAGTCTGATTGGTTAGCTGCATTTAATTCGTTCTGAGGAATTAAAATTCAGTAATTGATCTGACTATGAAGTTAGATATGAATTTTATCACAAGCCAGACCGTGTTTTACTCGTCTGCTTGTTTGGCTCCATTTAATATTGAGGAATTAATGAGGCATTTATCTGACTGAAAGAAGGTTAGATATATAGATTTTTTGATTCTTGATCTGAATCTTACCCACGCCAGACCATGTATACTTGTCTGGGTGGTTTAGCTGCATTTAATTCTGAGGAATTAAATTAAGTGTTTACCTGACTATGAAAAGTCCGATCATATCCTTTCGATATGAATTGTATCACAATTCAGACCGTGTATACTGTCTGATTGTGTGACTGCATTAAATTCTGAGGAATAATGACATTTATCTCACTTTGAAAAGATATATATACTGGAGGGGCTGCTGGGCGGGAGCAGCCCTCTCGGTGTACCGTCTCCTCATTTAAGGAGGCGCAAAATCAGAGTGTTGCCGCCCGCGCTCCCCCGCGTCTGGGAGGCTGGGAGGTCCTCGGCTAAGAAGTCCTGACACATCGGTCACGACTGCAGAGGGCGGCCCCTACTGGGGTAGAGTGGTGTTTACACGCATTAGACGGTGCCCGTCTCTCCTCAGTGCCCTCGGGAAATCGATCTGCCAACGACCTGCCAGAGCTCCAGGGGCGCAGCGGCTTTTCCAGCGAGCGCTGCTCTCAGTTTCTCGCGCCGCGACGAGCTGTAGCGGTGCTGAGAGGCTCGCAACCCCTTCGGGGGTCTCTAAACTAGTTAGATCGGCTGCTGGGAATGGTGTTTACTTCAGGCGCCGATTTAGCTGCCACAGTTACACCAGAGGTCCGTCTCGAGAGGACTGATTCCTTAGTAGATCATTTAGGCAGCATTTGAAATGACTGCCAAATGTATCTCAATGGGGCCTGCATATGGCAATAAGGCTATTGCATTCAGTTCGGCTCTTTACCAGCCGAAAGTCCAACGGGGTTATTCCGACGTTGGTCGGACCCGAGCAGGCTCTGAGTTATGGAACAAAAGTGAATACCCTATTAGGGAAAGGAGGCCCATCGAGGTGGTCTCTCCTCAAGACAGTGGGAATCCGGGGGTTTTACAGCCGGTTTTCACAAGTTCCAAGGAAGGATGAGGGGGTTGCGTCCGATCATAGATCTATGTCAGTTAAATCGCTCAGTTATGGAGGCTGAAGTTCAAACTGCTTATTCTAGAGCATGTTGTACCCACAAATCAGGTCTGAGGACTGGTTTGTTACGACAGATCTCATAGACGCATACTTCCATGTCCTACATCCTTCCACAACACAGGAAGTTTCGGAGGGTTCGCTTTCGGGGGCGAAGCGTACCAATATTGAGTACTTCCGTCCAGCCTTGCACTCTCACCCAGCACATTTACGAAGTGCGTGGATGCTGCTCAAATGGCTCCACTGCGACTGCGGGGCATCCGCATACTAAATTATATCAACGATTGGTTGATTTTAGCTCAATCAGAGCAGATGGCGGTTCGACATCGAGATGTCGTTTTCGTCCACATGGGGGAGCTGGGTTTTAGACTGAACGCCAAGAAGAGTGTACTTTCTCCAGTTTAGAGAACCACCTATCTAGGCGTAGTATGGGATTCGACCGCGATGCAGGCACGATTGTCCCCTGCTAGTATCGAGTCGATCCTCATCTCAGTCGAGAGAGCCAAAGAAGGCCAGTCACTCACTGTCAAACAATTTCAGAGATTGTTGGGTCTGATGGCAACTGCGTCCAACGTGATACCTCTTGGCCTGCTGTACATGAGACCCCTACAGTGGTGGCTCAAGACCAAGGGATTTTCCCCAAGGGGCAATCCACTTAGAACTATCAAGGTCACGCGGCGCTGCCTCCGTGCCTTAGACATGTGGAAGAAACCTTGGTTCTTGAATCAGGGCCCGGTGCTGGGAGCTCCTGGTCGCCGTGTAACACTAGCGACGGATGCATCCCTCACTGGTTGGGGTGCGGTCATGAGTGGCCACCCTGCCCGCGGTCTGTGGAGCGGTCGCCATTCTACATGGGCATATCAGTTGTCTAGAGATGCTAGCTGTGCATCAAGCATTAAAATATTTTCTCCCAGACCTAAGAGGTCATCATGTGTTGGTGCGCACCGACACAACACAGTGCTGGTCTCTTACATCAACCAGCAGGGAGGTCTGCGTTTGTGCCCCCTTGTACAAGCTGGCACACCAGATCCTTCTGTGGTCCCAGGATAAACTCCTCTAACTCAGAGCAGTATATTTTCCTGGGAGGTTGAATGTTGGAGCAGACATACTGTCGAGACAGGGGCCGAGGCCCGGGGAATGGAGGCTTCACCCTGAGGTGGTGAAGCAGATATGGAGAGTTTTTGGACCTCTTTGCGACTCGAGACATCGCAATGTCCCCTCTGGTTCTCTCTAGTTCATCCAGCTCCTCTTGGACTGGACCCTATGGTACAGACCTGGCCGAGGCTTCGTCTGTACACCTTTCCCCTATCGCTCTGCTCCCGGGAGTTCTGGCGAGAGTACGCTGGGATGGGGTTCGGCTGTTATTAGTAGCCCCGTTCTGGCAGGGGCCGAGTATGGTTCTCAGATCTGGTCTCGCTCCTTGAAGGCTCTCCTCGGGAGATACCGATCAGGACAGACCTACACTCACAGGCGCAGGGCACGATAATTCACCCTCGCCTGGACTTGTGGAAACTGTGGGTGTGGCCCCTGAGGGGGCACAGCTCATAGCATCCGGTCTCTCAACCGAGGTTGTTGAGACCCTCCTCCAATCCAGAGCTCCCTCAACGAGGAAACTGTACGCCCTGAGGTGGAAACTCTTCACCTCATGGTGCAGAGCATACCAGCTTGACCCAGCTAACTGCCCAGTTGGTACAGTTCTGGAGTTTCTACAAGCCAGGTTCTCTGCAGGGTTGACCCACTCCACCTTAAAGGTTTACGTGGCGGTCATTGCGGCCTACCATGTCCCTCTCGGTGGACAATCAGTGGGAAGACACCCCCTACTGATACATTTCCTCCACGGTGCGCTGAGGCTGAGGCCTCCAGTATGGTCCCGTGTCCCCCCTGGGACTTGGTTGTGGTGTTGGAGGCTCTGTAAAGCTCCATGCGAACCGATACAAGATATATCAGATAGACATCTGACCTGTTGGCTATTACCTCTCTGAGGAGAGTTGGAGATCTTCAGGCCCTCTCAGTGGCCCCTACTCATTTCACTTTGCGCCCGGCATGGCCAAAGCACTTCTATACCCTCGAGCGGGTTGTGTTCCTAAGTTCCCTCTGTCACACCACAACCAATAGTACTGCAGGCCTTCTGCCCTCCTCCCTTCCGGGAGTCAGACCAGAAGAAGCTAATTGTATGTATCCAGCTCGAGCGCTGGACACATACGTCCACAGAGCTGCCCTGTGAAGAAAAACAGACCAATTGCTCGTATGCTATGGTCCCCCAAGAGGGGTTCTCCTGCATCTAAGTAGACTCTTAGTCGTTGGATAGTCGAGGCTATCAACGTATCCTATGAGTCCTCTGGTCCTCCCGTCTTGTTGGGAGCCAAGGCTCACTCCACACGGGTTATGGCGGCCTACAAGGCCTTCTTAGCAGGTGTATCCATGCTGGACATCTGCGACGCAGCGGGGTGGTCCACGCCCTCTACAGTTGCAAGATTTATGGCTTAGACATGCTAGTTACTCCAGGCGCTTCTGTCCTCTCGTCCTAAGCTGTGCTCTTCGGATACACACTAGGCAGGGGTTTGGTAGTCTGGCAGCGTTGGTACTCGTTCCCCAAAGCGTTTCGACGCAGCTCGAGTTCCTGAAGAGGAACGTCTCTAGGTTACGTATGTAACCCTAGTTCCTCCAGGGAACGAGACGCTGCGTCTCGGAGCCATACCCCCGGCACCCCTGCCGGCGCTTGCTGGTACTCGAAGCTGATGCCAGCTGTGCGGCATTTGCCTTTATAGCTTCCTGGTCGCTTACGTCACCCCGCCGTGACGTCACACTCTTCCATGAGACAGATTACACACGATATTCAGAGTCGCTCACGCTAAGCGCGTTCCCCAAAGCGTTTCGACGCAGCGTCTCGTTCCCTCGAGGAACTAGGGTTACATACGTAACCTAGAGACGTTCACAAATCATATGGAGGATAAGGTCAAGGATTCACTATTAAATTCATTATTCATCAGTTAAAGTATAATCACACAGCAAGAAAAGTCTTGCATATTATGAACCCCAAAGGCAACAGAAAGGAGTTTTACTTTGAAAGTGAATACGAGTATGTGCATCATTTAATCCTCTTTACATATCTAATAAACGTTTAATTTGTCAAACTTCACAAATATTGGTGGTACACATACTCTGTTACTGAGTGCATTGCTATTGCATTGTTTATTTTTTTATTTATTTTTTGTAAAACTTAGGTAGTACTTGGAATTTCACCACTTTCAGTTTTCATGTTGATTTTATGTCATTGAAAAAAAAAAATATATATATAAAGACAGATGTTTAGAAAAAGCTTCAATTTCACCATGCAAGTGAAAAGCATAATTCCTAACACATGTGCCCCGCGTCATGTATGTAATAATTTTTTTCTTGATTTCACAGTGGCATTAAATGTTGTCACGAAGGACACTGAATGTCATTAGCTTGAATTTGTTGCTGTGAAGGCAATATCAAGAAGCATTAACATTAAACCACACTGACTAATGCAAATCTGGTGGAAAAACATTTCTGCTGCAAATTGCGCTCGACACAGCTTGAATATGCATTCATGGAGGCTGAATGTTCACTATGAGACGAGACAGAGGATACCTTTGAAAATAGATGAAAGTGGAATGAAAGACCCATAGAAATTGAAATATGACACAATAATAATAATTTCTTACATCATACTGATGTAACTGGCAACAAAATTAACCGAGGCTCATTGGAAAAACATGCCTCTACTGTACTTACTGTACATTTATGCAAAACTACAAAAATGCACCTATGCATGCAATTCACTGTAGCGTCTATTAACACTAGCATCAGCAAAACACCAACGACTTTAATTCCTTTTCGCACAAATTATGATTACAGGAGCAAATTATTGATTAATGAAGGCTTATTTTCATATGATTTCTTGCAAAATACTACAGTATGTTATGACATTTTTACTATAGTGCATGACTTGTAAACTATTACTAATTAAAACTAATTTTAACATTTTTATCACTCACAGGGCATTTCATTTTCGAACTGCCATGATAAGTGCATGAACCAGTGTTATTAAATGTTGGCACAGTCGCATTTATCCATTACTAAGAAATATAAACGTGCTTTTTGGTGACACTCACTGGATATTCACTTTGAAACTGCCACAAATTGTGCAAGAAACATAATATTTCAGGGTTGAACAAAACACATGGGGTATGATAGTTTATAATATCTGCTAGTTTACAGTGTTGGGGGTAGCGCATTATGTAATCTAGTTACATTTTTCAACTAATAAAGTAGCGCATTACTTTTAAATGTACAACCATATGAATAAGCAATGCATTTTTTATTGCTGAAGAATGTTGAACGTTCTTCTCTTGTGTCCTATTCTTCATGTAATCCAGAATAGCAGCAGCACAGCCGAAAGGTTTGTTTGAGCTGCGCCCTCTACTGTACAGACATGAATTTACATTTCCTTCAGCCTGAGGCTTATTCATTTCACTTTTGGTATAAAAAGGGCTTTTACATTTGCCAAAAACAGAACTTTTTATATTAAAAACAAACAAGCAAGCCCAGCCCAGAATTAAAAAGAAATGCAAAAGCAGTTAGCAAAAGCATACTTAGTTACTGTACATTACACCACTGCTTTTGCATGTGAGAATGTAACATACAAAAACCTGGAGGCAGGAAAGTCTTTAAAAAGGGGGGTAAAATAAATAAATCAAACTGAAAGAGACAAAGTAACACCTTGCAAAATGTCCAACCCTCTTGCAATGAAATGACAGCTCAAACACACAACACCCGAGAGCAAAAGAAAAGGCATTTACAGGAACATATGAAAGTGAAAATGGATGACCTCAAAGAGACTGTTGCGAACCATTTTCCAGTGCATGCAGCGGGCAGATGCAAAAAATGACACAAGTCTTATGGATGAGTAATAAAATGATAGAATGAAATGTAGCGAGAGTGCACAGACATAGAAAATGCACTCAATTTATGAGCTGACTGAACACACCACCTCCATTTCTGACAGACCAGCGGCCTTGGCGTTCAGAAAGCCATTGCTGGGTAAAGGTTAAGAGGTTTTTTTCCCTCTGGGTTGACCTCCCGAATTCAGAACATAATTTCTGCACAAACGGATGGAAAAAGTGATTAATCTGTTCAACGTAAGGTTTGATATGAAGTCCAGCAAGCACTGGGCTCTAAAAATACCCTCTTTGTACTGCGGACTGAAGAGATTCTCATTTACAAACATTAGTGCAAATGAGAAAACTGAATACAGTAAGTGAAGAGGCTGGAATGGGCTGACTGGAAGCTGCAGTCTGAATCAAATGGCAGAGAAACAATAAAGCTCTGGGCTCCCAAAGGTCTGGGGAAAGGCTCAGATGATTGCACTGTGGCTAAGGTTGCAAGAATTTCTGAGATAAGCCTAAGCGCATGTACCATTCATTCTTAATGTTATTTGGCTGAGATAAAACCTTCAGGATGGCAAGCAACAACGCCGACTCTGCTACCAATAACACAAAACCACATCCTCTCCAAGATGACACGCAGCATGTACAGCATTACTTTGGCTACTAAAATGCATATTTGAATCAGAATGAATCAGAATGAGCTTTATTGCCAGGTATGTTTACACATACGAGGAATTTTTATTTAATATTTATTACATTCTTGGATATGACTAGGCCTGTTTGAACAAATTTTGCATTTTAAGCATATAGAAGATGCAACGGGGGAAAGTGATTTATATTTATCTTACATAGTGTTCACTAACACAACTTTAGTACAGTGCAGATTGTACTGTACATAATAACAAGACCCATGAGAGAGTTCAAAGTAATCAGAGGCTGACGTTGTTATGATGTTGTTATCATCTCATTATTTATAGAACATGCTATTAATTATAGCAGGGTTTAATTAGGTTACTGTTAATGTCTATGTGTTGAAACAGACTAATCCACACATTCAAACTAAATTAAAATGGGAAAATGGGCTCTGGATGACCAAGATAAAATGACCAACTACTGTAACCGACCACAGCCCCAAAGAGGACAATAAATAAATAAATGTGGTCCACAAACTAACAAATAAATGTGGCCCACTGTTTCACATAAATAAATAAATAAATGTTTTTCTCAGCATTCTTGTAAATAAATAAATAAATAAATAAATGTGGTCCACTGTTTCACATAAATAAATAAACAAACAAACAAACAAACAAACAAATAAAATGTTTTTTTTTTTCTCAGCATTCCAGTAAATAAATAAATAAATAAATGTGGTCCACTGTTTCACATAAATAAATAAATAAATAAATAAATAAATAAATAAATAATGGGGGTTTTTTTCTCAGCATTCCAGTAAATAAATAAATAAATGTGGTCACCTGTTTTACTAAAATAAATCAATAAATAAAGTGGCCAGCTGGGTTTCTGTAAAATAAATAAATAAATAAACTGGTTAACTGGGTTTCACTAAAATAAATAAATAAATAAATAAATAAAGTAGTCATCTGGTTTTCACATACATAAATGCATACATTAATCATTCAATCAATCAATACCCACCCAGTCATCTGGGTTTGAAACACCATAACAGAATTTTCATTTCTGAAAATTAAAGACACAGTCATGAAGTCAGGCCTCATAGACTGGTGATGCTAAGAAGAGCACAAGGAAAACACGTTTTCAGCCTCTTCTCCTGTGGCTGTGGATCAAAGGTCAGGGAACTCTAGCACGAGGGCCAGTGTGCTAGTGCTCACTTCACTAGTGACTGATGTCATTTACACTGTGATACTAATGAGACACAAGCCGGATGCCAAAGGCTCTTGCTGAACTAAACTAGGCAAAACGTAACTGAACTCATTACCCAAAGTTCATGTGGGAGTATACAAGCATTGATGATGTATGAAAAGGCATGTGATGGGATTGTGAGCTTGCAGCTGGGCGATTGGAATCAGTAATTGCATAGAAGGGTACAACAATAGTAGAGATGCAGAGATCACATTCAGCGTATTGGTACATGAATTATTCAAAAATAAAGATGCAGCCTCTTCTACTGCCCAGTAAGCTGCTTATGGAGGCGTCATGTTGTATGAACACAGACGCAAAGGCAGATTCCATGTGCTAAAAATAAATAAATAAATAAAAATTAATTTAAAAATTAAATAAATAAATAAATAAATAAATAAATAAATAAATAAATAAATAAATAAATAAATAATAACAAAATAAAATACAACAAAAAAATCTAAAATCTGCTTAAACTATATAAAGAGCCAAATCCAGATGGTTTATTTGCTGGTTTTAAGTTAACTAGTTAAGACCAGCTAAACCATCTTAAATCAGCAACAATTTTAAGCTGTTTTTTAATAGTTAATTATCCTCATACATTACCAGATTATAAGTGTCATTTTATAATATTTTGAATTGTTATTACTAAAAATTAAATATTAATAAAACAAATAAAAATTAAATTTTTATGCTTATTAGAGTATAACATTACTTAGCAGCATACATTTAAATTTATAAATGAAATAACTGAAATAACTAAATTATTTGTAATTACGCTTTAAAAATGATTTTCTTTCATTAAAACAAAGATTATTGGAGTATGTCTTACCAGAAAATACTATTTCAGGTTGTCTACTTACTTGCTATGTTTGTGAAATTTACTAGCAATTTCTAAAAAAAAAAAAAAAAAAAAAAAAGTTTCTACACTTTTTTTTTTTACACAGAAGTAAAGTTAAAGTATGCATAATATGTGAAAAGAAAAAAAAGTTTAAAAGTAAAAAATAAATTAAAAATGGTTACAAATTTATAATATATTAAATATAACAAAATATAATAATAACAAATAATAACATTTAAAGTTTCCACATGTATTTGTAATTAAGCATTAAAAGTATAAAGTAAACTTTCTTACTAAGGAGACTTGTCTCATTAATGGAACTTGATGCAACTATCTAAAGCAATCTGTTCAACCAATTTGCAAGGATGTAGGACACAAGAGATGTTAAACTGAATCCTACATCCTGAAACATGTTACCTGCAACTGTTAAACAATAAAATCAGCAGAAGCTGGTTTTTCAGTAGTTATTAAAAGACTGACCATATGAGTCTTCTTCAACAACATCTGTATCTGTGTTATAAAATAGCTTGAGAATAATCTGTCTGTTAGAATATGTTGTGGTGCCAGAAAAGAAATCTCTTCATGTTTACATCATGATGTCCATTAAAACCACCAGTGGCTTTATGATTTCCAAATCTAAATGAAACTGCAAAGAGTAAAAAAAAACTTTTTTAAAAGGATTTTATTCAGCTTCCTTCTCCAACCTTCGCAGAATAATGTTTGCGAGACATTGATCGAGGAAGATTTTTGTTCTATATAGTGGAAGTGAGTAGGGGTGTAATGAGAACATGATATGGAGAAGCTGCACTACATCCTCTGCTTTTTCTAGCAGACAGATATCGAGCGGCTGGAGTTTAAAAGTGTCTGCTCAGTTAAAAAAAAAAGAAGCCACGATTAATATTTCTTTGAAATGTGCTGTGTGGTTTCAGTCATGGCAGTCAGTGTGACAGGTGATTGCCATCTAACCACAGACAATACATAAAACCCTTCAGAGAACAGATATATTAAATATTATCACAGGTGTGTTCATTTAATTGAAGAACAACTCTCTTCGCTTTAAAATAATCAATACTAACTCTACATACATTCTTAAAAGGATAGTTCAGCCAAAAATGAAAAATACAGTCGTCATTTACTCACCCTCATGTCTTTCCAAAACTGTATATACTTACTTTCTTATGTGGAACATTATATATTTTGTTTCCTTTGTCTATGTGAAAGCCAACATTATTCAGAATATTTTGGGAATTATGACTTTAATGAACAACCACTGTTGTATGGTGATGTTTTTCATGCCAGTCCTGCCGTTATGGAAAAGAAGTGCACATAAATGAATTCAACGTGCACTTCAAATGTACTTTAAATCTTAAAAGTATATAACAAATGTACTTGCAGATAATAACAATACAATTAAAAAAACATTTAAGTGTATTTACAGAGAGGCACTTCATGGCTGTTTCTTAACACACTTTAGTACACTTTAAAAAATTGCACTTTGTAATAATGTCAAAATAAAAATAAAATAAAAAATACACTACATTTTAAATCATTGTTTTAATTTTTTGTTGTGCTTTAAGGAAGTACATTAATTTTGACTAACATGCTAAATCACATGTAAAGTCGAATAACTACAGTTAAAATTGTACATGACCAAAAACCACAAGACAAAATAATGTCAAAAAAAAAAAAAAAAAAAAAAATACACTACATTTTAAATCATTGTTTTAATTTTTTGTTGTGCTTTAAGGAAGTACATTAATTGCATTTAATATAAAGTGTGTGCTTAAGTGTACTTCTTTTTACAAGGGTGGTCACCATTCACTTTTCATTATAAGGAAAAGAGCAGCATGAACATTCTACTAAACGTCCTCTTTTGTGGTCTACGGAAGCAAGCAAGCCATACAGGTTTGGAACAACATAAGGATGAGTAAATAATGACAGGACAATCGTATGGGATAATTTCCTACTATTTTTATGGAATCAAGAATTCACTGCATGCTCAGATCACAAACCTACTGCACCACTATCCTCACTTACAGCTTCCTGAAACCACGTACAAGGCTGTTAACAGAGTCTGTCTATCAAACTGAAGTGCTAGGGCACACTTAAGCCACAATGAGCAGGCATCTTAGATTAAATATTCAGTGTTTGGTCAAGGATTATGTGGGCTCCTGGAACTCCGTCTCAGAGGAGAGCTGGAACATGACCTGGTGATAGCTGTCGAGAAACCAAAGAGACGAAACCTACACGACTCATGTCCAAATAAACACAAGACTGGCACGACTATAGGTTCAGCCTTCGTTTCTTTATGCACAGCTGCACGCTTTCACACGAAAGTAAGCAGACAAAAAAATAATCGCTAATTATGGCCGGTAAGAGCATCAGGTAATTCTTCATACTCAAAGAGAGTTAAGGAGGAAAGAGCATAATGTCAAGGATTTCAGCCTTGTTAGACCTCCGCAAATTGCATTGACAAACCAAATCAAATCACTTGAAATCTATAGCCGTCTACTGCGCTGAATGCTAAAAATGTCTATGTGCACCTGAGAGGTCTGCGTGAGAGATACAATGTGATAAAGTTCTCCAGATGCTTACAGGCAAGCTTAGGAAAATAAAGGCCATTTTTGTATCTTTTCCTCAAAGACAAAAGGCAGACATTGTTCCAGATCCAGTGCCAAGTTTTTCAAAAAACTGGAAAAACTGGGTGATATATTGCAGCGGTGCATGCGTGCGACAGCAGAAAGCAATAAACTGGAGGAAAACAAAAAAGGCAAATGTCATTTGTTCACAAGAGAGAGATTTCGAGCGTTTAGGCGTTAAGAGCGAGGTCAAAATGTGACAAATAGCTGGACGCCGTCCTCTGGCTCCGTGTAGCTTGGAAATCAGCTGTTAAATTCCCAGTCTTCAGGGTCCAAAAGCCTGAGGAAATATGTACAGCTCCTGCTGTCCTTTCTGTGGGACATTTGAACATTATAGAAACCCATTATAATATAAAACAATGTAATAGGTTGTTCAAAGTCATTTATTGCAATGAAATAGCCCGAGCTGTTACAGTGCTGGTGAGATAAAACAAGGATTTCATTTTCTTTATGATCTTTAATCAAGACTTGGAGGATAAAAAGGAGAAGACATATTTTTAAAGACCCTATATACGCTTTAAAAATTAATGCTTTCAAAAGGATTTTTTATTTTTATTTTTTGCACATCAATGTCAATGCCATCGAATAAGCATTTTGGGTTAACAATTCTTGAAATAACTATTTTATTCTTACAATGTTAAAAATAATGGTTTCAAAAGGGGATTTTCGCAGTGATGCAATACAATAACCCTTTTGTTGTTGTTCCCCAAAGAACATCTCAGTTCCTAAAAATTTTTTTTTTTTGAACATTTTAAAAATCTAAAGAACCCTTTTCCACTATAAAGAGCCCTGGACTGGAAAGGTTCCATGGTTGTTCTTCATGAAACCACAAATGCCAATAAAGAACCATTGGTTATTAAGAGTGTATGAAATCAAAATAGGAGTTTTGGGGCTTTTATTTTGTTAGCAATAATCTCATCTATATTAAAAGGAGCAAAACCTTTGTTCAACCCCAACTTCGTCTTTCAATAGGAAATGTATCAGCACAAGATTTTGCATCGTCTTGAAGACATTTCATCAGCACATGTAGAGTTCTCATTCATGATTATGTAGCTAACATGACATAATAGAGGGCTGCAGCCGTGACGTCAAAACCCAGAAGACTTAATTCGCCATGGGTTCCCTTGATTTTTTTTCCTATGGGATTTTTAAATGAGTTTTATTTTTCATTTATGAGTACCATGGCAAGGTCTGTAGTAAATATTAACTGACGATACTTGGACGTTTTGCTGTCAAACATAAATTACACACAAATACTAAAAACACAAATTGTAAAACAGTTATGTTTATTTTTTAAAAAATTATGTTTGTAACTACATAACGTTTGGAGTGTATGCAGTTTACCTTACTGATCAAAATGTCAAGTATCATCAAGCAATGTTTACCACAGCCCTTACTTCACTCATGTATTAAAAAACTCTATTATAAAACCTCACAGGAAAATGACGTCATTGCTACAGCACTCTAAAACTAACTCATCACTTCACTGCATTAAATGTGCAACCAAAGCATGCAGCGTAAGATGATTTCTCCAAGGATGCAGATTTCCAATGTTCCTCCACTGTATTACACATCAGATCCCATTAGAATCAGGCTCGGGTCAGCTTTATAATTGACCGATTCTTTGGGGTGATCGATCACTCCTGATCACTTGAGCAGTAGCTATTGACATTCAGTGTCTGTGCATTGCTTTCAGAGATAAAGGATATAGTGTTTGCCTTACAAGAGCGGTTAAAATTTAAGCATAAACATACTAAAATCTAAATCAGAAATGGCTACTTAGAAAAGTATAAGATAATAATTTTTTGGAATTTAAGATAATTTTCCATCTCATTTCTCTTTGCATTTGTAAAGTTTTTTTTTTTCTTTATCTCATTTTCCTTTTGCATTTACTCATTTCGTCACATATTGACCAAATGTACACATGCAACCTGTTTTATTTGTCTTCTTAAAATGCATTTCGCACTTCCAGGTCGGGTAAATTTGCTTTGCATATATTTAAACTAAAAAGTAAAAAGTTCCTTTAAGGTGAGAAAAGAGAAAAGCAGGACAAAACAGAAACAAGATCACTGTTCTACATCCAGCTACAGACAGATTGTCTTATTGTGTCAGCCGAATCAATACAGCATCTTAACAAGCATTTCAAGTGAGGGCAGAGAGACAGACTCCAGCAACTTACAGTCAGAGAAGCTGTCAGTCTGCCAGATTATCAATATTAAAAGCCATTTTCTGTGACTCAGCAGAATACCTGGCATTGGGCTTCCTCCAGATCCCTTCCAGCACTTTTAATTCATTATTGATATATTCTGGTAATCATCACCAAACAGCTCACATCACTATCAGGATTAATTTTTCATGCATTTAACCCCTAATTCGATTAAATCACCATTTGGCAAACTGTTATGTATTAGTATTGAATAAAGCAGGATATCTATAACTATTTAAGCAGTGGAAGAGACAACTTAATGATGCTGTTCATAATCATGGGACAGGCTGAATGTGAAAAGACTTGCACTATACTGAGCATCTATTAATAATAAAAATACATTCATTTCTGAGTAAATCATTCATAAAGTTTACTTGTAAACTGTAAAATGATTTTTCAAATTTGTCGATAAAACAATGAATATTGTGGTGTGTCTTCTAATAAGATGCTATTTTCCTCTTCTACTGTACATCAAATTTTACAATTCAATGTGTTACTTGCAGTTTCTATGTAATATTTGTGAAATTTACTGGCAATTTCTGAGTGTGAAAATGTTTCAATGTATGAACCTAAGTAAGTTTAGTACGTTTTATTCTTAAAACAAGAAAAAAAAAAAATTGGGGGTAAGAAAAAAATCAACGTATTCAAAATATATGCTCTGAAACCTTAATGTCTTAATGTCTCAAGGATTTGTGCTTAATAAACAGCCTATATCTTGAGGTATTTTACATAAGAAACGCCATAAATAAGAAACCAGATTATGATCAATGGCACCTAATTTAAATGCCTGACTATGCTAAAATTAATCAAATAACAACCTGTCACAAACACAGAAGACAAGTCTTGTATCAACACATGACCCCAATCAACACAAGATTTTAATGAGTAAAGTCTTTCTTTCCAAATCAGTGATGACGATGATCAAACACTATATCAGACCACCTTAAACGAACCCCTCAGCAGTACTCAAGCCTTCACAGCATGTCCTTTTATCTTTCAAAGCGGTTACATGACAAATCCTCTGTGGCACAAATTATGTACACAACACATTCTAATGCATGGCATTCATATAATAAGACCAGCAAAGCAATGCATGCCAGGCTTTGCCATCCGTGGTCTTTGTTGTCAAACACTCCCACACATTCAGACACACAGGTTCACAAACTGCAGAGATACACAGCATATTCCTCACAAGCATAGCAGATACACCATAATCAATAAACGCCAAACAGAAGCATAAAGGGTAAGAGCAAACAAAAACTGTCAGATCACACATAAATCCCATCAGGTTTTGCCTGGATTCGCTGGAACAAAACTTCCTCATGCTGAAGCAGTAAATTACCATAAGTAGAAAACTGCAGTCCTGAGTGCAAAGAGAAGAACTCATGTCAGACTATTAAATTAATCTGAAACAAACATTTTATAATAATGACACCTTCAGGTTATTCTGATTAAAAATAGTGATACTTAAAATATTTCAGATTTTTATATTGTATTTTTATTTAATTATCTGTCCACATTGTGTTATATTAGGGATAGGGACATATTTATTTGCATAATTAATCATAAATATAACTCTATATATAAAGTCATATATTTAAAATTTAGGGTTATAACCCTTCAGGTTATTTTGATTAAAATTAGTGATATTTATATAACTATTTTATATTATATATTTATGAATTTTTATTTATTTAATCATTTTTTCACAGTAGGTTTGAGTTTAAGACTGGAATATTTACATTTCCAAAAAAGTAATATATATAGTAAATAATAAAGAATTAATTATATACTATAATAAGTGAATAATTATATAATATAATTCAGGAATTTATTATGATTTATTAAATAACTGAACAATAATTAATACTATAATAATAACAACTAAAAATATATCCTATATATATACACATACACACACATATATATATATATACACACACACACACACACACACACACACACACACACACACACACACACACACAAACTTATATATATACATACATATATATATATATATAATATATATACATACATATATATATATATATATATATATATATATATATATATATATATATATATATATATAATTAGTTTTTTGTGATTACAATTTACATTTCTGGTACATTTACAGGAATGTTTTATCAATGTACAATGTCCCTGTCAACTAAATAAGGTAAAAAAAAAAAACAACAACAAAAAAAAACATATTTGCTTAATCAAAAAAATCATCATATGCACAGTGTGTGTGTGTGTGTGTGTGTGCTTATATATTTTAAGAAATTTTAATTTCAAATAAAACCATATTTAAAGGGTTTTTAACAGATGCAAAGAAAACATCTTGAGAAGTAACCCATTCATCAAGGTCAGCACAGCCACTACATGTATTTGATTTGATGTATTGCTGATTTGCTGCAACAAGCCCGTATATTTCAGAAATATGAGCCACTGTCCAAATTACCTTCACACAATTTGACATAATTTGTAGACACACCGGGAAAACTATAGCAAGATACTCAAGGACAAGACAACATGACTAAATGTGCTGCACTCCATAGAGAAGAGCCCGTCTCTCCTTCAAACAGCTGACACATCAATTTATATTTGGTAAATGATGGAGAAAATTTGTTTGCCTCCTCCTAATTGCCAGTAGCCTGGGATTAATTGACATGATTAAGGAGATTAGGAAGGAGAAGATGGATAACAAAGGTCAAAATGCAGTTAAGAGATGCCTGCAGGTTGTTTGAGCTGCTCTGCCTCAACTTACTGTATGTATATAACACCAGCTTGCACAAAAGTATTGTAGATGCCATTGCAAATGCGGATGTATCACCAGAATGCAACAAAGAGCAAACCCAAATGTCAAAATGTCCAAGATGAAAAACTTTGGAAAATGAGGAAATGCAGTGAACTTTACCTGCATTGAGTGTACCAGTAATAAATCTGAAGAGGTACTGAGCAAACTTCAGTATCTCCCTCTTGCATCTCTTCCTGCAACTGCTCATGCTGAGGTTTCTCTCTCTCTCTCTTTCCCCGCTGTTTAATCCTCAAAGGGTTTGATGACAGAGGAGAACTTCCTCCCTGCGGCCGCACTCCTGTCCGAACCTGCTCTGCTTGTGCGCCTTTGAGCGTCGGCTCATATGGAGCTGCGCGCGGCTCCTCGCTGGAGATCCTGTCTGCGCGAGGGGGTCACTCACTGCCGAAGGGTCATAAATATTTCCTTTGGAGCGCTCGTGTGTCCCAGGGGTGCTGAGCGCTCCCTTTTAAGCCGTCTTCACACTCTTTCTGCCACACACAGAGTTGTAGTAGAGCGGCTGCTTGTGAGTCTCAGCCCCATCTGTGGCTGTTTCAACCTCCACGAGCGTTGCTAGGGAGGCGGTGCCAGCGTGGCCCCAGAGCGAGAGCATGAGAGAGGGAGAGCAAGGAGGAGGAGGGAGGTGAAAAAAGAGAAGGAGGGTCCGAGTATAAGAATTGGCAGTGGATTGTGGTTATGTGAATGTTGCCAGTTACATTGCTCCAACACTTCTGAGACGCTCTGGGTGAGGCATCGCTGAGAGCCACGAGATTGAGAGCAAAATGGAGAAAGAGAGGGACTGAAAGGTTAAAGATAAGAGAGACTATGGAGACAGCCTGCTCTTGAATTAGAGAAAGTGAACAGGACAGAGATATGGAGAAGGGAGATAAAGGTGAAGGTGTGAGAAAGCAAGTGAAAAGAGATCCGGACAGAAAGACAAAGGCAGAGGGACTGAAGTGTGAAAAGCAATACAAAGAATATGCTGAAGGCAATATAAAGAGACACACGGAGAGAGTGAGGTTAAAACTGAAGCGACACACCTTGTCATTTCAGAACGGCAGGTGTTCAGATGCTGGAAATGAAGGTGGAGTTCATAAGGTCAGTCTTGATGACTCACTGCCTCAGGTTTTTATTTTTTAAAGACTGGGACTCGTCCACAAAAACTGGCCTAAGTCATATTTTATCCCGAAATCAAAGTAAAAATGAAGGTTGATATAGTTATAGGAAACATTCAAGGCAGTACAACAAATATATTTATAATGCATGCATACTCTGTGATGTGAATGAGATTTAATGCATTATGGCACTGAGAAATGTTTTGTCACAAAGAACAAAAGCTGAAACAGTTCACTCAAAAAAAGTAAAACAAAAATTAAACTATATATTTTTTTCATTACATGAAATAAAGTCGAAATAAAATATAAATAATAGATGAAAAAAAAAACTTGTACATATTTTCTTTCAGCTACATTTCTAATGTTTAAGTACTACAATGACTAAATTAAAGCTAAATATATTTAAATAAAAATAAAAGTGACAAAATCATAACAAAATGACAAAAATTTATATTGAAAATATAGACATAGAAGTTCATTCAAAATACTAATAAATACTATACTAGCATATAAACAATACTAAAGACTCAAAAGTAAAACATGTGCACTTTTGAAGAGCTGTTACACAGAGTGGCACAGAGAGGGGGCCTGGAATGTGATTTTTACCAAGGGGCACACCACCCACACCCCCATAGAACACGATCGCGGAGGGGGCCCGAGTCAATATGCTGTTCAGGGGCCCTAGAAACCATAGTGCCGCCCCTGCACATACAACAATAATTCATAGTAAACATTGGCTGTCAAGCTAAAAAGGACAAAAACCTCCTTTAAAGCACCATACAAATGTTGATTCATACACTATAGTATTCTGTCATTTCTATAATTTCTATTATGTGTGACGAAAAACAAACAAAAAAAAGTTGCTATTTAGAGATATGAAAATGGCATATTTTGTAGTATTGTTTCCTTTTTAGGAGCTTGACAGATATGGCCATGTATTATTGCTGTATGACTATGTAAAAACATTTTTTCCTTTTGTGTTCCATAGGAGGAAAAAAAAAATCACAGCATAAAGTTTTGGAAGAACATGACAGTAAATAAATACTTTTGATTAAAATATGAGCGAGTAAAAATGAAAGAAGTCCATTTTGGAGTAAACTTCGTTTGTTGTCATTAAACAATTTTTTTTAAAGGGACAGTTTACCCATTTAAATCCTTTTTTTATAATTTAAATCCTGTCATCATATACAATTGACTACCATAGAATTTTTTTTATCAATACTATGGAAGTCGATGGCTACCGTCAACCATTCAGTTACCAACATTCTTCAAAATATTTTCTTTTGTGCTCAACAGAAGATAGAAACGCATACAGGTTTGGAAACGCTTGAGGGTGAGTAAATAATAACAGAATTGAAATTTTAGGTGTACTATCCCTTTAAGCAAAAATCAATTCATATTCCTTTCTTTTGATTTTGGTTTTGTGAAGTTCACCCACATGATTAATAATTTCTTCCACTTCAATTATTATTCAGTGCCAAACCTCACACATTCTCAACTATCTATCCATCAAAGCCTCAATTTGGATCCCTGATCAGTTATTGTGAAAGAAAAAAAATGTCCATCACCATGTGACGATCTTTTTATGTGTGAAACACTTTCATTAAATTCCAGCAGAACCTGCGGGTCATTATAGAAGCTCTAGGCAGAGACAAGCCATTCAGATGACAGATGAAGCAGCTTGTATTGTATATGAAAGAAGAGTTGATTCCCATCGGTCATTGGTGGTTCAGACAGACCTATTTCGGGAAGAGCACTCCAAACCAAGAGCTTTTTTCCACAAGTGACATTCACACAGAAGATTTAGACCCCTCACTGTCCCCGGTGCTCTCAAATAGGAATACTGTTTCCGCAAAGAGGCGTGTTTCTCTGAAAGGAGCTCTGGGTTGTTGTGACAAGAGAGAAAAATGTGGGTGAATGCGAAGAGAACAGATTTTCCATTGAGATTAAGCTACAGTGTGTGCGCATTGCACAGTCATAGAGCTGCTCCACAGCTACACGTTTGATATGTCCTTATGAGTAGCACAGCAATAATTCATGAACTCAAATTTATCTCATGTTTCAAATCTAAGGAGACAAGTGGCATTTTACTATCAAGCACTACTAGGTGCTTTGAAAGGTCATAGCAATGAAGCAGCTTCATTCGATTTGTGTGTAACATACTCTTAAAAGAGCTCTTATTATGGAAATGAAAAAAATATACTTAAGTGTAAACTGAATGTATGTTTACAGACACTTACCTGTATGTTTCTTGCAACTAAATGCAAATGTATTATAGATTAATTTTTTAATGAATATTATATGCAATAAGCACACTTAAGTAGGACTTTATACATCTTTATATGCAATTTCAGTAATTACTTCTACTGTCTTTGAAATATGGTTAAAGTGTGCTGACAAACATTTATGGTAAATTAAAATGCAAACTTTTATGATATGTACTTAAATATTTTTGTAATTACTTAAATACAGAGTTGGGTATAACACGTTACAAATCGAATTACTCAAGCATGGTTATGCGTGGATGATGATCTTATAGTGCGCGATGTGCGTGGGTGTGATATAGGTGAGCTCAGACGGGAAAGACGGTACCTCGCGTTGGTTTCATATGGATTATTTTATGAGGGAATATTTGTTTTCGACATGACTTACTTCATTTAATAATAGACACTTAAGCTTTCTTTAGATATAGCCTACTGTATTTCTCATGTCATTTTCGTTCATTTTAGTGACTGGTATCAGGAAGATATTCACAGAAACTGAGAATGCAGAAAGCGCACCCAATTTGTTTTCTTTATTTTACAAAAAAAATAAAAAAAGTGATATTGGGCTATAAAAATAATACTTATATATGTTTTTCTGTCAATATTAAATTAATGAAAGAACTGAGTTTCTCTTTTTGTAGTGCATTTTTTTTTTATGATTTGTAAATTGAAGTGTAATTTTGAGTGTTATGTGTTATGTTTTTTTTTTTTATGTGCTATTATGTGTTGTGTTATAATTACAATTTTAAAGAAGTAATTAGTAATTTGTAGTGCAATACTTTTTTTAAGTAACTTACCCAACACTGCTTAAATATATTTGTAATTTTTTAATGATGAATTTTCAATTTTGTAAAGTTATAAAATACATTAAATATAACACTGAAATATATAGTTAATTATAATAAAGTACTTAACATGTGTTGTATGCAAGTCAACAAATTAAAATAAGTGTACTTCTTTAAAGCAAGACAAAAAAATTAATAAAGCATAATTAGATTCATTTTATTTGACATTAATACATTGTGTGCTTTTTAAAAGTGTACTTAAGTGCAAGGGTGTAGTTTTGGTTTAAACATTGGGGGGTTGAAGTGTGAACCAATTTAAGGGAATTAAGGTCATGCTCCCTCGTAAGATTTATTTATTTGTTTGTTTGCAAAGTTACTTGTTTACATTTATATTATTTAGGCACTTATATGTTATAGTTTGACAGAATGTTCTAATTCAACATGCCATAGGAAGTCAATCTAACTTAACATATTCTTAAAATGATATTGTTTAACAAATCATGGATTAATTGTAGCATGTATTATAATAAGGCTAGCCTATTAATCATTACCAGGCCAATAATGCCTTTTTTATTAATCTATTTAGCATCTATTATGAAAAACGACAGCCTGCACATTTAGAAACAATAACTGTCTGCAACACACCACAGTTGTAATATTTATCTGTAACTTACTAGAGAAGTGTGAAGTGTGACATAATATACCTCTATAAATAAATATAATTTAAAGTGACGTCTCGCACACTTTAATGTCCTTTAAATGGAATATAGGCGCTCCCTTCGAACTGGAATCAAGGTGGAATATCCTGTGAAGTCCATTTTGCAGGGCACTTACGGTCGAATAGAACACACATCTGACCTCGACCTTTGATAGCCCTTTGACCGCAGTTTCATGTCATCTGAAGCCTTTATATAGCTTATGGAGCCCAACATATTCATAATTCATAAACAGATTTTTTTTTTATGTTAGTATGTTTAACAGACATTAAATACACAATATTGATTTTGTGATCCAACAACATTACAGCAGCATCAGAGCACTGGGAGTCTTAATCACGCATCACTTTATTTTAATATTAATCAAATTGGACACAGGATGATGCTGAAAGAAAACTCTACTGTTGCTGTAGTAACGAACACAACTTTCACGCGCATATAAGATAAACAACACACTCTTTGTGGATATTTCAGCTAACATTTTTCTTTGTACATTCAGTTTAACAACATTTAGGTTAACGTTAAAGACTGTCCACAGCGACTCGTTTAGTTTAGTTTGTGCCAAATTATTGTTAACATTCTGCTTTCGCGTCTGCAAGAACTTTGTTAATGTAGGACATGTGAATGTAAATTTTCTGTTGCGGTGCCCGGAGAGCAGTTGGGGGTTTGGTGTCTTGCTCAAGGGCACCTCAGTTGTGGGAACTGAAGGTGGAAGAGAGCACTGTTCATTCACTCCCCTCACCTACATTTCCTACTGGCCCCAGACGCAAACCCGTCACCTTTGTCAGACTGTCACCACGATGTAGATCAGATTGTAGTTTTTCAAAGATCAGTTTTCATCAGCAGAGTTGTAAATTAACATTTTAAGACCAACAACACTATTCTGTGTTCTCATTTTTAACCTAATTTACCATTTACTAATGGTCTTGTATAATTATTAATTATTTGCTGTTGTGGTCATTACGTCAGAATTTCAATATTCTTAAACAAATCCCAAATGTAGTTCAATCTCAGCAAAATGGTTTGTTTCTATTTCTCATGAGGAGGAGTAGACTGGGCAGATGAGACCAAAAGATTTCAAAAGTCCAAAAATAACATTCTCCTACTTAATTCTATGCCCTTGCCTCATGCAAATCTCACACTTTTCGAGCTTCAGTCATATTTTGCTGATAACTGGTCCATTCGGGTCATACGTGTATAAGTTAGCGCTTATAAAAGCGTAGAAAGCACAATTTAAATAATTAATTAATAGCCTGTTTCTAGGTTTCCATTAATCATGGTATACAAATTGTTGTTGGGGTGGGGATATAATTACCTAAATATTTAGATGAATCCTGTTAATATAATGATTTTAAATGTATCAATGCATTAAAAAGTATTTATAATAACTTAAAACCATTTATGCTGTCTGTTCACATTAGCAACTGTGTAATTTTATAGATTTTAAAACACAATTATACTTATAAGCATGTATGGTTATTTTGTGTTGTAAATGACAAAATATTAATACAAAATGTAATAAAATATTAAAACACAATCAGCAGCAAATTTCATGTTATATCATGGTCTAATGCAATATAAAAAGTGAGTTACAAGAAGCCAAGACAAGCATCGCTATTGCTCATACTTATGGTCAATGATTTGAACAAAACCTTAAACCTAAGTATTAACTTTGAAATTGTCTTGCACTGTTTGTGCATTATATCAACATGCATAATGCCTCAAATTATGAACTTGTTTGAGGGGGGCACGAAAAATGATTGATACTGTAAGAGCGACCAAAGTCATAGCTAGAAACCATCACAGAGGCTTGATGGGCTCTTCTGACTTGGGTGAGTCAGAAATAACCTAGAAACCTTAACAATTGCATAGCTACACCCTAGTGATTTAGAGGTGATTTTTACACAGGCAACCACCACCATTCACATTTACTTCAGAAGATGTAAAAGGCTACAATCAATCATTCATAACAAGACATAAGAGACTGAAATGTGTATTTTAGCGTATTAGGAACAGCTTTAAAATGCATGACATGTACGTGCTTTACAGAAAGTGTTACCGAAGATTTCTCAGTCCATCAGTTGAGTGTTATTTTTAGCCTGTATCAGTATCTGTTTGGGGCGGAGCTGTCTAATTCAGACCAGACCTCAACGAGCAACTGCAAATGTTCCTCATTACCAATTAGCAGCTGCTACGCAACCCCCCTGAAACAATCAATCTGCATTCAATTCAAACCCAGGCAGCTGTTGAGGAGCTGCACACACAGCTTGAGTGATAGACTTGTTGGGTATGTGAAGAGTATTTGCCGGTTACTGGCGTGTGTGAAAACCAGCTTCCGCACCTCTTTGAATTCATCCTGCCGCATTTCTCAAAAGCAGACATACACTCCATATCTCAAAAAGCACTGATGTCATGACATATCCTAGACAAAATCCAGCACTGCCACCAATACCTATAACTCTCACTGATGTCATGACTCTCATATATATATATATATATATATATATAATATATATACATACATACAGTACAGACCAAAAGTTTGGAAACATTACTATTTTTTAATGTTTTTTGAAAGCAGTTTCTTCTGCTCATCAAGCCTGCATTTATTTGATCAAAAAATACAGAAAAAAAACAGTAATATTGTGAAATATTATTACAACTTAAAATAATAGTTTTCTATTTGAATATACTTTTAAAAAATAATTATTCCTGGTATGCAAAGCTGAATTTTCAGCATCATTACTCCAGCCTTCAGTGTCACATGTAACATCCAGTCTATCACATGATCATTTAGAAACATTCTATATCTGATTTATTATAGATAGTTCTGCTGTCTAATATATTTGATGAATAAAAGGTTAAAAAGAATATTTATTCAAAATATAAAAAAAAATAATATATATATATATATATATTTTCTTTACTATCACTTTTTATCAATTTAACACATCCTTGCTGAATAAAAGTATTTGATTTTATTTAAAACAAAAGAAGAAAAAAAAAATGGACCCCAGATTACTGACCAGCAGTGAATTGTTTACAAAATAATTATATTTTTAAAAACATAGCTTCTTTTTTTTTTTTTTTTTTATTCATCAAAGTATCCTAAAAAAGTTCACATGTTTGTAAGCACAGAACTGTCCAACTTTGATAATATCATCATATTAGAATGATTTCTAAAGGATCATGATCCTAAAAATTCAGCTTTGCATCCAGAAATAAATGATATTTAAAGTATAATAAATTTA
This sequence comes from Cyprinus carpio, assembly GCF_018340385.1. Taxonomy (NCBI): domain Eukaryota; kingdom Metazoa; phylum Chordata; class Actinopteri; order Cypriniformes; family Cyprinidae; genus Cyprinus; species Cyprinus carpio. Next base: position 39,739,302 of record NC_056578.1, read on the forward strand.
AAAACAATTATGTTAAATTGTAATAATATATCACAATATTACATTTTTTTTCTGTATTTTTGATCAAATAAATGCACTTGATGAGCAGAAGAAAACTTCTTTCAAAAACATCAAAAATAGTAATGTTTCCAAACTTTTGGTCTGTACTGTATATATATATAAATAGTAACATATATATATATATATATATATATATATATATATATATATATAATATATATATATATATTATACACCATTATACACACATATATACATATACATATATATACATATTCATATACACAACATATACATATACAATACACCTAATATACATATACACACATAATATATATTTAATATATATTTAAATAATATATAGAAAATTTAATACACTTGCAGCTATACTTGCAGCAAACATAATATTTAACTGAAATGGGCGTACAAAGAAGTTCCATCCTGGTTTTGTAAATAGTAGGCTTCAGAAAACTCTCCATATATGCCCTGCTTTTTACGTGCCTGCTGAAACTAATATGTTTTTGGTGGTTTGTTGGAAGTTATAATTAGGTGTTTAGTGGAATATTACCAGATTACTTTAAATGTTTATGGTTTAAATTCTGATTAATTTGTTAGTTTATGTTTTTAATAGGACTGTGCACGGTAATTGAAATTATAAAAGTATATTTAAGTACTCATATAAGTCAGTACTTGGAGATAATAAAATACTTATCAAATAAAAGGCCACTTAAAGGTAATGTTGGTGATTTCGGAGTGGCTAGCAGTAGCAAGCTAGCTTGGAAACATAAGATCCCACCCTTCCTGCAAATCACTCTCCAAAGCCACGCCTCCTCCAAAACACATGAACGCGCACAGGCTCCAAAACCAGCGATATGATGAGACGGCGCACAGGCAGACCAGAGTCTCATTCACCAGCGACAAAATGGAAAGACGGCAAAGCTGAATAATGCCTTCCAGACTGTCAGATTATCTCTGTGTTGACGTATCATGTCTGTGTTAAGTTATGATTGGACAAACATTTATGGTCCAGTGCCTTCCACAGATGATATAAATGCATATAAATAGATTTAGACCACTTGACTTAGTGATTGCTATCGGGATGTGAAGAGACTTCCAACCAGCATAACAAAAATGCTTTCAAACCAAATCACCTACCCTGCTTTTTAAGTGTACTTAGAGTACACTTTTATTACTGTGTCTCTTAACACACGTTACACACTTAAGTGTGTTTTGTAATAATGCCAAATTTAAAGGTCTTCTTTTTAAGTACATTTTAAATCACTGTTTTAGTATTTTGTTGTGCTGTAAAGACGTATACTGATTTTGATTTGTTTACTAACATTCTAAAGCACATTTAAAGTATGTGGTTATTATTCATAATAAAATTACAAAGGTACTTAAAATTAAAGAGGTACTTAAGTCCTACTTAAGTGGGTCAAAAAAGCATTTTAGCTAGTTGCATTTAATATAAATTTAAGCTAAAGTACATTTTCATTTATTTGCAATTAACATCCAAGGAAGTGTCCAAAAACGACTGGTTCGCACTTAAGTATTTTCTTTTAAACTATATTACTTTAAGTACTTTAAGTACTCTTTTTAAAAGTATGTTAAAAGTGTACTTATTTTTTTACAAGGGTAATCAAATATTTTTTCCTGTTAAGTGTATATATATTATATATATATATATATATATATATCTATATATATATATATATATATATATATATATATATATATATATATATAGCAAGTAGTGACTGTACTCATAAATAACAATCCAGAATGGTCATTATATTTTCTGAGCTTCATTTCTCATTACTGTCATGGAAGCGTTCTTCCAAACAGTCTGCTGCATCCCAAGCTGCAAAACAATCCCTCAGCATTGACCCTGCAGACAGAAAACCCGGCTCATACATCACCTTAATGGCTTCCCCATGAAGCTCAACTTATGTTTATTTTAATGTATTCTCCACATGATGGAATTCAACAGCCTTATACAGTAAGGGACACGAGGGCCCGCTGGGTTTACATTGAGCTGGTGTCTGTGACAAGACTCTGATGAGCAAAGAGGCCCACACAACAATGGACAGGCGTGTACCTCATCACATATGGGCATCAAATCAGTGGTCAGCCTATTCCCAACAACAGAGAGACAAATTAATCCTAAGATTAAAGAAAAAAAAAAACAGGTGTTGCTTCTTTGGCAGTTCTGTGAAAGTGCTTTTTTATCATTTTTACTGGGCCTTAATGCATGTATATTACTGCTCTGAAAAGGCAAACACAAAAATTATGCTAAAACTGAAACAAAGGGAAATGATTTTTGATTCAGTTGTTTTCTGAATCACAGCATAGCTGATCCAAACCACCTGCAAAGGAAAGATCATACTCTAAGACAGGGTTGCCCAATCTAAAAATGTATAGTTAAATCAATTTTAAAATAAAGTGTACACTGTAAAAAATATTTATCAAAGTAGATACAGATTACTGAAGTATGTTTTGCAAGAAAATACTATTTCAGTCTTTCAACATCAAAACTTTGCGTTTAATTCAGTGTTACTTGTCATTCCTTTGTAACTATTTGCAAAATTTACCAGAGTATATTATATGCTATTTTTTTTTTTAGTGTAATTAATTTTTTTTTTGTGTGTATGTATTTCGTTGGATGACAACAGAGAACCATGAACATGCAAATGTGTTGTTCAATTTTTGTATTATTAAATTAAAAACTTTGGCACTTGTTTGCACTTATTGTTTGAATTCTGTGATAGAATGGACAGAATTTGAGAGCTGAAACTTTGTTTCTCATCATATGAAATGTAATGTAGCTGCAAATAATGTTTGGTGAAGGGAAAAACTGTGGACCTGGCAACCCTGGCTTGAACTACAGGTGATTTAAAGGGTTAAATAGAACCTGTGTTAATTGTGTTATTAGTTGCTGTTTTTTTATTTTTTTATTTTTTTAAATGAGACCGCGTTAATGCATTGTTGTTAACTTTGACAGCACTAAAAATGATGCTGATGATAAGGAGAATCAGTCACAAAGTCCAAGCTCAACAGCAGTGCAGAGACAGATTTCACATTTCCTGTCTGTGATGTGTGTCACTACAACGTCTCCAGATACAGTCACAGGCGCAGGGCTAATGGTGTTCTCCTCTCCTGCATGTCCTTCAGTGTCCTTTGAGTGCTGTGTGACCTGGTTTCCACTCCGGCCCTCACAAGACAAATCAGAGGAAGCAGGACTCTCTGACTTAACATGCTGCTGAAATATTAAAGATGAATCCCTGGACAGAAAGCCTTGTGCATCGCCACCACCCGCCACCGGCCTACTGGGAGAATAATCCACACAAACAGTGGGAAATCCAGATGGAGTGGGAAGGGAGAGAGGAAATACATAGAGAGACTGACACTAATAAGAACGTGAGAACGAGCAGCTAGTAGCAAGAGGAGGATTTTCCTACCGGAATCATAATAAACAGAAGCAGATTTGAAGACTTGTGTATATTTGAGATCAAATTATCTTTTAAAAAAATCAGTTGAACCATTTGTTCACAAATTCGACTGAATCTGTCCAAGTGATTCTTGACTGTGTTAGACATGTCAGATTCGTACTGCTCCGATAACCAGAGCTGACAGTAAACGCAGCTGAAGTGAATCAATAATCTGACTGTGGCAAAAATGTAATTTAATGCCCGAATAACAGAAATGTTAAAAATAAAAAAGTACTGGAAATATTTTTGCTTTATTGTGTGATTGTTTTATTAACATCGACATTATTGGTTTTAATAAACAGCATTTTATTATAACACGCAAAAGCTATTTTAGTCTAGAGATGTAAATTGCTTTAGTATTGCTTAATTTAAATGAAAAACAGAATAGAATAGAATAGAATAGAATAGAATAGAATAGAATAGAATAGAATAGAATAGAATATATGAATTTAACAGTGGCTGCACCAAATTGAACTGAGAATTTAAATTAAAATTGGGTTTTTTTGTGTTTTTTGTGTTTTTTAATATTAATAGTTATTTATTTTTGTAGTTATTTAATAATATGTTTTAATTTAAGTTAAAATTTTTGTAATTTGGTTGTGTTTTTGTCTTTATTAAATTGCTTTTTTCTGTGTAGTTTTTTAATTAATTTTTACTTCATATTTAGTTATTTTATTACATCAAGTAAAAGAAAATTAGATGTTTCCTAGCAACTATGTGAAACTATCTGAAATAAGTTTGTTTGTTTATTTCAGCCAACGGTTTTTATTTTTATTATTTATTTGCTTGTTTGTTTGTTTGTTGTTTGTTTTTTATCTAGTATATACACTACAGACCAAAAGTTTGGAAACATTACGATTTTTAATGTTTTTGAAAGAAGTTTCTTCTGCTCATCAAGCCTGCATTTATTTGATCAAAAATACAGAAAAAACAGTAATATTGTGAAATATTATTACAACTTAAAATAATAGTTTTCTATTTAAATATACTTTAAAAAATAATGTATTCCTGTGATGCAAAGCTGAATTTTCAGCATCATTACTCCAGCCTTCAGTGTCACATGTAACATCCAGTCTATCACATGATCATTTAGAAATCATTCTAATATTCTGATTTATTATGAGTTTTTGAAACAGTTCTGGCTGTCTAATATATTTGATGAATAAAAGGTTAAAAGAACTGCATTTATTCAAAATAAAAATAAATTCTAAATAATATATTATTCTAATAATATATTTTCTTTAATATCACTTTTTATCAATTTAACACATCCTTGGCTGATTAAAAGTATTGATTTTATTTTAAAAAAAAGAAAAAAAAAAGAAAAAATTACTGACCCCAAATTACTGACCAGTAGTGTATTATTGTTATTACAAAATATTTATATTTTATAAACATAGCTTCTTTTTTTTTTTTTTTTTTACTTTTTTATTCATCAAAGTATCCTAAAAAAACGTATCACATGTTCTGAAAAAATATTAAGCATGCAGAACTGTTTCCAACTTTGATAATGAATCATCATATTAGAATGATTTCTAAAGGATCATGTGATAATGATCTAAAAAATTCAGCTTTGCACACAGAAATAAATGATAATTTAAAGTATAATAAATTTAAAAACATTATTTTAAATGTGTAAGAATAATAGATCACAATATTATTTTTAGTTTTTCTGTATTTTTTGATCAAATAAATGCAGGCTTGATGAGCAGAAGAAACTTCTTTCAAAAACATTAAAAATAGTAATGTTTCCAAACTTTTGGTCTGTATATCAAGTTTTTTATTGGTTTTAGATTAAGTTAACTTTAACAACACTGCTCTAAACTCAGCAGGAAAAAAATAAAATAAAAATAAACTATGTTCCTTGCAGATCTTCATAATCTTTGTAAATTTGAAATTTTTTCCCATATATCCATCCCACAGAAGATAACAAATATATGCTCTTAAAATGAACCATTTGAGGAGATTATGCCAAAAAAGCATGAAGTGTACTAGAAATGGTAGATATTTCAAAAAAGAAAAATGATAAATAAATAAAATAATAAAAAAATGTTACCATGACCTTAAATTAGACTTTTATTGAATCAGCAAAAACATGTTTTGTAAAGTGTAAAATGATTTATTGTCAATAAGATGTAGTAATTTATTGCCAGTAAGATTTTTTCGTGACCAGAGCTCCTGAAGGACACATTTTTAAAGTGTCCTACAATGTAACATCATGAAAAATATCTCAAACTTGATGGAGCCTATGAACCTGTAAGCCTCAAGAGAATGTCTCCCTGCCAAACTTTTTGATAGCTTAGTCTTGCCTGAGGCACTTCAATAAATGTCAACATCATTTGGCAAATTGTATAGGAAGGAGAGCCCATTGGTATACAGAAGCAGTAGCCTTTATGACATTTTCAGAGAACTAGATTTGATTGAACTGACTGCCAAAAGCTAAAGTAGCCTGAGTATGATCGCAATATCCCGCACTGTCAACAGTGACACAAAGAAGCAAACCTCGGCTCAGGCTGCTGGCCATGGAAATTTTATGAGATGGCTTCAAGTCTTGATGTGCTGTGAATTTTTTTGTTGTTCTTTGTGGTGTGGAGCAAAAGTGTATATCTGCAAGTAAATATGGCTGACTGCATCACTTCTCAGCTGCTCTGGGGACGCAGAACAAATGCGATAAGAATTTCCACATCCAGAAATGTCTTTATCGCGACAACAAAAGCAATGACAATGCTAATAATGTCGATATTTGATGTCGGATTAAATTTACGACTTTCATGCTTTAGATCTAACAGATTCAAATCATTCCTTGTCATCACTTAAAAGCCCCCTGTGAGCTGTGATCAATTAAAAGTCATGAAGTCAATGTGATATACTCTAATCTGGGCTGAACACCTAGGCATGAAGCCAGAACAAAATACGCCAACAGAAATCATAATTTTCTAATACATAATGCAAGACGTGCTGTCAATATGCTGCAGTTTCAGTGCTTTCTCTAGAAGATCTGCAAAGAAGGCCTTGGTACAGCAGTTTATATGGTTCCTTCTAGCATTGTCTTTAATACTTGATACTAGGTGAATGCACATACACATGCCACGTTCTCACTCATAACTGAACACTTCAAGACTGCATTATGACTGGCAGACATAAAAACATGCATAGAAGCAATGCACCAACTCTTTTTATCATCTTGAAATGCATATTGAAATCAACAGCAATAACTCAACAACACCAAAACTAAGTCTCACTAGGCAGAAACAGAATAATTTGCAAGTGACATGCATTTATAGAAGTCAATAAATCTCCAACAAAGAGCCACTTCAATAAAGATAAATGATAAATATAGCTGCAAGCAGCGATGGCGGGCTCAAGCCATCAGCGCAAACGCCACCCCGGTGGCATCAGGTAAACTGTGCCCAGATGCATTTACAGTAATCCTCTGGCATTCAGGTTTTAAGGGATACGGCAATTAACGGGTTAATCCGAAGCATCAAGACTTTGAAATCACATACACGGAACAATATTCATTAAGAAAGTGAAATTAAATGATTAATAAACTATTTATTCGAACCCTTGCTATTTTCTATTCTAATAAGAGTCTTGGCTGTGGAACACCTGTTATAGAGTTGGCTAGCTGGATGCAAATAAAGTCATGCCTTTTATTTGTTCCCCTGTTTGCTATTTCACATTCCTTTCACTGAAGCGTTTGTGGCCAAAGACACAGAAGGTAACTGAAACAATGTGGTTTAAGTCCAGGTGATCATAAGGGGTCCAAGCACAATGGTTTGTGTAGATGATGCAGTTAAACAATGGACGGGTCTCTTTTCAAGTAAATTATTATACGCACAACATGAAAATAGATAACAAATATAGTGTCCCTTCTTCACTTTTTCAGTAATGCGTGATAACTTGAGATATGTTGTCAATACTATTAAAATAAGATAAAAACGTAATGGTATTTCAGAGATGATAGTTTTTGCATAATTACTATATTGGGCTTTTATTAAAGTTTATGAAAAAAAGAATGAATGTATATGCATTTTTGATTTTATTTACATAAATTAAACATTTTCAAGTCTTTGAACAGATTTTGAAGTATTTGCTGTCCTGTGGCGCCATCGAGTGGACAACATTAGCATTGTGCCCCTTCATTTTTGAACAACATTATGAAAGGGGCCAATATTTTTTTGATTGATTATAAATATTTAATGATTAGTTTACTGATAATATACCCACATTAAAATCGAATTTACTGATTCTGTATCTTATTTCATGCTTAATCATGAGTTTAATTTTCAACTTACATTTTTTTATGTAGTTTTGAATGATTACTATGTGAGTTGCTAAATTTGTTTTGTTTTTACAATTATAATACATAAACTATATAATGATGAAAAATACAACAGTTATTGTTTTCATAATATTTACTATTGACAATCGTTATTCTGTATTGTAAAGAAGAAGGTTTTTATGACAACAAAAATGGTCATTACTAAAAATTAAACACTAAATTCATAGTTTTATTTTTCTATAGGTTAAGCACCTTTTCGTAAATATGGCTGTTTCCCAGTCTTTTATTTTTTAATTTAATCTGTAAGTTGTGATTTTTGTTTTTTTTTTGTTGTTTTTTTTTTTTTTTTAGGATTTACATTTAAAAAAATGAGCCTACTTCAACAAAACATTTTAAGCAGCTTGAACAACAAAACCTGTTAAATATTTATTATAGACCACTGTAACTGTCTATTATTTAAAAAAAAAACCAAATTTATTATGAAAATAAAAGTGTGTAAACCAGTTAAACTGGACGATAAAGAAATTACTAACAATAGTTTAAACTGGCCATGTTTTAGGTTTATAGGTGTTTAGATGCAGAAATGGACAAATCAAATGTAAAATAACATGTCATCGATTTAATTAAATATAGATTAATTCTTGTTAGAGCAAAATAATAATAATAATAATAATAATAATAATAATAATAATAAATACATGAATACATACAAAAAAAAGCAGCCAAGACGAATGATTTTCTGTTTTTATAGATTAAAAGACAGAAAACAGCTGGTAAATGCAGTCACTTTAATATTCAAATCCAGTATCATGATACACTTCAGATTTATTTCTCAACTGTTTTATGTTCCACGTGACTGTTTTCGTTTATATTCGCCAAGCTAGCTATTATTATTTTGAAATAAACCTTGTTCTTGATTTGTTTCGTTCTTCTGCAACGAAAAGCCAGAATCAGCGTCCTCTGGAGCTCGAGAGATCGATGTTATTTCTGCCTTAGACAGTCTCGCGCTGTCAAATAGTCTTTCAATTTTCACAATCAAACAGCTCACAAATACCTGAATTTAGCTCTTGTTGTGTTCTAATGGGTGGATTGTGTGCTTTCGCGGTAATATTTTATTTTAAAAAGCTCTTAAAACTATAAAAATAATGCTTTTATTGTGAGCTCGTGAGACTGCACTCGCTGAAGCAGCGGTGATTTCTCTCTGGTCTTTCTCACTGTTCTGGCCAGACATCAATTATTAATGAGATCTGATCGTGTGATTGTACTCGCTGAAGCAGCGGTGATTTCTCTCTGGTCTTTCTCACTGTTCTATTTGTCCGTTCTCGCCGAAAAAAAACCATCACCGTGTTCTGGAGCGCAGAGCAATCGATGTGATGTTCAGCCCTTAGACAAAGAAAATCTCACAAGCACATATAAACACTCATTTTTCATGTGTATAATATATTCTTCTAATTGTTTTGTGTTAATTCGCCGCTGTGTTTTAATGTAAAAGTCTGTAGTTTCTGTATGTACACTTTTTTTCCTTTCAAGTGTTCGGACGTCTCGCGCTCTCAGACAGGCTGCAGCAAATATTTCATTTTAACATGTTAACAGCTCACAAACATCTGAATTTAGCTCTTGGTGTGTTCTAATTGGCGGATTGTGTGCAATCGCCGTAATATTTTATTTTTAAAAGGTCTTAAACAAAGAATAAACTCGTTTGTTGTGAGCTCGTTGAGAGACCACGCGCTGTTCGGAGCGGTGACATATCTCTCGTCTATCTCCCTGTTCTCTGTCGCCAGACATCAATTATTAATAAGCCCTGACCCGCTAATAATAAGATATGTTGGTTTAGCTTGTCAGTGTGAATTAAATTGATTTTATTAAGTTTTATATTTTAAAAAACCGATTTAAAAGTGAAACTAAACGAGACTCCTCCCTCTCAGTCCCGGGAATTGCTCCTGTAGAGGCGCATTTTTTCTCAGACAATGAAAGTCTCAGCACACATACATTCCTCACACATAGCCAAAAATCCATATTCAAATCAAAATAGCCGACTTCCTGTTGGTCGTAGCTAATGACTGTAAATTAGAAAAGTTGTCCGTCTTAATAAGAAACAATATAGTACCGAGTTTGGTGTCTGTAGCTAAAAAAGCCCCTAAAAGCCCCCCACTTTTGACAAAAGGTGGCGCTATAGAGTGCCTCCTCCACGCCCTTTTATGACTTTTGCCAGTGTCTAAGCTATCATTAATACTGATATGTGTTCTGAGTTTCATGAAATTCTAAGCATGTTATCTGCCTCAAAAATCAGAATATTATTATAAAGAAAAATATTCCAGTTTGATATGTTGCCATGGCAACACTATATTAGATATCAATATCCCCTCAACAGTTTTACATGGGCCATGTTTTTGTCATTATTCTGATGAAGTTTGAAGCAAATTGAGTAAAAATAAGATGCTGAATTCAAAGCATTTTGAAAATGACACACTTCCTGCTGCCAGTTTGGTGGCGCTATAATTTTGACTCCTAATAGTCACATATATGCGATCGGCATCATACAACGAACAAATTGATGAAGTTTAATTTAAAATCAGGAAATGTATGTGGATGTTATTAGACACTTCCCTGTTTCTCATTTCTCGCCCATAATTTCAACGCCTCGCCACGAGCAAACCGTTCGAGATATCAAAAATACCCTGGCAATTTTGCATCCCCAATGTCTTGAGATCATGTTGACCAAGTTTGGTGGCAATCGGGTAAAAAACCTATGACAAGTATATCAAATTCCAGAGCATGCACTTTTTACATAGCTCTAAATAGCTGACTTCCTGTTCGGGCGGAGCCTAGCCTGACATGCAATACGAAAGTTTGCAATTTTGGCACAATGAGATCTATATGTGTACTGACTGTTTTCATATGAATACGTGCAAGTATGTGTTTGAACTAACATCAACATTTTCTGACTGTGTTCCATGTGGGCGCCGTAGAGCCCCTGTGCCACGCCCGGGTCTCAGCCTCTGCAGCCTCCTCAATATAGGGCCACAGATTCTAAGGTGTGTGCAATTTTCAAGAGTTTTTGAGCATCTGTTAAAGTTTAATCCCCCAAAAGACACACCCCCACACTTTTTGGAATAAGGTTTTGACGAAAAATATGAACAATAATTATATACTGTCAGTATATTTAAAACTTAAAATAAAACCCTAAATACTGTGCAACAACAGTTCCTTTGAAATTATTTGGGCGGAGCCTATGACATGCAGTTACTAGACCCTTTATGATTTAGCACCAAGGCCGATACTTAGTTAGCATGTTGATATTGTGATTATTTTCTAAGGCACATTTACCAATCCAATGACATCAATCTTAATAACTACCATTAAGTTTTTTATTTAATATCAGTTAGAGTGATATATAATTGTCCCATGAAGGCTGGAAGAGACAACTCCTATATTCAGTGTCAGAATTATTAGGGGTTTTTATTATTATTTTTTAATTTTTTTATTTTTACAGATGAAATTGAGCCAAAAAAAGAGTTGTACTCAGACTGTAAAATCAAAATTATTAAATTCTGGAACAGGGGTCGGAAACCTTTTTTGACCAAAGCAAACATGTTTATTTTTGGGTCATGCATTTTCCAAAAGATCAATATATATATATATATATATAGATATATATATATATATATATATATATATATATGTGGTGGTGTGTGTGTGTGTTTGTGTGTTAATTAAAGCTTACTTAAAATATTTTAATACATTATTACTAATACACATTTTTATTTACATTTTATTTTAGATTATTTTATTACTGTGAAATAACAAACATTATTTATTTTTAATGAGGATTACTTAACATAAAAAAGATTTTAAATTATCTGAAAAATAGATTGTTCATGTTAGTTCATTGTTATAATTACATTAACTAGTAAAACCAAAGAGAGCTTATATAAATTGGTGCTAACACCTTTTATGTGCCTACCTTTTGGCACATGCATTTTAAGTAAACTCGCTGGCATCTCCTGGCCATTGTATTTTAAGGATTGGTGTTGCTTCTGCCATGGATAATCCCCTTCTTTATTCCGTAAACCATTCAAGACTGTGAATTTTTTTCCGAGTCCCCTAATTGGATCAGAGCGTTTCTTCTTCACCCGTAAAAAGATGTACATAAAAAGTCAGAAATAGAAAGGTGCGAAGAGATGAATATCTAGCTACTCATGTCCAAAGAGAGCGTTGTGAGTCCACAGACAACCTTTGAGCGAAGGAGACTTTTTCTCCCTGCCCTCCCTCTCTCCGGCGTGAGCATCGTGTATCTGCACGCGTGTCTGGTTTTGTGACAAAAGCAAGAGAAATCTGCAATGTGAACTACTATTCTGCTCGCGCATTATTTTAATGTGCGTTCACGTTACAATACCTCGCCCTTCCTTGTCTTCTGCACCGGGCATACACATAGCCTACTATTAACACTGCGAGTATTACTTTTAACCGTGTAGAATGTTAAAATCATTTCAACACCTGATGCAACCGTACAATAAGCTCTATGACAATGCAATGCGAAGAAAACATGCCTAATAATTCAGCACTCCGAAGATAGGAGTTTTCATTCCAGTCCTTCAATGACAATTATATAGCACCATCATAAATGAGTAAATACCAAATGTATATTATTTATTAAGATGGATTTGAGTGGGAATTGGTAAAATGTGCTTTGGAAAAAAAATATCACAAAGCTCAATGTACGAGTATTATGCACGTCGAAGAAAAATCATTTTTTAAACGATTTTTATTTACCTATATGCCTTGTTGTAAATATTTTTGCCTGCATAACAGCTTTAGTCTTCTCTGTGAGCTGACTGTTTTCTGTTCTATCCATGAGATTGTGAAATTCATAAAGTCATGTTTACAGTAGTCTGTCTTAGGTCGTACCAATGAGTTTTTCAAATTATTATTTGCAGCTAAAAAAAATTCCATGTGTAACCTCGGGAATAATGGTGTTTGCTTCCTCGAGTGCTGGAACCGTGGTTGATACATTGGGAATTAGCCAGATGATCGAGCATTAGCGAGCGCTTTGAGTGATCAGACTACTCCAGCTCTCCTACGTAAATGATGTAAAGGGAACAATCATATTATGGATACTGTAGTAATCGATACAGAAGTACAAAGAATTAATGTATGTTTACTGTACTGTATAGCTGCAAAGTGACGGGAGTAAACGTTCACAGCACCATCTCCACATCCTGTTGGTTGACGGCCTTTACAACTCATGAGCTATAATTTGCATTGCACTGGCCAACATCAGGGGTAGAGCCCATGCTGTAAGAAAAACATCAGAAATATAACTAGTTCAATTATGTACTGAGAATGTTTCTAGCTTTGTTAAATTTGCTGTTTTGGGTCATTCTTAAAACCTTTATTCTGTAATTATTCTGTAATAATTCACCATTATGCAGCTTTACACTATAAAATTAATTCAGTAAAAATTCAGTACAAAAGTATTTTATAAATTATATAAAGGTCAAAATGAAAAATGAAAAATGGACAAAAGAGATGCAGAACAAGATGAAATCTTCAAGTCCACACTCTTAAGAATAAAGATTCCTAAAGATGGTTCTCGCAGCAATATATAGAAGAACCAATTTGGGTTCCACAAAGAACCTTTCAGTGAGCAGTTCCTAAAAGAGCCATATTTTTTCTTAGTTTGAAGAACATCTTAATAATCTAAAGAACCTTTTTCAACTATAAAGAACCTTTGTGCAAAAGTTTCCATGGATGTTAAGGGTTTTTCATGGAACCAAAGATGCAGTAAAGAAACTTCACTTATTCACCATTATGCACACCACATGTTTATCGTGAGCTAAGTTTTTATAAGCTGCTGTATGTGTCTTTAGAGAAATACTGTACATATGAGACAGGGATTATTAGGGAATTTTAACAACAACAAAAATAAATCAACTCCAATCAAAGTATAGAAACATATCAAAGAGGATCCCAGAGGACTGGAATATTCCTAAGCTAAATTTCAAGTGTATGAATACTTTTGCAATGCATATTATTTAAATTATTTTAATATAATGAATTTAGAATACTGATATTTATAAAATGATGTACACTAAAACGCTCCTATTACAATCAGTGTCTATAATGCAAGCACATAGTGTGTGCAGTTTCACACGTCTGTCTGAAGGCACAGTTCAGCGTGAGCTCACTGCTCGCAAAACTCATTATAATCAAAGAAGCTGTTGCTTCTCTCACTCGCGGTGTAGAAGAGGTGTTAAAATACAGACACTGCATACTGAATCGATGCAGCGCACACAGAAAAAGAAACAAAAGCTCAATGGCTTCAAAAAAGTATAAAACAAGATCTAAGGCTAAAAACACACATATGTCACTATTGTACCGTAAACAAATTACACAATACATAACAAATCTGATGGTCAGAAAAAAAAAAAAAAAAAAAAAAAAAAAACATGGACTTTGATTGACTTTTTTTGCCATAAACTGGGGTGTACATTTGAGTACATTTATGATATTTTTTAACATGACCCTGCACAATGCTATAAATATAACATCAGTCCTCCAGCAGGAGTGGAGACTCATGGGCAAGACAGCAACAGAAGTGGGACGGGGATAGAAGTAAAGCACAGGAGATGCTCATAAAAAGTTTGCTGCAAGGACACAATTCATTCTCAATGAGAGAGGCAGGTAGACTTCAGAGTGGGTGAAATTCTCTGAAAAGGCATGAAAGAAAGAGATAGAAACACCTAAAAGTCATTTTGAGGCTGTGGAAAGAGCCACGCTTGCTTGAAATCAAGTGGTATACAGTGAATTTGATTTCTGTAAGCACAACTAGACTCCTCAAGGGCCCAGGAATGCATATGATCAAGTGTTGCGGCAAAAGTTGAAAATCAAATCTTTATTTTTTGTTGCTTGGACATGGTCATCCTTATTAAAATTAGTGGAAACTTTTGTAAGAATCATACTTGCTCTGACCTGATGATGTCATATTCAGAACATATTTTTCCTTTAAATCTTTAAATAATGTATATTTAAATACACATACATTACATGTATTTCTCTAAGTTCAATACCGACATAAGACTTTGATAAAATAATAATTTTATTATATGATTATATATTACCAGTATCCATACAATACATTACTACTGGGGGTACATTAGAGTATTTTTGGAAATGAAGTGTTTCACAAAGTAAAAGTTTACATTTATTATATTCTGTGGGTTAATTATGGTGTTTTTTTAGAGTATTTTTGGAAATGAAGTGTTTCACAAAGTAAAAGTTAATTCTTCACTTAGAACTGAAAAGTACTTTATTTTCATGGTGCTGTATAATCATTTTTAAATTTAACTGAACAATTTCATTGTTGAACAAAGACACTGAAAATGTGAATACTTATTAACCATTCAGGTTGGTGAATGTAAGGAAGAAAAAAAATGAAAATGTATACTTTATTAAATTCATGGTGCTGTATAACCATTAAATGCTGATAGGTATAGTATTCTGAAATTGCTTAACTAAACTTAGTGATCAAGTGCTACATGTGCTGAAGTTGCCTATTTCTCAAGACTAGGAATACTTCACACAAACCGGATCATCTATAGCGCCAAAAAAGGAATAGATACTGTATATAACTGAAAATCTTTGAGGACAGCTACTACTTTGAGCTGAGATTCATCTGATGTGAAGGATCACCGCAACAGCTCACTTTCAGTGGCTGAATTTCTACAATTTCACATCAACAGAAGACATTTTTCTTTAAGTGAAACTACTGAGAGAATCTGCTTTAATACCTTTAACCTCCATTGGGCTTCAAAGGAAACCGCTGCTGTGGATGGTTCTGATCATTTATGACAAGAAATAAACAAACCCAAGCAAAAGAATGAACCAAAGGGAACATGATGCCAGCGTTAGTTTGGGTAAAAAATGTATATAACTTAATCAGACTCTCAGTGTTTTGCATTGCTCTTCAATCTGAGAATTGTAACTGAGCACTGACCTCTCTAAACCAATTTTCACTCTCATTTTATGCAAGTTCGAAGTAATGAATCTGAATTTACCTAGCAGGAATCTGCATGTCTGTCACCATAATGCCTGTGATTTATCTTGTTCCACCAATCAAAGAACGGCCATTCAGGAAGACAAAGAGGTTTTGAACAGGACACTGATAAGAAAAGCTCACTGTAACCCTGCTTAAAATTCTGTTATTGAGCTTCTTATCTTGGCTGAGAAACTTTGACAGTGGAAGCAAGAGGCTCTTAAACACATGAAAAGACCACAAAGTTAACAGAACATCTGCTATTAAATTGTGTGCATAAAATGCCAAAAGAGGAAATTTGTTGAACGTATCTGAATAGCTTTTGAAAACAAACATAAGCAAAACTTTCAAGTATACAATAAACCACCTTAAAAAATAGGAGAAGAAAAATTAGAAATGCCATTAACCCTCTGGAGTCGATCAACGCGGATACGCGTTTTGTGGCATCTTCTCCTGATAACCCCGAAAATAACTTACACTTTCAGTTTTGATCGTACAGATAAGAGCAAAACATCAAATGAATCTGTAAAGGGTCTACTTTTATTTGTATACACACATAATATCAACACAACTTTGAGCATTTATAAAATAAAGAACACAAACAGGGTGGGCTGTCTTCCGCCTTGGTTCTGCGTGATCTTCATTTAGAAATGCGTCATTAAAATTAACAGTAACTCAGCAAATACTCAACACAGAGACACGAGAGGTCGATCTATAGAAAGCTTGACATGTCTACTTTAAAAACTAAGCAAGTCTTATTGAAAACAAATATTGTATTGATAAAGTAATCCATATGAAAACAACGCGATGTCCAGTCTTTCACGTCTCCCTTTATTAAATCTAATGTGACCACACCCACGCATCAAGCGCGCTATTGATATTATAATAGTCTACGTGAAGCTCGCGACGTGACATGACAGCAAACAAAGCAGCAAGACTGTTCCGTTTTTTTTTTTTTATTTTACTGTCCGCTTCGCACTGAGAGGAATACCACATAATTCCGCTCAAGAAGACCGAGAGGAATACCATTTCGCACTGAGAGGAATACCACATAATTCCTCAGAAAAAAGAATGAAGCGGTTTAAACCAGCAGAGATCATAAACATGAGTAAGTCTTTTTTATTATTAATCCACTTGTGTTAGTTTTAATATATTTTGTTTTGTCCAAAATATAATTCCTGACTAAATGTATAATCAAGTGAAACAATGAAGTTTCATTTACATCACCTCGATGTCTCACGATGCCAGGATGTTTTTTTTATTTTTTTTTATGTTCTAACGTATAACATAGACAGCAATATGATATAAAAGTAATATGAGGTATGTGCCAGGTATGTGATGTTCATTTATATATTTCAACATGACACAATACCAGTCAAAACTTTTGAACAGTAAAATTTTAAATTTTTTTGTAAAGAATTCTCTTCTGCTGATCAAGCCTGCATTTATTTGATCCAAAATACAGAAAGTTGCATTTGCTAAAGCAGTAATATTGTGAAATATTTTTTTACTATTTTAAATAACTGCTTTCTATTTGAATATATTTTGTAATTTAATTTATTCCTGTGATAAAAAGCTAAATTTTCAGCATCATTACTCCAGTTTTACTCCAAGTGTAACAATATGCACTATGCCAGGGATTTGTGTTTTAATTTGTTCCTGTGATAAAAAGCTAAATTTTCAGCATCATTACTTAGCACACAAGTGATGCTAAATACAATAATCATGTTACAAAACGCGCTGTTCTTTTTCAATTAAATATATATATGATATCTATATATATACTATATATATATGGCCCTATATACCGGAGTTGCCTATATGCACTATACCATAATATATATCCTATCCCTGCACTATACTATTCAAAAGCAAGAATATTAGAATGATCTCTGAAGGATTGTGTGACTGGAGTAATGATGCTAAAAATTCAGTTTGAAAGTCAGCTTTGATTGTTCCTAATAAACTGTTTAACTGCACTCGCAAGTGAATCTCAAGTTATTTTGTGGGATAATTAAATATATTCTAAATAAACTACAAACCTAAAAATATATACATTTATTTTGTCCTCACATTCTTTCTTGTAACTCTTCCTTCTCAGTCACACACCTGGCTGAAAGGCTCATTATGCAGCTCATATTGCGGGCCTTTGTCTTATCGGGTGTGAATCACACTAATATTGATGGTCAATCACGCCTACTCGCATATGCCCTTTCGAAACAAAAAGTGTCTTAGAAAATTTAAATCAATCTATTGTTTTCTGTGAGTGAGTAAAGAAAATGATTTTCACATCATTTTTAAGCAAAAATTCTAGGCTACAAGCTCCATGTTTGACAGTCTTGTGAACAAATGTTCTCTTCAAAATTGTAGTTTTTCACTAACCATGCATAAATGTTGTTTTCAAAGAAACACAATCATGTACATACATGCTATTTACATATTATTGTAGCCCAGTTTGTACTGAATACTGTGTTATTAGACTTTAGCCATGCATGTGTTTATAAGCAACTGAAAAAAGCACAAAAGTCATGTATGTGATGTCAAAACTTCTCCAGGCCCCCAAAACCCCCTTCGACCCCTGAGGGTTAATAAATAGCATTGGCCATGTCAAATGCTTTTTTAAAGGAAAATTCAGAGTGTGAAGTCTAATTTGTCGAAAATCCTACATAGGAAACAAAATAAGACAAGAAATGATCTTAATAAAAGCACTGCTTATAGAAGATGAAACACGAAAACACAAGTCCAAGAGCTGTAAATCCACCATAATTTCAATGATTTTTCATGCAAAAATTGCAGCAGTCAGAATGAAAGGAATACTGACACTATGCATTTTTCTCTCATTAATATTCACACTACAGAAAATATGTATCTACTTGTGACGAGAGCAGTGGGAATGGAGTGAGGCCGGTGGAGTAAATGTTAATGCACGACACCGGCGCCACTCTGCGTTTTTCTTTCATTGCAGGAGCTCCGAATATGTAAAAGGAGGAGTGACAACAGTGAAAGACGGGAGAGGACCAGGCCTGGATTTTATATTGTGTTTTGTTTCTGTTTGTGCGCAACAGTCGTCTGCGAGGGGCTGTCACGCTCTTTTGTGTTTATTTTATTATTAAAGTTTTTTTTTTAAATGTGTGCCGGTTCCCGCCTCCTTCTTCCCGTGATCACGAACGTTTGTTACACTACTCTTTTTGTCGTGATCACGAACGTTTGTTACACTACTCTTTTTAAAGGTAATATATTTATTTACGCCGCCGCGGTGTGTGTGCATTTGCAGCTTTTTGACCGCTGAGTGGCGCTTTAATCACAGTTTTCAAACAAGCGCATCAAAGCACATTTTCGCAAATAGACGTCAGCTTTGCCTCACCGAAGTGTTATATTTGACTGCAGTCGGGGAAAATCAAAGAAAAAAAATATTTAATATTCACAGATGAAAGTTTAGTCCTTATGAAGATATGTGCGTTTCTTAGAACGAATTCAAGCAGGATAAATGTCAAGCCTATGAGCCTGTGCTTATATTTTCCTCTACACCAAATTTTAGATTAGACACATTTAAAATAGTGTGCAGTATTAGTTATACTAAGATGAATTATGTGTTATATTATTAAAAAGAAAATGTGGTTTACTTTGCATCGGAGCATTAAAAGTAATAGCATAGTGAGCTAGGCTATTTTATAAATTATTTTCTTTATTTTAGTAAAACGTAAGGCACTGTATAATTTGAATTACCATTATTTAGGCCTAATTAAAACAAGAAACGAATACATTAAACCTGCACGATTTAACTAAATCATTGCAACTCTAAAGAATGGATGGATTAATAAAACATCCTCACTTATCAACAAAGTGCACACGATGTAAAAAAAAAAAAAAAAAGAGCTTCATTAATTGACAACTTCAGTGATTTTAAATGGAGTCTTCTTTGTTTGCTTTCATATAATTTAAGTAAAGTAAAAATAAATAAATAAATAAATAAAAAAATTGCAGCCGCATTTAAATGCAGGTTTGTATAATAGTCCGTAAAATATCAGTGCAAGATTTGCTCTGCATGATGCTGAGTGCACGCAGCATTTATTCTATTTGTCTACATATTTTATCTTTCATTACAAATCTTGTTTGGTTTTATTTTGGATAATTGCATGTAAAAAATTCTTTACTTTGTAATGCATATGCAAAATTGAATTATTATTTATTTCAAGTGTTTGTGCAAAAATTATTAATGCGCATGCAGGACAGGGAGGCGCCCTCTCGATCACGTAATTTTTTTCCTAATAATGAAAGTAACTGAAAATTGTGGCGTCTCACATACATGAGAAATATATCTACAGAAAGCTGAAAGTCTAAACGAATCATTTCAAAACGAAAGCATTATGTAATCTGTGAAGGTTGTATTTCTGTTTAAAGGCGCCTCCATGTGGAGAGAGTCAGCACTGTGAATTTCATCTTGCAGCCGACAAGAAAACATTTGTTTATTAATAATAATTAAAATCCTTTTTCATAATTATTAGGCTACTTCTGCCTGTGCTTTGTGACGAACTTAATGCATGTTCTTGAGCGTGGAATATATTAAGGCTGGATTATAGTTGTAAATTTAATATAATCTTGCGATTAGTTGAATAATGACAAATGAACGCACTAGTAACTAGAAAAATCTTACGTGGGAAGCAGATCTATTAAATACCCTCTAGACATCGCTGTTAAAGTTTTTAAAGAATTTTATACGCGTTTGCATAAATTCTTCCTTCAGAATGGTCTGTAATGGAGAGATGCCTTAACACTGATTTTTCCTCTGAAACACAAAAACGAAAATTGAAATAAAATAAATATTTTATGTTTTAAGAATGATTGGGCTCAACCCTCCTCGCGCGTTTGAGAAACGCTGCAGAGCAGAGTATGAGCGGAGCGGAGTGATTCTGACTGAAGAGGAGCGGATTTTTTAAAAGTCAGGAGCGTCGTGGTTTCACTCGCTCCAGCACCGCTCCATCACGAATACAATTCATGCCACCACCAGCCCGTAATATAACTGCATATTTAGCAAGAATTCACATGATAAACATATTTAGCTATAGCTTGATACACAATTATCTCTCCGATCAGAAGACTAATGACGGCAATAGTCGAGCGGGATGTTACAGGCTAGTTCTCAAGGAATTTGTCTTCCTTTTACTGATTATTTTCGGGTTAAACAGATACAGCACATTCACACGTAATCGCTGTCGCAATAATGCATTCAAACAAATGTAATCTTACAGTAGGCTACTTCATCTGTATCTGCAATGAGCAGAAGAAATCTGTAACAAATGCATCGATCTGTAGATAAATAACTGACGAAAATGTAAACTGTTATTTTCATCACAAACAAATTTTGCACAGCAGAAAAGCAGCAATTATACCTTTAAATGCTGACATTTTATTAGTTTAGCGATTGTGTAGGACAAAAAGTTGCACACAATAGCCTAATCCCCTTTGAAACTCTCCTGTAATTTTATTTATTTATTTTTTTTTATTTTTTTTTATAAGCTATTATGAACATAACATTTCAACTTTAGCCACGGAGTGAAGGCGGAGCAGTGTTTATGGTATCAATGAACGCGGAGCTTAGATTATTAAATGCTCGGAGCGCGGAGGGAAATTGTGTTGCTGCTCCACTCCGCTCACATAGGCCTACTGTGTACTTGCCCGAGCGAGAGAGATGTTTCGCCCAATATGAAACAAGGCCGTCCCGGTGTAGACACGGTTAGACAGTGTGTCTGCTATATTTACAAATAATTGATATAAGAAATAAAAATACAAATACATAACCTAAACCAGCGGCATAACGAGATTGAAAATATAGACTAGAAAACTGATTTAGGCCTACACTTGGTCTGTCCTCCGTCCATGACACTGACTCACTGCAGAGTTGCCAGTTTTAATCTGAACAGCTATTACCGCCGAGTGGATGGCATGATGGGCTAGTATTAAAAAATTATATATTTTTATATTAAAACTTGTTTTGAACAATTTCTTTGTCATTTGAATATTGATTTTAAATAGGGAGGCAAAAAAAAAAATGGATTTAAATTGTAAATCGGAATTTTTTGTGGGAAAAAAATCGGGGATTTTTTTTTAGGCCATAGGCCTATCGCCCAGCCCTAATGCAACAGGTTTTTTTTTTTTTTAAGTTAAGGCAAATTCCTCTGAAATTAAGTGTATAATAAATAATAAACTTTATTGCGCTAGTAGTCAACATTTGAAGTGATCAAACCTTTCTTTAAAGTTGTCCTAAAACCTGTTCTGCAAGTTTGATACCCTCATAAGACACTGTCCATATGAAAGAGCCAAGAGATTCACACCTTTATCTCCAACCCCCACAAGCTATACAGAACTACCCCCCAACCCCCTCCAGCTGAACTGAGCTCGGTCTGTTTTTTGGCTGTGAGGAACGGTGTGTTGTCATGTTACTGGGGTTGAAACATGCCTGATCATCACAGCAGCCCCTTACTTCTTTTTATTCATTATTTTCCCGCAGCCCATATTATTATTTTCACTAGACCAAAATAATAACATATTATCAATTGATAATTAATCATTATTTTTTGCCAAAATCATTGTTTATTTGTGAACGTAGGCGTTTGCGGAAGGCTTTAAGACCAAGCGGGATTCTCCGTCAGCTGCTCCCGCTTCACAGCGCGCGCGCGTGGACTCGCGCTAACTGACCCAACATTTAGCAAGACAGGGAAAACATTCAGTCTGCCTGAAGGAAGACGTATTTCATTGTAAGTTTATGCTTTTGTTAAATAAGAGAGTAACAAAAAAAAAAAAATAAAACTAGTGTAGGCTATCCTTAAACTTGAAGCTCATTATATTGAAGTACAAATCCAGACACCAGAAGCAACCTACACTCCTCAGTGTTCTTTCACTGAAAAAGTATATGCCTTTTATTTCTTATTCACAGGCTATATGGTTGAAATAGTAATATTTTAGTTGAAAACTTTAAGTGCCATTGTTTAAAAAAATGCATCAAATGTTTTATAGACCTTCAGTTTGTGGGAAGTCGTTCACAGGCTATATGGTTGAAATAGTAATATTTTAGTTGAATCGAAGGGCTGGAGTTTCGGGCCTGCAGGAATTGTGGGCCGGGGGTTTACAGTTCTCTTCCACCTTCAATACCATGACTTAATGGCCTTGAGACAAGGCATCGAACCCCCAACGCTTTCGCTCCCGCGCGCAGCCGCAGCATAAAATGGCTGCCCACTGCTTCGTTTCACAGTGTGTGTATGTAAACATGTGTGTGTTTTTGGATGGGTTAAATGCAGAGGCTGAGTATGGGTCACCATACTTGGACTGAATGTCAAAGGTCATGCTTTAAAATCCCATTGCCATTTGTAATTTCACTGTATTTTAGCCTATAAATTACTACCCAAATTCTATCCAGGTAAAATTTATTCAGACCTGATGGTTATTTTTTATGACATTATTATGGTTTTTTATTTTTGAGATAGGCTAAATTGTAACATAAATGGATGAATCAAAACAATGATAACTTTTTAATGCAGGCAGATATAGGCCTATATTATTGTACATTACAAATATTTGGATCGTCCTTATTTTATCCCAAAGAAATAAATACTTATTTTCTTCAAGAATACATATAAAAAATAATTAAGAAAGAACCATCTGTTAGCCCTTATTTTGTAGGTTGATAGGAGATATGCGAGACATCTGCATAGATTAAAAAAACCAGAAAAAACGGTGGGTGCTTGGTTTCAGAAAACGAATACCTGCTGTAAAAAGTGCTATGATGAAAAAAGTCATGCTAACCTTATTACTTTCATAGAAAAATAAGTGCAATCAAAAATTTTTTTTTCAAGATTCAACAGTGAATTTCAATACTATTAAACTGACTTTAAAATCTCAAGGAGTTTATAAGTTGAAACGGTAAAATGTCACAGTGCAATGCTAGCCTAAAGAACTTGCATCTTATCTTATATAGTATCCGAAGACTTGAGTGCATGTTAGCCATAAAACTAACAATATAATTAGATTATTTTTTTTTTTTAAATGAACAATTCCTGTATAAAATGTGACAGCAACCTTTATATCAAACATTTTTGAAATGGTCCACAGTCTGAGCAACACGCAGGAGGCAGATCTGAAGTTATATTTTGTTTGTTCAGCGAAGTGAATGGTGCTGCACAAAGTCATTTTTTAGATGCAATGGGAAAAATAAAGCTGGATAAAAACATACACGAAAACCCCGCTAAAAAATAAAGTACATTTGTGAGAGTTGCATTTTATTACATTCAGAAATAATAACGGCAGGCCTAATAATGCTATAGGCTAATGTAGCAACCAGGACATTTTTAGTTCCCTTCACTTTACAACAAATCCTTTAAATTTTAAAAAAAAATATCAGAACAGAACAGAATTACAAATATATAATTCTAATGGATAATATAATTGCAGCAGGCTATATAATAATATAGGCTTATAAACAAACAACAAAAATAATAATAATTAAAAATATATTTAAAGCGATACATAATGTTGGCTTATCTCTCTCATTCGGGACAAATCCAAACATGTTGCCCCATTTGAAGCTGAAACTCTTATTCAGTAGGTAAAATAGCTTTGGATTGTAACATGTGTCTTTCAGTATCGACGAAAAAAAATAAATAAATCATAATTAGCAAAAATGATGCAAAGTGGCCCGTTGCTCGCACCGCACCGGCTCGGTGAACGAACTTCTGTATTGTCAATGAATTGTGGCGCGTGAGGCACCAGCGCGATCAAAGTCACAACTCACAATTATTGTCACCCAGTAAAGGATCAATTAAAAAATGCAAAGTCGCTAGCAGTTTGAAAAATCACGACATAATAACACAGAGTTAATAATAGCTTATTTGTAAATGCTGATTTTCCGTTCTCATTTTCGCTCTGCTGCAATGGAACATGAAGATTATTATTATTATTATTATTATTATTTTCAAAACCCAAGAAGGAACCGAAATGCATTTTAATCCGTAATAATATCATATATATAGTCTATCTATATATATATTATATATATAATGAGTTTAAAAACAATAGCATAAACAACCATAAGTCAGCCCCTTTGTGTAAATGTTTTTTTTTTTATTTTTTGATGAGTAGACTGTAGCCTAAGACTATCCTATTTTAATGGCTTTTAAGGATGTTTATAATGTATATTATAATGCTTATTGTGTTTTCTGTCTTCCTTTCATTTTACAATACTCAAGTTCGCAATCCGTCCCTTTGCGCCACAAGGCGGTAGTTTCGCGAATAATTTTAACACGCGACTGATTTGCAGTTAACGCCATGGCCCTGCGGCGGCGGTACGCGCGGCGGCATTACCCATTTTGGTTGTCTACCATCTGTATTTATTTATTATTATTTGTTTTTATTTTTTTGATGGCTTGTGGTTTTAAGCAACAGTCTCAGCCAAAACATCCTCAACTCAACAGATGCCTGTGTTAGCTTTCCATGAAAGCATTGATGAATATCCCAGTTGAGCATGAACAACCCTGAGGGAGTATTTACTGCACTGGCCACAATAAACAGGTCATCAGAGACCCGAAAAAGCTCAGCCTTGAGCTGTTTATAATATACACACAACATCAAGAATAAGTACAAAAACAATCCGAGTAGTGCTTGTTAGGAGTATCTAAGAAGAAGAAAAAGTAGGGGTGTGTGTGTGTGTGTGTGTGTGTTTGAGAGCAAAACAGAGAGAGTCTAGTGATAATGAGGAACTTTAGGCAATGCTGATGATTACTTCATAAATCACTCTTGATGTGGCAGCAGGGGACTGGGTGTCTCGCTGTATAGGTGTAAAGGTGGAGCAAGAGGTGAAGAGTGTATCATATTTCTTTTTTTTTTTACTTTCCCCTGAGCTATGAAAGAAATTAAATACAGCTTCCCTCAAAGGACAAGTGGGTGTATTAATCTGCTTCAGCAAAGTGCTTAAAATTATATATTCAAACTAGGGTTAAAGAGATAGTTCATCCAAAAATGAATCATTTACTCATCTTTGTGTTGTTTCAAACCTGGTAAACACAGAGGGAGAAACCACTTGAAAATACTTTTACAATAATTTCCCATCTTGAAAAAAAAGTTAAAAAAAAAAAAAGTTCTAAGATTGTTTTGTTGATGTTTCAATAAAGTTTTAATTATGTAATTTCAGAATGTTCTATAAACGTTAAAAAAGTTCCATTTTTAAAATGTTTTAAATGTTTTCGTTTTTTTTTTTTTTGTTTATGGAAATTTTAATTTTATCATTTTTTTTATTTTTTGGAATGTTACATTTAAACGTCCTCTGAACATTCTGAAACAAGCAATAACATTTGAAAAACTAATGAACTAAATATATATGTTGGGTTATACTTTATATTATAATATATGTTGGGTAACAAACATCCTTAGTTAACTATATTAACTACTTTAGATTAGATTAGATTAGATTAGATTCAACTTTATTGTCACTGTGCAGAGTACAAGTACAGAGCCAATGAAATGCAGTAAGCATCTAACCAGATGTTCAAATAACAGAGTATATAAAATAAACATAGAATGTGTGTATATAGATTAAGTTTTATGGCATATAGTGCAAGTTATGAGGTACAGGAGGAGGGCAGAGAGCAGCTACAATGTGCAAAGAAAGTATAAACAGAAGATGCATTGTACAGTGAGTATAAAAAGAAGGTGCATTATACTGTGAGGTACATAAATAGCATAAGTTACATATGGCCAATGACCATAACAGTGCAAATGGCATCCGAAGGTAGAAATGTGCAAGGAAATGTGCAAAAAAAATCAGAAATGTGCAAAACAGAGGGAATAATAAGAACACTGTGAGTGAGGATTGCAGACAGGTTATTGTTCAGTTCACTTTTTTTTTTTTTTTTTTTTTTAAAGCATAAGGTTGTCCATCCAGGATGTAGTGTTCAGCGCCTAAGATTGGAGTTCAGTAGGTTGACCGCTGAGGGAAAGAAACTGTTCCTGAGTCTGCTGATGTGACAGCAAAGACTCCTATAGTGAACAGCCTGTGACTGGGGTGAGA
This sequence comes from Cyprinus carpio, assembly GCF_018340385.1. NCBI lineage: Eukaryota > Metazoa > Chordata > Actinopteri > Cypriniformes > Cyprinidae > Cyprinus > Cyprinus carpio. Next base: position 39,766,166 of record NC_056578.1, read on the forward strand.
GGAGTCTTTGATGATGCTTATCACTCTCCTTAGGCAGAGTTTGTGGTAGACGTCTTTGATGGAGGGTAGCCCGACACCAGTGATGTATTGGGCTGTTTTCACCACGCACTGGTCCGAAACAGTGCAGTTGCCATATGTGATGCAGTTTGTGAGAATTCTTTCAATAGTGCAATGGAAAAAGCTCAGCAGGATGTTGGGGAACAGGTGAGCTTCCCTTAGTTTACTAAGGAAGTAAAGGCGCTGTTGTGGCTTTTTTAATCAGTATGGAGGTATTGAGGGTCCAGGAAAGATCCTCAGAGAGATGGACAGCAAGGAACTTGAAGTTCGCCAAGCGGTCCTCTTCAGCCTCATCAATGTAGATGGGAGTGTGGTCCTTCTTAGTCCGCCGGTGGTCTACAATCAGCTCTTTGGTCTTTTGGGTGCTGACTGCAAGGTTATTGTTGGCACACCACATTGCTAGATGCTGAATCTCGTCCCTGTAGGCTGTCTCATCATTGCCGCTGATCAGGCCTTCCAGAGGGTCATTGTTTTTAAATCTGTCTTCAATACGCAATTTGTAGTTGTATTTAGCAAATTGAATTCCCCTCTTCAGATTGGACCTGGATAAGCTATAGGCATCACGGTCGCCAGATTTGAAAGCAGCGTCGCGTGCCTTCAGCAGGAGCCGTATTTCCTTGTTCATCCAGGGTTTCTGATTGGGGTACATTTTAATTGCTTTATGGGTGGTTACCCTGCCAACACATTCGTTGATATGATGCAGGACAGAGGTGGTGTAGGTATTAACATCTGTGTGGGAGTCCAGTGTGGCCCGAGAAACAAACAAATTCCAGTCTGAGTTCTGGAACTCCTGCTGTAGTGAAGAGTCTGCTTCTTCCAGCCAAGCTTTAACAGCCCTCAAAGTGGGTTTCACACGTTTGATGATTGAGGTCTATTTGGGTAGCAGGAACAGGGAGAGGTGATCAGACTGTCCAACGTGGGGGAGGGCAGTTGTTTTGTAAGCATCAGGGATGTTTGTATAAACATGATCAAGAGTATTGTCTCCTCTTGTCGGGCAAAAAACATTTTGATAAAATTTGGGGAGAGTTGTTCTCAGATTGGCATGATTGAAATCACCAGCAATAATAAAGACTCCATCCGGATGTGTTGTTTGCAGTTTCCTAACAGCAGAAGATAGTTCTTTTATGGCTAGTTTAGCATTAGCATCTGCGGGTACATCATTGCAGCAATTATGGCAGTTGTAAATTCACGGGGCAGAAAAAAGCGTCTGCACTTGATAAAGATGTATTTAATATCAGCAGAACAGTGGGATTTAGTAATAACAGCATCGGCGCACCAGGATCTGTTTACGTAGATGCAAGCACCCCCCACCTTTGCTTTTACCGGAGTCCACAGCCGTTCTGTCAGCACTGTAGATATTGCGCCCCTCTAGCTCAATCGCGCTATTTGGAATGGTGCTATTGAGCCAAGTTTCTGTGAAAACCCTAAGGCTGCAGTCTATAAACATTCGCTGAGTGATCTAAAGTCGTTGCTCGTCGATCTTGTTTGCCAGAGATCGTACATTAGCGAGGAAGATGCTTGGTATCACTGGACGACATGGGTTGAGCTGTAGCTTAGCCCGCAGGCCGCTCTGCTTACCCTGTCTTTGTTTACGTTCGCAGCGCCGATGATGGGCACTTCCTCTTGGACAGGCTGATTCACTCGATCCTGGGAACCGGAGTAATTCAGGAGGTAGTAGATGAAGATCTAGTGTTGTGTCCACATCGGTGTTTGTGTAGTGAAGTTTGATATCCAGTAGTGTGTGACGGTTGTAAGAGGTTAATGTGAAGCTATGTCAAACAACTGAGTTGAAAATAACTAGTAAAATAAGAAGTAATTTGCAAAAACTGGAGAGATGCTGAGCCTCACGCTGTTCACGCACGGCCATCTTGTTCTAGATGTAGTTACAGTTATCATGAACTAACAATGGAAAAAATCTCTAAAGCATTAATTAATCGCAGTTCATTTCAACATGTACTTATATATTTTTAAAATCAAAACTTGTATCTGTTAATATTATTTAATGAACCTGAACTAACATGAACTAACAATGAACAGGTGTGATTTAATTAACTAGCATTAAAAAAGATTCATAAACACTGTAACAAATGGTTTGCTCATTGTTAGTTAATGCTAGTTAATGCATTAACTAAGGTTAAAGGTCAATGTAAAGTGTTACCCTGTTTTTGTGGCAACGTTTTGAGAACTTTGAATAAATTTTCCATTAACATTAAGAATATTCCCTGTTAGTGCATAAAGCATAATGCATAATAACCTTGCATAATGATTCTTAAAACTTTTCTACTTTTGTGTTCTACAGAAAAATGAGAAAACAAGAAAACAAGAAAATCCCGCACACTAAGGGCCTACCCAAGAGTCAGTTTTTTGGATTGAGAAGAATTTGTCATTCAGATACAGACTTTATTGAAAAATCGGAAATTATGAAAAAGAAATTTTTAGATAGAAGGTATCCTTCTGAATGGATTGACGAAGCATTCAGCACTACTTTTCAAAAGACACGTTCTGAATTGTTAAAAAAGAGGACAAAAATGTAAAAAAGCATTCCTTTACTTTTAATACGACCTATTCCTCTAAGTCATATTTGATACGATCCGCTATTAAAGAATTTTTTCATTGTTTTATCTTGTTTTCTCATATTTTGACTATATCAGTCTTTTTTCCTATGCACCTATCTATGACCTACAGGTGTGCGACGCTAATTGATTATGTGTTCTACAGAAAAAAAAAGATAACATTTAGGGTTGGAACTATATGAGCGTGTGTAAATAATGACAGAATATCAATATTTGGGTAAAGTACCTCTTTAAGTCACCAACAGCTCTGGCTGCCACAAAAATGATCTAGTATAAAAAAAGGTATGGGTATGAGTGAAGGTATGAGACTCATGAAGATTTCAGAAGCTTGTGAGGTACATTACAGAAGTAGAAAGCCATTTTGTAGAGAAATACATTTGGAAGACAGTGTGCTACTATTAAAATATTAGGTTATGAAAATTGTAGTTGGCGCCCTTGACATTTCTGAATTATCATCAGACATGACTGATGCTCTGTTCTCTTCCATTAGACACTGAATGAGGTCATCATTAACGACAGACAGGAGCATTTAATAAAACTCTTCCAGTCAATCAGGAGTCTGACAGTAAAGGTTATGAGAGGTGAAACTATTTTTGTCATTTTGTCTGTATTTGAAATTTATAAACTAGCACCTTTGACATCAGTCAAATAAATAATGAAGGGTCACATAATCAAATATAATATATGGGAGTGACACATGTAAAGCATATTCCACTCTATTGACTTAAAATACATTAAAATGAGAGATGTTTTCACTTTATGTAACTTAATTGTATATGTAGCAGATCATGCATCATAAATCATCATTTTATAACTGTAAATAGTCAATTTAGAAAAGGAAAAATGAAAAAGACTCTAATGCTCTCTAATATCAAAGCTTTTTAAAAGGTTCAATCAAAAATGTGGGTTCATGATATTTTAAGGATTTAAAATCCTTTTTCAGAGTGAATAACCATAAAACAGCAAATTATATTTGTGGTTTGGTGTTGATGAAGGGGTTATTGAGCAACTGATAGGGTTGAGGGTTTACAAAGAGTTCTCTGGACATATTGGTAAATACAGACTTGTTGTCTATCAAGTCTTTTCAGAGCCAGGGTGAGACGTCTTGGAAGACACATCTGAATCGTCTCAATATGATCCTGCAAAGCTCAAGATGGCCCAATGGGCTTCACACTGTGGCATTTGATGAGCATTAAACTGTAATTACAATAGGATGACAACAGTAAACTGTATGATTTTCCACATGATGGAGCGAGCCCTGCTGCCTCTTTTGTAATAGATCTGTTTTATGTAATGTGATGGCATTTGCTTAATGCTTCTGTCAGAGATGCTTCAGCACCTTTAGCATCTTATCTTTCATTCTGAGCAAGAAGCCTGAAACGAAAGATTGATGGATATGTAGGTTTGTGCCATAGAGATGAGCTATCTCATATCCTTATCATCGTCTTATCATCATGAAAACACATTAACGTCACATGCACCACAAAAGCATAAACCACTGGTGGGATTTTTTATAATTCATTATCGTGTTATAATAATGAAAACACATTAACGTCACATGCACCACAAAAGCATAAACCACTGGGTGTGTGTGTGACTACAATAAATACACAAAGACAACACTAAGTTCCTATTCAAGGGATCTCTCATCCCAAAATGTAAAATTTTGTCATTATCCACTGGTACGCAGGCCCATGTCTGCTTCCAGAAACCGTAAAGCTTCCTGCTTGTTATCTTCGGACAACAATTTACGCTGATTTGGATGACACAAACCGGAAGGCTTTTGTTTTCTTTGTGTCCCATACATGGGCAAGCTTAATAATGTTACGGTTGAAACAGTGTCAAGGTGCTTTTCATACTTTCCTGGACTATTGAAAAGCATTGGTCTATGGGAATAGTCCATCTGTGCCATAAAGTGATTCAACCGACGAATGAAGTTTTGAAGTGCCGTGTCGTGGGGGTTTGAAAGACAAAACATTTTGCATCGGCGCATTACTTTCATGTGCTGATCACAGAAGAGTAGAATAAGCCGCCTGGGTACTAGTCAGATTTGTCAAAATGACATATGAAAATTAACCTTCAGTGTGTCTTCATCAAATCCCATGAAAATGTATCTAACCAAGCCTCTTCTAGTCGACTAATGTCTAGGCAGCCCTAGTTAAAATTATAATCAAGTACTTTACATGTTTAAGTATGTTAGTCATCACATAAAAAATAAATGTACTTCTTTAAAAGCATGACAAATATAATTAAAACAGAGATTTTGTACTTTGTACTTTAAACTAAAACTTGAAATGTAACATTGTTACAAAGTCCACTTAAGTGCGTTAATAAACACTTAAGTCATGAAAGTGTCTTTTTAAGCACACTTAAATTCCCACTATATTATCTGCAAGAACATTTTTAATATACTTTTAAGATTTCAAGTACACAACAAGTGCACATTTAGTAAAATTGAGCACATTTCTTTTTCACAAGGAATATCACAGAAATCAACACTTGTGATTAGTCAGTGATCTCTTTTATAAAGATTTTATACCTGGCTACAACTGCAACAAATTTTGTCCTCTAAAGGATATAAATCTGCAGAAAATAGCTGTCGGTCTACACTAATATATATATATATATATATATATATATATATATATATATATATATATATATATATATCTACACTAATATATATTAAAGAGTTTGTCCCCTGAACCTTTCCAACTCATTAATGTCCAGCAAAATATATCACTTAAACAAATCACATTAACAATCTGAGTGTACTATATACTGTACAATACATTAGCCCTCACTGTTGTATTTATCTATGAAGGGGTCTGGTTGAGATCAGTATATACAACAGTAATCAGCACAGAACATTTCTAATAACAATATTCAAGTGGTTTGTGATAAAACAAATGTAATCACTTTGGTTTGACTTGAGCCGTGAGTATTACCCAAGAACAGTGAGCCAAATAAAAGCACGTTTCTGCCATGATTGTTTTCTTTGCTAACAGAATTGTCATATTACGAACTAAAATGGGAAATGGGAACCAAAACCAATGGTTTAAAACCAATGGGAACTGTGTCCCATCTGCTCAAGCTGACAGGTTTGCGAAACAGCTGTAGGGAGACTCTTAGGCCAGTCTGTAAAGAGAAAATCTATAAATTTTTAGACAGGAATAGTCTGGATTGTATGGAAAAGAGTATGCTAGACTTAACGCTAAACGTTAAAAAATTAAGTCATAAAGTTTTGGATCCTTTAATGGTCCAAAGCATCTTTTTCAGCCTAAAAGATGATGTGCACAATCTCTTTCACTTTTCAGCTGTATCATCTAAAACAGACGTATCTGTCCAAACAGAACATGTATTATCTACAGTAAAAGGCTGACTGGTGCTGACACAGTTTTTCCATGGCCTGGTTTGTTTAGCTGAACCTCTGAAAAAGGTCTGGAGCTGTCAGACGACCTACATTCCCTCAAACCAGACTGCAAGCTGAGCCTAAACACAAGTCTAATCCTCCCTCAGGAACCTAAACAACCAGCGGCACCCACTTACAGCAAAGAGACTTTGGGGTTAGCAGTGTTTATTTGTAGTTTGATTTCTAATTTGATAGGTCTTTTTTTCTCATAAGATGCTTCGTTTTATCTTATTAGATGTTTTGGATGAGCTTACTCGAGATGGAGGAGTGTTACAGCAACAGTGAAGCCAACTGGAAACGGTCAGCGAGGAGATCTGTTGGACTGCATGGATGGTCAAGCATTCGTCATGTTTCACATAATATATTCAGTTTATTATAAGAACTGTTGATGGATATCTATATTGTGGATTTTGTGAGAATATACTGAGTGGAATTTACGACATGCATAATTTTAAAGGAAAATGCATGAATCTGGTGCACTTTGAGAGTACTTTTGAGAAAATTAAGAGTCACCCTTTTCAGTGTCTAAGTTGTCCAGAATACAAATGTCTTTTCCTTGGCTTGTATTTTATTAATAATGATAATAATAATAATAATAATAATAATATTTGAGAAGTTTTATTGTTATTATTATTATTATTTATTATTATTATTAATTAGTTAGATATATTTTTTTTTTTATTTATATTAATTTTATTTTTTTTTTTTTTGTTATTGTTATTGTTTATAGATTTTATTTTGAAGTTTCTGTAAAGTTTACAAACCCTTCTCATTATAAAAAAATTTGAAGACTCACAGATTTTTTTATATTTACATAAAGTTAAATGCATCAGTCTGATGCACTTTGGGAGCTCCAACTCTTTTTCTGCCTTCAACAGAATAAAAAAGTCTTTATTTGTATAAAAAAAAAAAAAATTAATTAATAATAATCACACACACACACACACACAAACAAATGGAAATATAATAATAATAATAATAATACAATTATTAATCTTAAATATTCAATATGCCTTAATAATAATATATTCATTATTTTACTTTCCAATAGTAAAATTACAACACTTGTCTTAATTTCTTAACCTTATTGTCTGTGTTCACTAAACTCTCAAGTTTTTATTTTGGCAGAAACCTACAGGGAGACCTTTAAGATTAAAGAAATCACTATAATGAAATATTCAATATATGTCTTAATGATATTAATTATTTTACACTAGTAAAAATGCAATACTTAGGTCTTAATTTCTTCACTTAAATTTAAACCCTGAAAAGAAACCTACAGGGAGACCTTTAAGTTTCTGTACACAGATTTACAAATACTTCTCATTACAGATCTCATTATAAATCTCATTACAAAACTGTAATCATTTGTCCACAAAAGTGTTGGGAAATGCCTGTAAAACTCTCAGCGTTGGCAGAGATGGGATTTGCTGCACTTACTGTGAACCGAGCCTCTCTGACCTAATCCGGTATGAAGGATACATTGCTGAAACACTATCTACAATTTAATATCTATGGCCATAAATGATAGCTCAAGGTAGTAGTTAGTGATAGGCTTGGGATTGTGCATGTTACTGTGGTGCTATCAGTGCATTTACAGCTCAGGCGACTAGCACAAAAAACAGCAACAGTGGACATTAAGATAAATAACTCATTATCAAGCAACAAGATAACGTGGCACGCAGAGAACACAAGTTTTAAATTCACTTAAAACAAGCCAGAGGAAAGTAGCCAAGTTTTTTTTTTTTTTTTTCTTTTCTTTTTTACAACTAACAGAGATGAAATCTGCTAGTGCAAGCTTTACATAATCACCCCTGAGACTCATACATGGCAAAGTCACAAACATACGCATAGACCTTGCATCAAAGTCACATATTTTAATGCGCTAAACAGCAAAAATCTTTCCTAGAAGTAAAAAAGGGGTTAGGAAGCTTACTTGAAAATTCTATTACAGATTGTGTCAAGCTCAGTAAAAGATGGACCCTTTTGAATCGCTCGCCATGGCTCACTGTAGAAAAATCACACACACACACACACACACACACACACACACACACACACACACACACTCACTGCCTGGCTTTGTGAACAGCTTTCCTCTCTATATTCTTTTTTCACTGATTGCAGGCTAACACCTAATGTGATGCATTATTCAGAAGCGACACCCATTGCTTGAATACATCGATCACAGTCGTGATGTGAAGGTACTGCTCTCTTATCAGCCAGAGATATAAGCAATCTATTACATTTTGCATTGAAATATGGGTTCTTTCAATACCCAGATTAATAAAGTAGTCGTCATTTAAAAAAAAAAAGAAAAAAAAAAAGAAAAAAGCCTTAATCAAGACCTCAAAACAATCTCATTTTCATTCATAAACACGGTTTATTCCATCTCTGCTGACATCCTTCCTCCATCAGGCAGTGTGTTGATGAGGCCGTGCAATCAAGGGTAAACAAAATGGGATGCTTAATTATTTGAGTCTGTCCTTACTTAAATATGAACGTCAGATTGCAGTGCAATTAGGCGAAATCTGCACAAACGTTCCCACCAGCAGACTTTTTCAAAGACACTGCATGTCAAGAATTGAATCCAGCATCTCAAACACAGTAGTACAAAGAGTTTAGATTTATGTGACTTAAAACTCCAGCTCTCAGTCATATATTATATTTTACACTGGCTATTTGTGGCTTTTAAAACACAAAAGAGAATGAAGATCAAAGTGGAATTCTAACCTTTTTTTTTTTTTAGTTCAGTGACATTGGAGGTCATGTTGAATTAATAATCAATTTAAGATTTTGAGACAAAGGCAAAATAAGGGTCCTCCACAATTTAGCTTATGGAATATTTTCAGAAGTTTCCATTTCATTACATCAGAAAATCTTTTGCCAACCTGGCAACCCTCACCCTTAAAAGTCTAATATAGAGAAGATCTCAACTAATGGGTTCCTTTAGGCTTAAAACACTATTATTTCAATTTCCTCGTTCCATTCACTGACTCCATAATGACATACAACTGCAAGAACATGTTTGAATTATCATAGTCTAGTCATATAGCATAATTTAGCTTTAGGTTCACAAAAAAACAAAACTCTTTCACCATAATTTAGCATTCAACTACCATTAAAAGAACAATTTTAGGTAATGACCAGAATGTGGTTCATCAGGAAAATAAAAACAAATTCGCATAATTGCTGTTTTGCAACTTGCAAATCCTTTCCTTTCAAAAGCAGTAAGCCTTGAAAAACTGTTTCCTGTTAAACTTATGTTCCTTGAAACCTTATGTAGCTATGTTACCTGCCCTGTTATTTTCTTACATTTCATACAACATCGAAATTCGTCACAATATTAACTTTTCAAATGGTTTCCACGTGTTTGTTAGACCTTGAGAATTAATGTAAACATAACTTCTTTGTTCACAGTTATACTTCCCAGAGTAAGTTACCTTTTAATTTAGGGCCCCATGAAATATATTTTACTTTTATCCATATTCTTTGTATTCCTTTTTTATATATATATATTTTTTAATATAACAATTAAACCAGTCTTTTAAAATGAAATCAAATTAAAATACAACAATTAATTTACGACTAAACACTGCATTTTTATTTTTTGTCAAGTAAGATGCTGCACATCAGAAATGTATAAATGAAAAGATGGATGAAAAAATATCTTTTTGTTGTATGATATTCCTTAAAAATATTATTATTATTATTATTATTACTATTATTACTAATTACATTCTAGTATACAGTACCAATATATTTCTGTCATAATTTCTTCAAGTTGAACTGAACTTTTATTTTTTCTGTCATAATTTCTTCAAGTTGAATTGGATTTTTATTTTGAGGGGATGATGTGAAAATCTTTTTTATTGTTTTTTTTCAGATATTTTAAAACAGATATTTTGGTTTCAGTGAGTGTTTGACGTGTGTTTGAGTTTGTGTAGCTGATGAAACAACACAGCCACACAGAACATGCACCGACTGGCTGCTGTGGCCTTTATTTCTGCTGGGTGATCTTTAACAGCAATGCAACTGTGACACACTAAATAATTCTTTAACGAAGATGCATATTTTCTCCGTTTTTTTGGTACTGTATGTCTCTATAAGTGTTGTCAGCAGTTGTTTAGCAGTTTCCAGAAACTCTTTTATTAATATGCCATTTCTTGATTCTTGAAAAATGACTTTTATTTTGAAACCTCGGCTTCCAGTTCCTATTGTAAATAACATCTCTTATGGTTTATTGCTCTTATGTGTTTATGAAGCCTCATTGCATCTGAATCATATTAGTTTATTCTGGTGTTTGGGACAGTGCTGCAGTACACTGACTTCTGCTGGCATGCACTTCTGCGATAGTTTGGCACTGACTGTAGAAGTCGATGTTGGCAGAGTCCTTGTTCTTGTCACTTATGTCCAGAGGTAGGTGTTACCAGTTTTCCACAAGACTGCCCACAGAAATGACAGTAACTGTCAAGTTCAGAAGTGCAACTGTGCACAGTCTCCAAAAAACTTCCAAAAGATTGACCTTGAGTGTTTTGTTTTAGATCATGACATGTGTCTAACACAATTATTACACTATTATTCATAAAAGTGTACATGACAAACTAAAAACATTCTTTGTCATTAATATTTCAGTCTGTTTGGCATGCATTTTTAATTGCATCTGTCACAATATAAACCTTAGCATTGTTTCTGTCTTGCGTTGGGTGCATGAACAGCAGGTTTCTGCCTGACACTGACGCTGGGTCAGTAATTGAAGATTATGACAGGCACAGGTGACTACAAAGTGAAGCCACCTCTAATGCTGAAAGTCATCTCTGCCTGCAAGCAAGGGAACTTACAAGGGTTCACCATATGCCGTATCAATCATTCCTACTATTTATAAATCGCCAAGCCATCACTGGAATACAAAACTGAATAAAGTAGGTTACCTTCAGAGTAACAGTGCGATCTGGTATAAACCTGACAGAGGAATAATCTTTGGGTCAAAGTCTACAGACAATAGTGAAGGTGCTACTATGCAAATAATGCTTTTTTGGTTTAATGTCGGAGAGGACTGCACACAGAAATGTGGTAGAATGTATAAAATAATGCATAACCTCCACAATACAGTATTTATACAAAGATAACAATTCTTGAATAAACACTGTAAGTGAATGATAATGCTTTGGAGGCTGTATTGTATTTTTAATTTTTCATTATGCAACACAGCATTTATTTGATCGAAAATACAGTAAAAATATTGTAAAATATAATTACAGTTTAAAATAAATGTGTTCTATTGTAATATATTTTTAAATGTAATGTATTCCTGTGATGCAAAGCTGATATAAGATTAAGATTATAAGAAAATAAGATTTTGACAGAATTGAAAAATAATTCATTTGTTCCCAACATTTGAATTGTATATATTATCATATTATTTAAATATATAATAAGCAGCGCAAAAGGTTGTGGGTTCAATTCCCAGAAAAACATGTTAGGTTAAAAAAAAAAAAAAAAAAAAAAAAAAAAAATAATATATATATATATATATATATATATATATAATACATGTTTTACACACATTTTATATGTCAAAAAATGTTGTAGTTTATATTATTTTATCATATTTATTATTATCTACGGAGCCCCGCACATGACATGCAAGAAAAAAAATTATAAATTGTGTGCACAATTTAATAATACAACATGCACACGATAACTATTTTGTTCCCTCAATTTGCTAAATCGTGGGCACAATTTATAAATCAAGGGAACAAAATAGTAAATCGTGCACACAAGTTAGCCTACTATTTTTTTCTTGCATGCCATGTGAGGAGCTCCGTAATTATCTTATCATATAATTTTTTTTATATGTCATATAAAAGTATGTTATAGTTTATTTATATTATTTAATTATTTTATATGTTATACATGTCAAATAAAAGTATGTTTACAGGGTCAGTGTCAAGGTCAATGGCCATTTCAGTTGCTTCTGTAGTTGTGAGCAGGTCATAGATGTGCATGACCCCAGTGTCAAGTTTTCTAAAGACATGTTGTGTAACATATCACATGACACAGACAAAGCATCCTGTCCATCAACCCGCTACTATGTCAACAGGCCGATTTCAAGCTTGCCCATTCAGGGCTAATTCTTGGCTAACAGCCACGCTTAACCGTTAATACTATCCATCATCTCCACTTCATCCCCTCTAGAGAGTGAACTGCCACCATATGAGGCTCCTGGAGCTAATGGAAAATTCATTAGCTAAGTCTTCCTGCAGACAGCAGCTAATGTTCACATGGCCAAGTTTAAACTACAGTGCTAATTACAGTGACACTAACATTACTGATCTCTACTGTGCTTTTGTCTAATGATTGATATATAACGTTAAAACATGATAACGTGTTGTTGTTTTTTTAAACACTTTTAAAGGAATAGTTCACCAAACTATTAATGAAAATTTGCTGAAAAATTACTCACCCTCAGGCCATCCGAGATGTAGATGAGTTTGTTTCATCATCAGAAATGTAGCATTATGCCACTTGCTCACCACCTGATCCTCTGCAGTGAATGGGACTAAGACTAAATTAATAATACTACTATTGGTAGTAAAATGAACTTGGTATTAATCCAAGTTGTTCTATTCCAGCTCCAGCTGTTAAAATATTTCTTACAAATAAATCACATTAACCTTGTATTGTGTTCAATAAAAAACAATGAGACGAAAGGTCAGAAGCTGTTTGCTTGTACAATTGCATTCAAGTTAACAAAAAAAACCCACTATTTCTTATTAAACACTTTTTTTAATAAGTACTTGTTAAGCTTTTTTTTTGGTAAGAATAAGTTGAAATGAATAAACAATTCATCAATTTTTTTTTAAGACAAATGATTAAGCTGATAATACAATTTTCATATTGTAAGTTAAAATCAATTTAGAATCCAGTTAATGGAAAGCGTACAAATGAACCACCTTACTTGGAAATATTACTGATCAACTTTATCATGTTAATGGAGTCTAATGACAACAGCTGTCAATGATATCTCCATATTCATGGCGTCATCATTTATTCATTTATGTGCTGCTGAGCTTAATCTGTACACAGAGGCCATGCATCAGCATGAAGAGCGGTGCGAGGCGATGGGGGCATCAGGCAGACAGCAGAGACGGCACAAAAATAGTGATATTAATCAAGTGGCGCCTGGATCGTATCACATTTAAAAACTGTGACGCCCCACTGACAATGAACCCCAGGTCAAAGTGCAACACTGAACATCTGGTTACATGTTATAGTAAGACTTTTATATGCAGACTGTCACACCAGTGGTTTTTAAATGATCGGTTGTGACTCCAAACTGGGTCTCAATTCAATCTTGCAAGCGTTGCTCGTGGACACCAGGAGAAAATAACATAATATGACTAAATATGACCCTGAATACATTAAATATAGCTTCAGTATTAACAAGGAAATATATTCTAAATAGTATCTGAATTTTGTGTCATTATTATTTTGGTAAGACTTGGTAACAAAATATGGTTCCATCTGTTAACATCACCTACATTTACAAACAAAAAAATTTTTTTACAAAATATGGTTCCATCTGTTAACATTATTTAAATTTTTTATAATGCATTATTAAAATCAAAAGTCATTTATAAATTTTTTTATGTGTTATTAAATTAATATGTAATGTATTTTTTTAATTAACCAACATTAACGAAGATTAATAAATACTGTAACACATGCATTGCTTATTGTAAGACATTAACTGACATTAACTAATGGTACATTGATTTTTGTTTCATAATATATCTTTTATTTTACATACATATACACACACACACACACACACACACACACACATATATATATATATACATACATATATATATATATATATATATATATATATATATATATATATTATTATTATTATTATTATTATTTAAAATTATATTATTATTATAAACCAGTTGCAAATTAGTCTCCTACAGGTTCATAATGAGTATTCAGATGTTTCATACTACAAATGAGTCTTCACATAATAATCCACTTTTGTTGAATATGGTAAAGATGTCTTGTAAAATCTGGTCGCATAATGGCATATTAATGGTGGAAAGCTGCGGGGATATTAAGGAACTGTAACAAGGCCTTTCAGATGGTTTAGATGATGAACGACTCACTTTATGCCAATTCATGCATTAAACATGTTCTTCTTTCCAATTTTTGATTCACTGCAAAGTCTGAATGTATACTATAGCTGCAAAATATAACAGAATCAGAAAGTTTAAACTATAGTTGTATTATAAATCCATCACTGCCACCTACTGGACAATAAATAAATACATTTCAAAATACAGTACAGCCTATAAAAAGGTTAGATATAAGCTCCAAAATTTAATTGTGTTAAAATAAACTCCTCCTCATGTTTTTTCAGAACCATTATGAGTGACTTTCTTCTGTGAAATGCAAGAAGAGTTACATATGGCAGAACATCAAATATGCTTTTTTTTCTCCACACAATGGAAGTGAAAGGTGACCACAGCTGACAAACAGGATTTTCATGTCTTTTCAGTGAATACAGACGTAAATGTCCAACAATAGTTCTCAGTTCAGATTAGCTCATGGAAAATGGGAAAATGTCATTAATTAAGGGCTTTAAAGCAACCTTTACATACACTATATATACTGTATATTGGGTTATATATATATATATATATATATATATATATATATATATATATATATATATAAAAGAGCAGCTTCTGCTTTTGTGTTGCACAGAAGAAAGACGGTTATTCGAGTTTGGAACAACGTGAGGGCGAAAATGATGATCATAACTCAAACATGGATTAAATATGGAAGCTGCCAACAAGTTGCTATAAAAAGTCTACAGCTACCACAAGGATAGGAGTTAAATGAATGGGCCTGATGAATCAGACGGTCATTAAAACATAACTTGGTAGAGGTATGACTGTAATTTATGTGGAAGAACAAAAGATAACAGCCTCTTCCTGGAAATGTTAACCACAGACCTTATTTACACACTATTATAAAAATCCACAGGACATTCCCACAGCAAATTAAGAAGCCTACAGGGTGGCCTACAAACTGACAACAGCTCTTTTATTAGAGTATTCCCGACACACAGTGTTGTTGTTTGGCCGTGTGGATGAGGAAACATGGATACAGCCCATCCAGTGGTCACAGCCGTACCAGTCACCTGAACATTTATGACCATCTTTCACTTATTATTGTTCTATTTTTATTTTTGTTTTTATTATGAATAATGACTCATTTTAGACTTTTTAATTTTATTTTGTGTATTTTTTTTGTTGCATGCATATTTAAAAAAGTGACCTGACGTGTGGCCAAGTATGGTGTCCCATACTCGGAATTTGTGTTCTGAATTTAACCCATCCAAGCGCACACACACACAGCAGTGAGTAGTGAACACACACACACACACACACACACACACACACCCAGAGCAGTGGGCAACCACTGAGAGTTGAACCCGCGACCTTTGGACACTGACTATGTTTCTATGGCAACCGGAGCCTAATGGCAGCTGCAGTGACTTTACCAATTGGCCGTTGGCTCTTTAATTTAGAAGGCGGGACTTATTGCGACATAATGCATGTTGCACATTTTCCCATTCACAGTAATATGAGAGCACAATCTCAGTATTTCTAAAGTCTTCAGTTGTACTTGAAAATACATATGAGCTTGTGTAGTCTGGCAGACAACACCAGAGAAATCCGCCATTTTTACTGGAAGATTGAGTTATGATATTTTGATTAACATTATTAGGTCAAAATTAAGTAAATAAATAAACTAATAACTAACAAATGCATGGATGAATTCTTTACAAAAAGACCTATAACATCCATTTACAAATATATATATATCATTCTGACTTTAAGCATACTTATTTCTAGGTTAATGTCACTTTTAATTATGCACCAGAATATATACTATATTCTGAATGTAAATAATTACAAACTTTTATGATGATGAATGAAATAATGAACTAGTGGCTCTAAACTGACCATTTACCTATATATAAAGGAAATCTGCAACTGAACTGGAGCTGAACAGCGAACCAAGTATTGTATAATGAGATTATGAAATATCCATAAAAGATCTGTGCCTTGCAATTACACGGCTTCATAAAATACAGCATTATGTGGCTGCATTGCAGATAAAACATTCAGAAGACGTACTTGATGCCATACAGTATATCACTTTTACTAATGTTTCTTTCTGCTGTTTCAGTTCAATCCATCTTGAAGGTTATGCTTCTGAATGCAATTATATAGTCAAAGCAGATTATGCTGCACTGAGACAGGCCGGTGTTGGAGCAACCAAATAAACTCATTGAGTTTGTCCATTCAACAAGGCTGGACACTGACAGCAGCACCTGACATCATGAAGGGCCCAGCTGGATCCTGAGCCCGTGTGATTACAGCACACAGCGCCTTAGATAATAACTGTCTTATGAATAGAGACACAAATACATATACACATACAAACACAGGCTGGGACTCCATCACACAAACATAAACACACATCATGTGAGCCACAGCTAGGAATGAACCACAAATCTATATACAGCATGCAATTTCTTTTTATGCCATGCTGAATTACTCTCTCTTGAGAATTTCGGAAATCTTTTTGAACCACCACATTCCCTCAGCATCTGCTTTACTTTCATTAGTATCGTTTCCATTACAGTTTCCGCGGACTTTGCCAGAATGGTCTTTTTTTAGCTAGCAACACTCACTTGGCAGTTTCAAGCTACATTTGGAAGCTGTTTAGCTGTTAACATCATTTCACACTGTATGGAGAGGAATAAGATTGAAAGAATCCACTTTAAACCAACGCAGTAAGATCTAAAGCAAACCACAGCTCTCGACTAACACCACAAACACTCTCTTTAGCTATTTAACAAATGAGAAACTGTACATTTACAACTGTAAAACTCATCGATATCCATGATTTATTGTGCCTGTCACTTCACATGAGACCATAAAGTCTGATCAGTTGAAACACTGAACGGAACATAAATCCAACAGAGAGCAGTAAAATGATCAATATCACAACAGCATTATTACCCAAAGTCCCTCTTTCAGCAGATTAGACATCGATGTGTCAAGTAGCTTGACTTCAATAAGTGTAGGGTGGATTGAGTTTTACTGAGAATATGAAGAATGTATATTTCTAGCGAATTTAATAACCTCTCTGTTAAAGGAAAATTTCAAGCCAAAAATGAACCGACTGTCATCATTTATTCAACCTGATGTCGTTCCAAACATGCACGACTTACTTTCTTCTGTGGAACGTGAAAGAAGATATTTTGAGAAATGCTTCAGTGTCTTTTTTTTCTTTTCATACAATGGATGTCAATGGTAACCAAAATTGTTTCAAAATATCTTCACTTGTGTTCTGCAAAACACAAGTGATGCAGGTTTGGAAGGACATGAGGTTGAGTAAATAATGACAGAGTGAACGATTCATTTAAGCATGAACTAAAACAAAGACGTAAATCAGTTTGTTTGTAAAGAGCATCAATGAACTGGACACATGCGGGTTCTCTAATGAAACAAAACTCTACTTTTCAGCCAACTTCTAAGTCTGTGAGAGTGAATTTGCTGCCAAATGATTGTTTCAAATCAGATTTGAAGTTCATAAAAAACGTTTGTTTTTGAAAGCAACATTCAGAGCTCCAGTTGTCACTTTCTGAAATTAGATCGCCAGTTGTTGTGCCAACTTGCGTCAGAATTAATCATTTGCCTCATCCTGGAACTGTCCCATGTTCCCATTTTATTCTACTACAAATGATCGCAAACTGCAGTATTATTTTTTACAAAATCTAAATTAATGGGCTTTTGTTCTTTTTTCCCCCATGGAAACAACTAACCGATAAGAAGCCATGCAGTATTACGATAAAGCAAAGAAAATTCTGTCATCATTTACTCATCCACATGTCTTTCCAAATCTGCATCACTTTCTTCAGCAGAACACAAAAGAACATATTCTGAAGAATTTTGGTAACCAAAATGTTTCATCTGTCCAAAAACAGAGACATTTCTCATTTTTGGATGAACTAGCCCTTTAAAATACACTTAAAAAGCTTCCGTGCACATACTCTGTGTGAAATCATGTAACTGACAGACTTTTGTTTTTAAGCACTGCATTGTTTGTAAAGTACAGTACTTAACTCTTAAAAATACACTATTAAAAATAATGGAGGTTTTCACAGCAATGCCATAAAAGAACAATTTTGGCTCTTTAAACAAACTTTCAGTGAACAGCTCTAAAAAGAAGAACATTTAAATACTCTAAAGAACCTTTATCCACTAGAAAGAACCTTTTGTACGATGGAAAGATTCCATGGATGTTAAAGGTTCTTCATGGAACCACTGATGTCAACAAAGAACCTTTATTTTATCTAGTGTAGTTCCATCAGACTCTCGCATTCATTCTGGGTGATACTACAGCGATGGCCACTTCTCTTGAAGAGGGACTTACCTTTTTGTTTGGGGGAAGCCCAGGAGATGATCCGCCTGACCAGACAGCAGTTGAGCAGCACTTTCTTGGAAAGACCGTGATCCTTACGAAACTGAGACAGGTCTTCGTCCCACTGAGTCCTCTTGACAGGGACCGACATGGTCACACTACAACTATTATTAAAATCCAGTAGGTGCTGTTAAAATGATGCACCCTCATTCATATGTAGTTTGTACTTCCTAAGAGTCAGGAATAATTCTGAATTTCCCAAGCGAGGCTCTGATCGGTCATCAAACCTTCTGCACTTATAACTAATCTACAGAGGTTTTCAATATAACGCTAAACAAAACTATTATGTTTTTCTATATATAGCTGCATCATATATAGTTGGATGAGTTAAATAGCCTCCCTTATATAAAAGCAACTAGTGAGTTTATCAACGGATGAAGTTAACCTCTACACATTGAAAAATACACGAGACATAAACTCCCATTCTAGTTTAAGACTACAGTTAGTTCTGTTTTAATTCTGTTGAACCCGCAAAAGAGTCTTGCACTCTCTCCTCCAGCGAGAGTATTTCCTTACCTTTTGAACCTTCGGTGGCTTCACAGCAACACAAAGATGCTCAGGTTTCACGCTACTGAATGCTTGCTCTTATTTCGTGTGAGAAAAGAGGAGGGGAGGACGAGAGATACTCCCGGTGATCAGACTGTCTGCTGGTGGGCTCAAGCCTTTATCCGCCCCCCTCTCTCACGAGGGGACAGCGAAACATCATCAGCATCTGCACCTGAGAGCGGCCAATCAGAGAGCGGCATGATCATTCATGTCAATGATGGACGTTTTACACACAGGACCCAGGGCTGGACCCATGGGAAGTATACTTTTCTGACGAAAAATACACACACACACACACTTGTCATTCTCTGCCCTCGCTGTCACACACGCAAACATTCCTCTGCTGCTCTGATGCCATATTTAGCAACATTTAGACCCCCCACCCCACATCCCATAAAATCACTCAGCGTATCAGCAGGGCCGCCTGTACAGAGAAAACTTGCATGATGTACACACATGATCCTGCTATAGAATAATGATTACATACACATCATTTTACAATCTATAGTCTGCTTACATTTTTATAAAAAACTTTGCTACAAATTTTCAGTCCATTATTGACTGCAAATTACATGACAAAAATTGTAGTTAGTAACATAATCCATAACATAACATATTTTGGGTATATAATCAGACTACTTTTTGATTACTTTTGACTGAACTCATTTGTCACATTGATAGGATAATCTTGTACCATACTGATATAAAAATACAAAGAGAAAGAAAATTATATTACATTTGTTGTTTACAACATGAAGTGAATGTTGAATTTACTAATTTGTTTGAATTATATTATTTTTTTGAAAATTGTAGTGGATAATCTTTTATACTTATTGATATTTTGTGAAAAATTAGTAAGTTTTTTATTTTTGTTGTTTATTGTAAATCAAAGAATCACTGTGGCACAGTTATTTAATCAAGCTCATTCATTCCTCATATCATGTCCTTGATAATGGCACACAAGAGCACATGATTTATATTTACACATCGGCTGAATTATTTGAATCCTGTATACTGTAAAACATTTAAAATAAACTATGATGCATATTCTTTATTCTCTAACTACTGTCTACTACTGTGGTCTGGATTTCAAACCAGCTTTGTGATTCATCCTCTGTTCAAAATGACCTGAATTCACACAGGGAAGTTCAAATTCTCAGGTGCATTAAAAAGATTGATCTATCAGCCTGCGGAGGGAAATCCGGTAATACAAAATAATCACAGCTCTAGGGCTTCACAACATCATTATCCTCCCCCTGTGCTGCCGTTTCTATTTTGAGCTAATGTGACTGATTAATCACAGAGATTACTAACAATAAATACATAAAAGTGAACAAAAATAACGAACACGGTGTAAGACTGGGTTTGTAGTATGATGATTTCTGACACTCTAGATATTAACCACATAAAACCAACAAAATTTATGGCATGTCTCACTTAGTGCTGAGTGACTTAAAATGAAAATGCAAGCTATATGACTCTTTAGCCACCACTGCTCTTTAGTTAGAAACCTATATTGATCTGAAGAGGAAACCAATCCTGATCTACAGAAATCCACACAACCACATATCTGCTATTTCAGATAAAGACTGAACTGAATTCCGCTCGATGTTAATGCATTTTTTATTTGTAAATGCATTTTGAATATATCATTTCAAACAAACACTAAACAATACCAGATTTTTAAGTATTTTGAAAAGACACCCAACAAAAACGTAACATAAAAAAATATAATAAAAAAGGCATCAGTGTTGCGAATTGAGGGATTTTGTCACCAAATGTAGCGACTTTCTCATTGTTACTGCGATTTTTATTAATGTTTTGTGAAAAGAAGCTATTTTGGAGAGATTTAAATATATTTGTGTTTAATACTAATTTCTTATGCACCTCATCCCAAAACTTCCATTGCTTATTCCAAAATTTAAATGGAGGCTTAGCCATTGATATGCATTGGTTCAATAATTATTTATCAGAAAGAATTCAGTGTGTCTTAGTTGAAAATTTGATTTCAACAGAGCTAAAAATTACAAAAGGTGTCCCACAGGGATCTATTTTAGCACCAATTTTATTTTCTATCTATATTAATGACCTAGGTCATGGGATAACCTCGGCTAGAATTCATTATGCTGATGACACAATTATTTATACAGTAGCACATTCAGTGAACCAAGCTTTTGCAAGAATATTTTTGGTTACTGCAACTGTCATTGTCCAACTTAAAATTGCTGTTAAACTCAAAGTATGCTCTTCAGTCATTGTTGCATTAAAACAGATCACCGTATTTTAACTTAACAAGGTAAATGTACTGAAAGAGTACATTGTTTCAAATATTTGGACATACGGCTGGATGCAAATCTAGGATTTTTTTGTAGTTTTTTTGTAAACTTGATATTGAAATTTTTTTTTATTTTGTTTTTTTTTAAATTTTTTGATTTTATTTTATTTTAGAGTATTATAGAGGGTTGTTTAATGTTGTTTTTTGTTTGTATTGGTTTGATCTATATGTATGCAAGTTTATCTTCACATGCTGTTGTTTATTGCTTGGTAAATTATGAATTATTTTATATTTGCAATCTTTTATCCTATCACACCTGTAATTACAGCACTTTCTTCTGCTACACAACATCTAAAAGTTCCAACAGATCATTATAATGCTGGAAACACTTCCCTCTTTAAAAATCTCTAAAGGAAACACATACTTGTTTTAAGTCATTTTTTTTTGTTTGTTTGTTTGTTTGTTTGTTTTTTAATCTGTCACTACATGAGTACAGGGCAAAATTTGATAGATTTTATGTGTTTGTAACTTGTTTAAATGTGAAACATTTTGTTCAGAACAGTTGTTCAAATCAGAGCAGTTTTAATATGAATGTGGCTGTATTAAAATAGGAATAGGCTGTATAAAAAGGAAACAAATGTAAAGAGCTGATACAACATGACGGACGTAATGAATATGCTAATTAGTGCATGACATCATCTATAGTGACATTTAGCGACTTTCAAACAGGTTTTGGCTACTTTACATTGAAGACATTTGGCACCACTGTAATGAATCTTTACACAAGTTAAGCCTGCTCTGTATCTGCTCATAAAAGCCAGTCTAAGTAATGATTGCTCTGACCACCTCAGCTCCTAGTATCAAAGTATACAGCTGCAATTGCAATTACAAGTTGCAAATGCCATCTCTGAGCAGCAATAAACTGTCTGTGAAAGACACTTAAATGCCACTTCAAAAGTGCTACTGTGCCACCTCTGCCGTGTAAATTTGCCATTCCAT
Organism: Cyprinus carpio; assembly: GCF_018340385.1. Classification (NCBI taxonomy): domain Eukaryota; kingdom Metazoa; phylum Chordata; class Actinopteri; order Cypriniformes; family Cyprinidae; genus Cyprinus; species Cyprinus carpio. Next base: position 39,788,595 of record NC_056578.1, read on the forward strand.
ACATATGACTAAAATGCAGTGCTGAAAATCAGCAGGACAGAGTTGAATGTTCATTAGCCGATTTGACCACAACTGAGTTCAAGATTTAAAGTCATGGCAGACTTATAGTGAGATGAACTTAGCCAATAGAATAGCCAAATCCCCAGAGACGAGTTAGCATTTTACTACCTCTGCTTCAATCATCTTGAAGTCAATGTTGAATTGGTTTTTGGTTAAATGCATAAAATTTGCATATGTACGCCAAACATAATTGTTCACCACACCTAATAAATGGTAATTCACAGACATGCATACATACACACCGTCCCACTGCTTTCCCCCGAAGGGCACCATGAATCAACAACCTAGTCATAAAATAGTCTGAATTCAAAAGCATGAATAAATATATGAAGAAAAATAAATACATTTAATACATTAGAATGTAAATTTCTCACAATTTCTCCAATATTCTCACTTATTTTTCTCAAGAAAGAGAGAACTTTAGTAAGCCTGTGAAATTTGCTCCCTCTGTTCTCACCAAGAAATTGTTCTCTGCAGTGTAGCTTTGCAATTCAGCCTCTAGATGTCAGTGTTGTATATCAGTGTATTCTGATTCAGAATGAGCTTTATTTAACAAATTACTGCTCTGAGGCCCAATAAAACCCCACACCTGCTCCTACTTCATTATAAAGAGGTGATAATTTATGCTAAAACTACTATCACTTCATGTGATTACAGGTATGGAAGGTAAACTCTAGAAGAGTGTAAAGATATTAGTCATGTTGCCTTGGTTTTGAAAAGGAATAGCAAAGCAATTATGCTTAAAATAGTCTGTGTGCATTGATATAAAAGGTCACTAACTGTTACTCCTGATGACTCTAAATCTTGATTTTACAGAATGCAATAAAATATCAATAGTATCTGATTGTAATATTTTTACTTTATATAGAAAGCGTTAAAAAGGATTATAAAACTTCCTTTATATAATAACTCTAATCTTGTGGATTGAGGGCACATATGTTCTGAGCGTCACAGAAAAAGAAATATATTAAAGTGATGCTTTAATATATTCAGATGATAAGAGAGTTGCATCAGTGACTGCGTTTGATCGGTGATGGATCTGTTTGCACGCTTGTCATATCTTTGATCTTACAATAGCCAGTTATGAATTATATCATCTGAAAACTGTGGATGGTGAGAAAGACAGATATGAGAGAATCAAAGCTCGCAATGAAACATACAGTTTATGACCAGTATCTAAGGATCGATGATATTGATACACCCACTGGAGGCAATTAAGGAGCAGCTGTCTATGTCAAATCTCTTAAAGGGATAGTTCATGAAAAAAAAAAAACAATTCTGTCAACGGCTACCTTCAAACATTTTGACCACCAAACATTCTTCAAAATACCTTCTTCTGTGCTGTGCAGAATAAAGAAACTCATTCAGGTTTGGAACAACATTAAAGGGTGAATAAATGACAGAAATTGCATTTGTGGTGAACTATCCCTTTAAAAATAAAGGTTATTGGAATCTACAGTTCCATGAAGAACATTAAAAATCTACAGAACCATTCCATTGCACAAAAGGATCTTTATAGTGGATAAAGGTTCTTAAGATTAATGTTCTTATCACTAAGAAAATAATGGTTCTTTTAAAGCTTTTAAAGCAATAGCTAGCTACCTTTGAAAACATTCTGGAAACATTCTGAAAGATTCTTTGGGGAACAAAAATTATTCTTCTGTCTAACAACGAAAACCTCTTTTGGAACCTTAATTTTAAGGAGTGATGCGAGATTTTAAGTGGGATTTTAAATTGCTTTTCTGACTTTAGACCACATGTGTGGTTTTGAGATGGAGAGAATGAATTAGAGGTCAACTTCCCAAGGAAAGTGCAAGTAATGACACCAAAACAAAGACTTTCATGGCAGCTTAACATTCATACAAACCACAGCAGACGTATGCTGAAGTGTGCGCTTGAGGAGCCGCTCTCGCTGGCATGACACCTGAGTAAGCAAAGACACTGTGAATATGTGGCATAAACAAGCCTGGAGGGAGCTTCTAAACATGGAAGCGTGTCCGTTCTCCTTTTGGCCTCAGGCGTTCATAAACAAACGCCTTCTGTTCGCTCTTCCCAGTGAGTTTATTTGTGACGCGGGCTCTCTCCCCTCCGCCGCTCACGCCTGGCCCCGCTCCGACGGCAGGCGGCCATCCTGGCAGCTGCTTACCGCTCCAGCTCCCGGCGGGAAAAACAGAAATTGGCTCCACTACAATCAAAACCTGATGGAGAAAGCCTGAGAGACCGACGGGAACTGCTCATGGCAATTAATCCTTGGTTTTCCAAGACTGTGAAGTGGATGAATATATTGGGGCTCAAAGCTGCAGAAATGTTTTTAAGGTGGCAATTCCAAAATTAAAAAAAAAAAAAATATATAGGATTTGGAGGTTGAGTTTGTTCTTTTTAAGTGCATAGAACAAGTGTAATTTTAGCATCATCGAGATCCATTTTTTTAAAGGAATAGTTCACCCAAAAATTTATATATATTTACTCACCCTAAGGCCATCCGAGATGTAGATGAGTTTGTTTCCGTATCAGATTTGGAGAAATGTAGCATTTCATCACTTGCTCACCAATGGATCTTCTGTGGTGAATGGGTGCCGTCAGAAAGAGAGTCCAAACAGCTGCTAAAAACTTCACAGTAATCCACATGTAATCCAGTCCAGTCCATCAATGAATGTCTTATGAAATGAAAATATGTTTGTTTGTAAGAAACAAATCCATCATTAAGATGTTTGTAATTTCAAACCGTTGCTTTCAGCTAAAATGCAAGTTCTCTATCTCTATAAGTTCTCTAACATTAACTGATGGACTGGAGCGGTGTGGATAACTTGTGGGTTATTGTGGTTTTTTTATCAACTGTTTGGATTCTCATTCTGATGGCACCCATTCGCTGTAATGGTAAAGTTTTTTTTATGTCTATTTTTATTTATTTAGTTAGTTTTAGTTATTTTAGTATGTATCTGCTCTGATTTTGGAACAAGATTGAGCGTACTACATACACTCATACTGGCACTTTTAAGACTGGCTATAACTCTGAATTTCAGAAATATCACAGCCAACTTCCAAAGCAGATCTCCACCTCCAGCACATGACAGATTCAGGGCAAAGTATATTCATCACCACCACAGATTACGGCACTGGAGACGGTCCAGCTAGCAGAGCACAAAGCTCCCTGTGTGGTCACCATCTCCATCCAGGAAGAAAAGCTTTGCAACCATACTTTGTGCAATAGAATGAATAAGTTATTAGACCACTTACTAATGAAACTAATGACATAAATAATTTGTCTCTTTAATCACTGAAAAATAATTAAAAATGTTCACAAACCAAATTTTAAAATGTATCAATATTAACATATTACTAAATAAAATTATAAATTAAATCATTATATTTTATTATTGTTCTTTTATTGTTGCATTCTATTCTATTATAATTAATTGTTCATTCTTGTACCCACATACACACTTTAAAAAGTTTGGAATAATTCAGATTTTTAATGTTTTTGAAAATAAGTATTTTATGCTAACCTAGGCTGCAAAAAAAAAAAAACATAATATTGTGAAATATTATTACATTTAAAATAACTATTTTCTATTTGAATATATCTGAAAATGTAGTTCATTCCTGTGAAGCAAAGCTGAATTTTCAGCATCACTAATCATAACATTGGTCTTCAGTGTCACATGATATGGGTGTGTATTTTATATAATATGTATTTCAGACAATTTTTATTTTATTTTTTTTGCACACGTGAAAATGTGAGCATTTAGATTCAGTGTTACTATAGCAGCAAGAAGCTTGTGCGTCCTGTCAGTAAAACTCAGCAAGATTTAAGGCAACTCAGCATGCCAGTTACATTTACAATTATTCATTTAGCAGACGCGTTTATCCAAATGAGGAATACAACAAGTGATAAATCATAAAGATGCAATAAACATGAGAAGTGCTAGTAATACAAAGTTTTAGATATAGTTTAGCATCAGCATGTTTATCTTGCAAACATATGTTTAAAAAAAAAGCAAGAAAACTATTATATTACTTCCAGTACTTAAAACAGATGAGAATTAATCTTGAATAGGCATGAGGCTATTTTAACATATATTATTAATATATAAGAATATTAGCCTCATTCCTATAACTCCACAGCTCTGAATGACAGAAGATAGCATGGAGAAAGGGTTAGGGGCTAACTTCTCCTAACTGAATTCTCCCATGACAGTTTCTTCTCTTCTATTGTGTTCATGCACACTTCACACAACTAATCGCCAACTAGAGCAATTAAAAGAACATTTTCCTCCATAACTGTGATTACAATTTCTATTTCTCTCTCTACCTCTTTTATTCAACGAAACGTAGTTTAGTGGAATTTGATTAACATTTTCCTCCATAACTGTGATTTGTCATTAGACTACTGCGTGATCATCGTTGCTAGGGAAACTTTGCTTTAATTACTGTGTGTCTTACCCTGGTAAATACGTGTGAATTGTGGCGTTTGGTTTTGCGTTTGCCTATCGCGGGACTGGACAGTTTCGGTCTGCTAAATAGGGAGGCGTGACTAGCTGACTTCAATCACAGGTAATCAGGCAAATATATAAGTGGTAGGTGACACCGCGGCAGCGGTCGCGGCAGTCCTCGTGTGAAGACCGACGAGTGTAAAGACCATCGACTCTACCTGCGCGACTCCACCGAGCAAGGACACCGACAGGGCGCTTGAGTATTGCTTTTCTCCCCTTCAATTTTTATACAGCTCGACCTCAAATACTTACTTTGGTCACTTGTAGTCACTATGTGCTTTCAGATCTCTACTATCACTACTAACACTCGGAGAGCACGCTATGTACGTCGAAGGAAGGGCCTGCCTGACAAATCTAAGGCCTGTCCCTCTGACCTCTACTCCAACGCTCTCTATTCCACTTGGTCTCTGGAACTGCCAGTCCGCTGTTAACAAAGCAGACTTCATTTCTTCTATTGCTACTCATTCTGGTCTCAGCCTCATGGCACTGACTGAGACCTGGATCAAACCTGAGGACACTGCCACTCCCGCAGCCCTCTCCTCTCATTTCACTTGTTCCCACACCCCTCGTACGACTGGGAGGGGTGGAGGTACTGGTCTCCTTATATCGAAAGATTGGAAATTTGATCTTCAACCACCACCTACAGGTAACGTTTCATTTGAATCACATGCTGTTACTGTAACCCACCCTTTTAAAATCCACTTTGTGGTCATTTATCGTCCCCCAGGTCAATTGGGAAACTTCTTGGAGGAGTTGGACGTGCTGCTATCAAAATTATCCTGAAGAGGGTACTCCTCTGGTACTGCTTGGCGACTTCAACATCCACCTAGATAAACCCCAGGCTGCTGACTTCAACACTCTGCTCGCCTCATTTGATCTCAAGCGAGTCTCTACTACAGCGACTCACAAATCGGGCAACCAACTGGACCTCATCTACACGCGCTGTTGCTCAGTGGACCAACACTTTAGTTGCTCCATTGCACACCTCAGACCACTTCCTCATTACTGCTAATCTAGCACTTACACCTGAAGCGGCACACGCTCCAACGCGGGTCACCTTTCGACGGAACCTACGCTCACTCTCTCCATCTCGCCTATCCTCTGTGGTTGCATCCTCACTTCCTTCACTCTCGCACTTTTCAGCTCTGGACACGAACAGTGCTACGGACACTTTTTTGTTCCACTCTGACCTCTTGCTTGGACAACTTTTGCCCACTGTCGTCTAGACCAGCACGCACCACCCCATCTGCCCCTTGGCTGTCCGATGTACTCCGTGAACATCGCTCTAAACTCAGGGCTGCAGTAGAAATAGCTTAAATCAAGAAACTCTACCGACCTCAGTGTGTATCAGTCTCTCCTCTCTTCCTTCTCTGCAAACGTCTTCACTGCTAAAGCATCATATTACCACGACAAGATTAACAACTGTTGTGACGCTCGGACACTCTTCAAAACCTTCTCTTCTCTTCTTAATCCGCCTCCACCTCCTCCTCAATCGACTCTTACAGCTGATGACTTTGCAGTTTTCTTCACGAATAAGACAAGAACCATCAGTGACCAATTCTCCACACCGCAGACTGAGGATAACTTCACAACGACTAATGCTCACTCGTTCTCCTCCTTCTCTCCACTCTCAGAGACGGACGTTTCCAAACTTATCCTGTCCAGTCATCCTACTACTTGCCCACTGGATCCGATACCCACTCACCTCCTTCAAGCGATTTTCTTCTTCAGTCATACCTTCACTTACTCACATTATCAACTCCTCTCTTCACTCTGGAACATTTCCCTCAGCATTTAAGCATGCTGGGGTAAGCCCACTGCTGAAGAAACCATCTCTAAATCCAGCACTTCTAGAAAACTACAGACCGGTATCCCTTCTTCCATTCATTGCAAAGACTCTCGAACGAGCTGTGTTCAACCAGCTCTCAATGTTTCTTGTACAGAACAACCTCCTGGACAGCAACCAATCTGGCTTCAAAAGTGGCCACTCATCTGAGACTGCCCTGCTCTCGGTTACTGAAGCCCTGCGACTGGCAAGAGCAGCTTCAAAATCCTCAGTTCTCATTTTGCTGGACTTGTCTGCTGCTTTTGACACTGTTAATCACCAGATTCTCCTGTCCACCCTCAGAAAGATGGGCATCTCTGGAACCGCTCTCCAGTGGCTTAACTCCTACCTTTCTGATAGATCCTTCATGGTGTCTTGGGGGTGAAGTTTCTAAGTCACAACAACTTGCTACTGGGGTTCCTCAAGGCTCAGTACTTGGACCGCTTCTCTTCTCCATCTACATGACGTCATTAGGATCTGTCATTCAGAAGCATGGCTTTTCCTATCACTGCTATGCTGATGACACTCAACTCTACTTCTCATTCCAACCAGATGACCCGACGGTAGTTGCTCGCATTTCAGCCTGTCTGAGTGACATTTCTAGCTGGATGAATGACCATCACCTTCAGCTCAACCTTACTAAGACTGAACTGCTGGTGGTTCCAGCTAACCCATCGTTTGAACAGAAGTTTTTTATTGGTTTGGGTTGGTAAACCATAACTCCTTCCAGGACAGCCAGAAACCTAGGAGTTGTGATGGATCATCAGTTAAGCTTCACAGACCATATTGCTACAACGACCCGGTCCTGCAGATTTGCCTTATACAACATTAGGAAGATTAGACCCTTCCTGTCAGAGCAAGCCACCCAACTTCTTGTCCAAGCTCTTGTTCTCTCCAGACTGGACTATTGTAATGCTCTTCTGGCGGGCCTTCCTGCATGTACTATCAAGCCTCTACAACTGATCCAGAATGCAGCAGCGAGGGTTGTCTTCAATGAGCCAAAAACAGCTCATGTGACTCCTCTCCTCATCAGGTTACACTGGCTACCAGTAGCCGCTCGCATCAAATTCAAGGTACTGATGCTTGCCTACAAGACGACCACTGGCACGGCGCCAACATACCTAAACTCACTAGTTCAGTCTTATGCACCCTTCAGAAGTTTGCGCTCTGCAAGTGAACGACGTCTTGTGGTGCCATCCCAAAGAGGTTCAAAATCACTCTCACGGACTTTTTCCTGGACTGCGCCCAGCTGGTGGAATGACCTCCCGATCTCAATTCGAACAGCTGAGTCTTTACTCATTTTTAAAAAACATCTTAAGACTCATCTTTTTTGCCTGCACTTAACCAACTAATACTAGTACTTACCTTTTCTTTTTCTTGTCTATCATATTCAAAAAAAAGAAAAAAAAAACCCTGGCTACGTGTTCTGTACTAGACTAACTGAGACTTGTCATAGCACTTGTATACCGTTGTTGTTCTCTCGTTGATCTGATTGTTTCTACTGTTCTCATTTTTAAGTCGCTTTGGATAAAAGCGTCTGCTAAATGATTAAATGTAAATGTAAATGTAATCTGTGATTACAATTTCTATTTCTCTCTCTACTCTTGCACCCTTTTGCAATTTCACTGATGCTCATACACATTGATGAGCATTATCTAATCACACAAAAAGGTGTAAAGCTTCAGTCTTGTACTGTGCACCTGCATTTACATTTATTTTACAGGGAAGTATGGAAAAGTATGGAAATGCAATGCTGATTATGAACTGTAGGCTGGCAATGTTAAGCCTTTAAAATAAAGATTTCACAAGTAATACTGCAAAGTCCACCTGGCAAGTCCTTGGTTCCATCCACTAATTATGCAACACTGAGAAACGGATATTCTTTTGCCTAAACTTCTACAGAGGCTGCTAGTCCTAACTAACCAATGTGTGCAATGATGCATACTGTATATACAGGATATAAAGTCATTAATGACTGAGGTACAATAGGCTACCAGACCTTTGGCTTCAGGTGAAGCCTCAAGGTCACCAGCGGATCAAAATATCTTTAATAATGCTAAAGCAAACACACCTTTTGAGTCATTCACCAAATGCACATAACACAACCGCAGTGTGTGGACCTTTTGAAAATGACAAAGCAAAAAAATGACAGTCAATTTTTTTAAACCTCAACATTTGGAAACAAGAGTCTGCTAATTATACGTTGTAGGCATGCATGGCAAATGTACAATACTATTGTTTTATCTACTGCACTGGACTTTAAATATTCAACATGCTCAGCTCAGCATACTCACAGTCTTCTATATGGAAATATGTACTTAACAGTTCAAACCAACAGCAGTTACATATTCAACCAAGTGACCAGCATTTCCAAAGCGTGGATTTGAGAAATAAGTAACCTGCAAAGTAAAACTGTCGCCTACCTAATATTGGCACACACTATTGGCTTATTTGTGCCAATTTGCTCTCTCTGCATGACCAAAGTGAAAACTTAAAGGACTAGTTCACTTAAAAATTTTAATTAGCACCCTAAGGACATCCAAGATGTACTGTAGATAAGTTTGTTTCTTCATCAGATTTGGAGAAATGTAGCATTGCATCACTTGCTCACCAGTGGATCCTCTGAAGTGAATGGGTGCCGTCAGAATGAGAGTTCAAACAGCTGATAAAAACATCATAGTAATCCGCAAGTAATCCACACCACTCCAGTCCATCAGTTAATGTTTTTTGAAATTAAATGCTGCATGTTTGTTAGAAAAGAAAATCATCGTTAAGGAGTTTTTTTACCTTTAAGTGATAATTAATGTCATTAATTAGTTGTTTTTATAGCTACAATAACACTTCCTCCAGTGATAAAGCCCATCTCCTGTTGTCCTCTTACATCAAAATCTGCCCAAATATTTGTTTTGAACTGTTTTTTGATCTGTTGCATTTTCTCTCCTGATTATGACATGTTGCCTTTTTCACTGAAGAAAGCAATATTATGGATAGAGGTCTCATATTTTAGGTTTGAAGTTATAAAAGTCTTAATGATAGATTTGTTAATTGATGGTGTGGATTATTGTGATGTTTTTATCAGCTGTTTTGACTCTCATTCTGACAGCACCCATTCACTGCAGAGGATCCAGTGGTGATTCAATCTTACATTTCTGATGAAGAGATACAAACCCCTTGTGTTATTTCAAATCTGAATGTTATTTTTTTCCCCCATAAAACATGAAAGGAGAAATTCTGAACAATCTTTATGCAGCTCTTTTCCAGCAATCCATAGATTTATTCATGTTCACAATCCAAAAAAGCCGCAATGTCATCTCATGCCAGGTTTGAAGTCATTGAGGATAAAGAACGCAATGTGAGAGCTTACATGTATGGCTTACATTTCAGTCTGCTCCTCACATGACATTATCACATGGTTTCAGAAGATTCATATAGTGCAGGAATTGAATAAACCACCTTTATTGTTCATTTATGAATTTTTTTTTTTTTTTTTGACAGATGTTGTCTCTATAGATTGTCGTTGTATGGTAAAGAACTTTTTGAAGATTCTTTAAAAAATTCCTTTTGTGTTCCACAGGAAAGTGAGACATGAGAGAGAGTCAAAAACTAAAACTTTTTCAGAATTCATTTAGTTTTCAATGTTGATCACAACTTTCAAATTAAAGCTTGTTTCTACAAGCACTACAGGTGTCTTAATTTACTCTGGTTAAAGGGATACTCCACCCCAAAATGAAAATTTTGTCATTAATCACTTACCCCCATGTCGTTCCAAAACCGTCAAAAGCTCCGTTTGTCCTCGGAACACAATTTGAGATATTTTGGATGAAAACCGGGAGGCTTGTGACTGTCCCATAGACTGCCAAATAAATAACAGTGTCAAGGTCCAGGAAAGGTATGAAAGTCATCATCAGAATACTCCATCTGCTATCAGACGTGCAATCTGGGTTATATGCGCTGTTTTCTTTCAAATCAAAGCTAAATACACGTAGAAACAGCACATCCTTGTGGCGCGGATGATACAGAAGAGTATACACAGCATTCGGTGATATGGAGAGACACAGAGGTGACAAATTGCTGACAAAGGAATTGTTGAATAAAGTAGTTATTTTTGTTTTCTTCGCTTACAAAAAGTGTTCCTGTCACTGCATATAACCCAGATTGAGCGTCTGATGGCAGATGGAGTATTCTGACGATGACCTTCATACCTTTCCTGGACCTTGACTCTGTTATTTATTTGGCAGTCTATGGGACAGTCACAGGCCTCCCGGTTTTCATCCAAAATATCTTAAATTGTGTTCCGAAGATGAACGGAGCTTTTACGGGTTTGGAACGACATGGGGGTAAATGATTAATTACAAAATTTTCATTTTGGGGTGGAGTATCCCTTTAACTAATTCACTCTTCAAACAACAATATCTAATGATAAAGTGCAGTATATCTAAAACATTGTTTATGGTCATTTTATCTAAATGCTAAAATATTCATAATTACACAGATAAGATAATGGCATCAGAAAATATGTCACGTTCATTTTTATATCCCTCATCCTCATTAACATTTCCCTAATGCCTGTATTAATGGTGTCTCTTCTCACAAGATGAATCAGTACCAGCCGTAAGAGTTTCAACCCTAAAAGAGAAGTTGAAACTGCCTTTACCCTTGAAAGCACAACACTTCTCTAATGGCAATAAACCTGTCTGAATGTGGGATTTGGAAGTGTGAATGTTAAGATCCATTTAGGAGAGCAAGCGCATTAATGTCATCTCAGATTCAAGGTTTAAAGACGTCTACACCATCGCCCTTGCAAATAAAATGCTAATTATTCACATTGTCTATGTTGAGACTAACACCCTGTGTAACAAACTGTTTGTGAAGTAGATGAGTAAATGGAAGCAACTGTGTTGTGTGCTGAATAAAAAAATAGTTCCCTTCATTTTAAACAAGCTTTAGGTAGGCTACTTTATCATTTAATACAGAATAACATGGACTCTTAGCAGGACATAAAATTGACTAATGCACAACAAACCATTAGTACAGTTCTTGTTATTGCACAGAAAACATCACATGCATTTCTGCAATTGTTCTGGCATCATTTAATGCAGAGAATTCAGTGATCTGTGAGAGAATATTATCCTTTATACTACTCAAGATAACAGGAAATGATCAGTTTTCCACACCCCTCAATGCACTTGAGCTACATGATCACCAACAACATCATATAGCTCATTTTATTGCTGTTATTGTAATAACTGCTGTGTGTGCACAAAAGTCAACTATATAATAAAGGCAGCTTTGAACTGAAAGGCTTTTTGATGTTGAGATTCATGGCAGGTTTTCATTTTATAGAATTAAACTGAACTTTTAACATCAATTTACTGCTAGATAAATGATTTTGCACTTAACAGTTATTAAGTGAATTATCAGAGCTGGGTAGTAACTGATTACATGTAATCTGAATTACGTAATCAGATTCCAAAAATGAAGTACTTGTTATGTGATTTTAAAATACTCGTAATGAGACTACAGTTACTTTTTAATGATTACATGTTATTCACACAAAAACAGCAAATGATTCATGATTCTTCCTAATTCTTTTCATCTTTTAAATTTTCCTCTCTGAAGTAGCCTGCCGGTTATATGCGTACAGAAATTGTTCCACTTTTGCTGACATTCACACAAAACGTTTTTACTTTGATTGTCATTTAACATTTACATTACATTTTTATGATTTAATTATTAGCTTTTCATTGAATTCACGAACCTCGGGAAACATGGACGTAATAATGTAATATTTTCTTTTTGTATTTTTTTTGTATTTTTATATCAATACAGTGCTAGATACTCCTATTTACATTACATTGGATTACATTATTGACTACCATTTTTGTCATGCAATTTGGAATCAGTAATGATCTACAATTTGTAGTCTACCCAGCGCTGTAAATGATATATAGTCTATAAGGTTTTTTTTTTTTTTTTTTTTTTTTTTGGACAGAAGTACTATTCATATTTGTAATAATACTACAGATTGGCTTAATATTTAATAGTACAAATTGACTTGATATAAAGCATTTAAGGCTACATTTACAATGACTTTTGATGGCAAAGCCCAGAAGGTGCTGTAAATATTGAGGGTTGGTAGTTTGATAGAGGATGAGCGAGTTTTTATTCGTTGTCTCCGCAGGCAGTGAGTTTCATTCCACCTGCTTGGCTGCTTCAAGTCATGCATTTTATAAAAAGACGCTGAAACACAATCTAAAAAAGTCGACAGTGAACAAACAGCGCGTGTCAGTCCATCTAGTTCCTCTGCAAACTATTACACAGGTGAAAGTCTGCCTAAGATTAAATATCATGATATAGATTTTCATCTACAAGATGCATTTGCCATGACAATAATGAAATCATTTAAATCTACCGGCCAAAGTAACAGGTAGTGACACCGCGAATGAAGTCCCCTCTCACTCACAGAACGGCAAAAGTACACACACGACCGTCAGCTTGTCAAACTTGCATGCGAGACATGTGCATGCACGAGGAACAATAATCATGCACCTTTAGTCCTACCACTCGATGAACTTGACGTGTCCACTTTGTCGAGTTTCTTCTCCATTGCAATAATAGTGTTTGTTTCCAGTTTTCTCTCCGTGTGTCGCGCGTTTATGGGGGCAGATTGGGACTGTTGCGCTTCAGCTGATGCTGCCTGATGCAGTCGAGGATGCGCGTCACCGCTCAGGCGCGCTCTCGCTGTCAGTGTAGATTTCATATGGGCCGTCAACTTTGTAAAAGGGATTTATTTTTAATTTATTTGTATTTTTTGATTGTTTGTTTTTATCCTAAATATATTACATTTTATGTATACATGTTAAAAGTTTATTTACCCGTATTATAATATATCGTATAATATTTTATTTGTATTTTTTTATTTATATTTTATAATATACAATTTTTATATAATAGATTTAATTATATATTAACAGCTTAAGCTGCGCCCCTATTTTTGAGCATTTTCTGAAAAAAAAAAAAAAAAAAAAAAACGACTTACCCAAATGAAAATGTCTGTATCTCTTGAACCCTGTGGTTTATATTCACAAATCTGGTCTTGTTTGAAACTTGAACTTTTGAACATAACTCAAACGTAGTATAGCAACAGAGTAAAAGCAAGTAAAATATACATGAAAGTGGCTAATGTTTTCGTTAAAAGAACTTCACTTAGGCAAAAATGGATGAGACTTTAAATAATATAAATATATTTAATATAAAATTAAACATTATATTAAATATGTTATATATTATAAATACATATAAATACACCATGATAATATAATTTATATAATTTAATATATTTAATATTATAAAAAATATACTGCATATTAAAATATTACATTTCAATATAATATAACTATATTGCAATTTAAGAAATTGCTAGTCTGTATTTAATTACAGATGCACCTAAATTTGAAACGATTTAGTATATTGAATAATTATATGATTGTAATATAATTATATTTAATATACTATATTATATAACTATATTGCAATTTAATATTAATTAAATGCAGTCATGCCCAAAATGATTTGAACTCTTTAGCAACTCTTAAAAATGCACTGTATTACTGTCATTGCATTAAAAACAAGTCTTTTCTGGGAAAATCTAGCAAAAGGGATTTGAGTGAATATATTGATGACTCAAAGACTTTGGTGTAACTCCTGTGGTGTTTCTGCATGAACTGGAGGGAAGTAGTAAAAATCACCTTTGGACCAGTTCATTAAAAGTGATTTCAAACGTATAAAGTTGAGAAAATGTCAGCATCACTGTTTGAAATTTTTTACCTAATGCGATGAATTTCATACCATGGGTTTTAAGTATCCGAATACATTTTGGAGCAACTGTGTATGGTTCATTCCAACAGTAACTTTTACACTGTACTAGAATTTGGATCTGACATGCGTCTACAGCATGATATAGCACAACTGTACCATGAGAATTTATGAGAATTTATACTCAAGAGCTGCCAGCACTCAGTACACACTGCCACGCTTGAGCTTGATATACCATTTCTTGGAGAATGGAAAAGAGTATATAAAAAGACAGCTCAGAATTCAGCAGATGGGATTTGACATTTCTGACAGCTTTTCGACTGACAATGCCAGGCGTTTACACAAGCTCGGAAATATATTTTCACTAATTTACCAGTGCTCAAGATGTTGTGTTGTGCTATTTATCTGTAATACTGATCTAACAATATTTATCAGAAGAAGAACAGGTCATTTAATATCATTGAAACTGTAATTAACATAATAAATTAAGCATCGGCAATCAACATCCACGACCCAAGCTGTGATAATGAAATGCTGGTGAAAGGAAATGAATAGCTGGTGAAGAAGTAGGAGGGTAAAACTCCTCACAGGAGAAATTAAGCATCCACTAGGCAAACTTTATGTCTTTCAGACAAGAGGATAAAGAAGGATTTGGCTCCATTTGCTCAATGCAGTAATTCACTGACTCCATTCCACATTTGACTGTACTGTATAGTGGGCGCGTACAGATATTGTAGCCTGGAGACTGAGAAGATAGTGCCTGAGCTATCAAGTGTGATGAGCTTATGTAACACAGACATCCACATTTGTGTCCATGAGGACTGAGGCATATAAACAGAATATGGATGTTAATGTAGACATGACCTTGAGGTCAGCATGTCTATATGAGATGCATGGTGATGCAAACAGCAGACCTGACATCTCTCGATTAGCATAAGATGTTGTTTCACTCAGACATGCTCATTAAGTCTTTCTGTTGTTCTCCAGCACTGGATGTCCTGCAGCTCTGATAACAAGAGATGAAATTCTGCTACAGATAATTAGCACCGAAAACAACAACTAAAATAAAAAGCATAATTTATCTGGTAACATATTTCCTACATATAAAATAAAATAAAATATAAAATAAAATAATTCTGAGTTTACATCTCACAATTCTGTTTTTTTTTCCAATAATAAAAAAGGTAACTGTGACATTTTATCTCAGAATTCTGACTGTTTTTTTCTCGTAATTGCAAGTGTATATCTTACAATTCTGAATTTTCTTCTCAAAATTGTGTTTATAACTCGCAATAAATAAGTAAATATATACATATACAGCAATGTCTTGAAACATGTTTTTAAAGTTTAATTTATCTTAAGTTGAAGTTTGAGATAAGTGTTGCATTTTTAAAATGTAAAAGACACAAGAGCAATGATCAAACATGTTCATCTAGCTCATGTTTATATTGATAATCATTGTTACAAAAAAATGCAAAAACATGTTTTGTGTAAACAGCCAGTAACTTTGGTTCAACCCAGGGCTATTATAATTAACTAAAACTAAACCCATAAAAAACATTTCCACTATTTGAAATAAAATAAACATTAACCAACATACACTTATTTAAGCTAGTTTCCAAGTAAACACTAATTTATGTTTAGTTAATTTTGAATTTAATATAGTGTTTTTGAATCAATAAATTAAAAAAAATATATATACAGATATTATATATACATACATATAAACAAACTAATAAAAATGACACAAAACATACAGCAAAATAAACAATTAAAATGGAAACAGAAAATATTAAAATTTCATTCAAAATATTAACAAAATCTATAATAATGTATCAATGATACTAAAACTTGTCAACCAGTGGAGTAAGTTTGACAAACGGATGGAAGACCTAATATTATAATAATGTATCAATGATACTAAAACTTGTCAAATGGGATCAAGACAGATCCAAACTAATGCTTCCCATATGAGCTCAATGTGTCAGAAGCATATACACTAACTATATATATATATATATATAATGCTTCATTTGCAATGCACACTGTATACTTATGTGGTGGCACAGATTCTAGTGTATATGCTTCTGACACATTGAGCTCATATGGGAAGCGTTAGTTTGGATCTGTCTTGATCCCATTACTCCTCTCAGCCCAATTGTCTCCGTTTATCCGTCAGTAAAAAAGCAAAAGCCCCTGAAAGAAAGCACAAGCTATTTACTTTTGTTTTCATGTCTGTGGTTGAATGATTAAAACATATCTACTACTTTGTGAACACATCTCTCAGTGCAAAACTAATCTAACCTTTGCCAAAATAGCCATCTGTGCTGTTGGACACCAAACCCATTCAGAGTCTCTGGTCTGCTGTATAGTCTTCTGTCAAACTTGATGGATCCAAAATCTAAGACAAAGTTCGACTTTTCCTTCTGCTCTTGTTTTTTTTATTTCCCAAGACATATTTGTAAGGTTGCAATGTTTTTCACTGAGCACAATATAGCTGGAGAGCAGTGCTATGTTGCAGCCTGACAGCTGCTGTCTGATCACATCAGGTGCTGCCTTGCTAATATTAATATGTAACAATAGTTGACACTAAAGCATCTCTCTAACCCCAGGCTCTGTGTTAAAGGGGTAGTTCTCCTAAAAATTTAAATTTGCTGTTAATTTACTCACCCTCAGGCCATTCAAGATGTAGGTGACTTTTTTATTCAGTAGAACAGTAAAGAAGATTTTGAGCTAAAACCGTGGTTCTTGGTGATTCATAAATGAAAGTCAATGGCTACCGTCACTTTGAGAGACAAAAAGGCATATACAGACACGACAAAATAAATATCGGTGGCTCCTGACGATATATTGAAGACTACTGCAGTGAAACAATCGGTCTGTGCAAGAAACTGAACATATTATTTACAACATTATTACCTGTAATCCAGATCCTCAGACAAACGGAACTGGTTCTTTTGGAGAGTTCATTTCAATGAACTGGTTCAAATAACTGATTCACGTAATCACACAATGATGTCACATATATGCAGTTAAATTATTAAAACATATGTTCAATCAAGATGTGAAAGCAGATGTTTTACTTAATGCATGGGGATTCTTAAAATGCATGTCAATGGCTACCGTCACTTTAAAAGTCAAAAAAGCATATGTAAGCAACACAAAATAATATCGGTGGCTCCTGATTATATATTGAGGTCTACTGATGTGAAATAATCAGTCTGTGCAAGAAACTAATCATTGTTTACAACATTATTACCTTTAATCCAGAGCTTCAGGCAAATGGGGAAGTTTGATTCTTTTCTACAAACTGATTCTTTTAGACAGTTTGTTTCAGTAAACTGGTTCAAATAACCGATTGCACCGATGCAATGATGTCACGTATACACGATTAAATTATTAAAACACCCAATAAAGATGTGAATAGCAGATGTTTTTCTTTATACATGTATTCTTAAAATGCAAGTCAATGGCTACCGTCACTTTTAGAGTCAAAAAAGCATATACAGACCAGACAAAATGAATCGCCGTTGATATCCCTGATGATATATCGAGGTGTTATAATGTGAAATAGCTGGTTAGTGCAAGAAACTGAACATCATTTACATCGCACACAACAACTGATAACAAGTATAATGAGCTCTACATCAACTCCAGCATGTTTCATGTTTGTTTTAAACAGGTGGTGACCTATTTCCAGATCTGTACACCTGTGATCACAATCCCATCCCATCATGGGTTTTGGGAGCAAGACCTCCATCATAATGGTGTCAGGTTTGCAGAATTATTGTCTTTGACCCCTGGCCTGTCTTGCGGGACGTTGTTGCTGGATGAAAGACCATGGCGTAATTTATCCTCATCATTTATTAATTCCATATCCATTAATTTCCCATATCAGATCCATGATCCTGTTCCACAATCCGCCTCCACATTGGCACCCTGCTTCTGCAAGTCTCAAATCATCACGGTGCATTAAAGAATTACAACAGCAAGTACTTGTTATCAGACGCTCTTAAAGAACATCATATTATAACAGCAAATATGACTCAAGTACGGTATTCACATGCATTAAGAAAGAGGAGGGTTTCATTTGACATATGCTACTGACATCACGCCTAATTAGTCAGCTGTAGGTAACTGTACATTAATTCCTATGCTTTAGTCAAGCTAATAACATCAGGCACAGATGGGAAAACACTGAAGGTATCAATCTTCATTTTTGAGGCAAGCCTTAAACACACTGCCAGATGCTTCTGAAGCACATTTGCCAAAAATCAAAATAATTCAAAGCTACTCTGACATATTCTGATATGCAAAGACATTCTGGTGAGTTATATATATTATTTTCAGGATTCTTTGATGAACAACATTTTCAAAAGAACAACATTTATTCAAAATAAAAATATTTTGTAACAGTACAAGTCTTTACTATCAATTTAACATATCTTTGCTGAGTGAATGAATGATTGAAAATAAAAAAAACAACAGAAAAAACATACTCCAGACCCCAAACTTTTGAACGGTATAGTGTATGGTTACTATATATATAGAGAGAGAGAGAGAGAGCGAGAGAGAGAGAGAGAGAGAGAGCCGATCACTGCAGCTTCTGCCAAACACAGAGAGAGAGAGAGAGAGAGAGAGAGAGAGAGACATAAGAGACTTCTTTCAAAAACACTGAAAACACTTTTCTTCTACAACAATAAATCTTACTGTCCCCAAACTTCTGATATTAAATCTTTCTACATCTAAGTTTAGTGTTCAAAAGACTAAGACTTGAAGTACTGATGTATTATAAAGGGCTTATGGGACAGTAGAAAAAGACTACAATTTAACACAC
Source organism: Cyprinus carpio (assembly GCF_018340385.1). Classification (NCBI taxonomy): domain Eukaryota; kingdom Metazoa; phylum Chordata; class Actinopteri; order Cypriniformes; family Cyprinidae; genus Cyprinus; species Cyprinus carpio. The sequence goes on from NC_056578.1 coordinate 39,807,625, forward strand.
ACAGGTTGGCACGTTGTAGATTTGTTGGATCATAAGTGCTCCATACATAATTCAAAGCCTTTTCTCACTGTCACATTCAGGAGGGTTTGGCAATAAATCTCTGTCTGTGAGAAATATGCTTTTAATATCTCATTAGTGAGCTGAAAATGAAGAACATCTTGTGTCTTGTTCATCATTAGGTTAGATACAACAGATGACGTTAATGGATTAGTTAAATAATATTTGAAGGAATTGCTCCTGCATGACCTTCACAAAGAAGTTAGAGTTCATGATAACTTAACTGATAGAGCATCAAACTCACTGGACATCAAGGAAGAATCAACAGCTCCATGTGGTAAAACAAACTGATCTTTATATGCATCTCTTGCACTGAAACATCTTGTGTTTCTGCATATACACACATTACAGCGTAGTAACACATTAGTGCACTTGCATTGATGTAACAGACTTTTTAAAAATGAAAATTGTGGCATCACCAAGTAAAAAGTTACAACATTTTTCTAACATCTTGAAAAATGCAAGATTTTAACCATTTTTAAGAATTAAATTAATAAATAAACAAATTATTTTTGTAGAGTCATACTACTGGAAAAGGTTAAATAAATTACATTTATTTTTTTTTTTTTTTGACAGATTCCCTTTTTCCTAAGAAATCATTATGCCAAACTATTTAAAAGTTTCCTTTCAAGAATTTCATTCTTCAAAGGCAGTCTTTTTTATTTATTATGATATCAGGGAAATTTTATGACCCTGATTTTTTTTTCTTTTTTCTTCCTAGGAAACAATTATGGCAAACTATTTTAATGTTTCATTTCAAGAATTTCAATGCAGACTTTTTTTTTTTTATTTATTTCTGCATTTGAATAAATTAGGATAATGCATTTTTTTTTTTTACTTTTTTTTTAAGTGCATTTTTTAATAATTTAGGATTAAAAAAAATGTAATTGAAACATAATTAATCATCATAATCTTAACATTCATATTTACATCCTAGGCAGGCACTTTCTCATCACAAGAAGAGAATCAGCTCTGTGCAAAAATCCGTCTGCGTATTATGAAAGCAATAATCTCAATTTTCTTCAATATCTTGAGAAATATTGATATATGGCCCACTTTAACAAAGAGAAACCCCTGTGGACTTCATTAGTACCACTAAACTCACAAAGTATTAGTTGCTGAAAGAATACGCTAAAAGTTGCATTCTTATCCCCTATTTTTAGCTACATGTGTATGCGTGAGTAAAGCATTATTCTATTTTCCTTCACTCTATCCTGTATTACTCTGCCGGGAAGAGCTCAACAGACTTGTGGCAAGTTAGACAAGAAGGGGGTAGGAAAGGTGAGGCTGCACTACAGCAATTATATTCCCGTCACCGCAGTGATGACAGGTAGCTCGACCTGAGAGTCAGCCATCAATCACTGCGTGGGCATCGAGATCTGGAGGCAGCGGCCTACAATTTCATGCCCATCGAACTGGTTCCAACAAAGTGGTGAAAAACAGGTAGATAAAGACCTGCACCCCAATTAGAGCCTCTATGAAAAAGACGCAATGGGTCAATGTGATCCCAATTACTCCAAACCCACAAGACCTAGAGGAAACTCTCAGATGAACTCACCGTTGAACTCACAGATGAGATGATGTGGGCTGCGTAAAGATTTTTTTTATTATTTGATGGCTGCAATTTTGTGAAAACACCAACATATACTCAAAGTGCAGCACATCATGCATCTTCACGTACAAAATGTCAGAATGAAATACAAAATAGGCTTAAAGGAGACAAAAATAGACTGACTATGATGCAGCCAATCAAGAAACTACATGCATTTGCAGGTTTAAATTTTTTTTATTTTCTTTACATTTTGCATATAAACATTAAAACGCCAATTCTTTCAGGAACTATTTTTACAAACTGTACCATTCAGATCAAAACCATAAAATAAGCTCCCAGTTACTTGAAACCACAAGTCCAAGAGGAAACTCTCTGATGAACTCACCTTTGAACCCAGAGATGAGATATAGTGGGCTGCGTAAAGAGATATTTTCATTATTTGACAGCCACAACTGAACACACTCTTCTTTAAACATGGGAATATAAGGGTTTCGGCCGACATATACTCAAAGGGCAGCACATCATGCATCTTCACCTACAAAATGTCAGAATGAAATACAAAATGAGCTGAAAGGATACAAAAATAGACCATTTGTAGATTGACTATGATGAGGCCAAGTGGTAAACTATATGCATTTGCAGGTATTTTCTCACATAGACATTAAAACGCGAATTCTTTCAGGAACTGTTTTTAGAATCTGTACCATTTGGATCAAAATCATAAAATTAGAGATTCACAGTTACAGGGAAAAGTCAGATTCGTAGTCTCTGAGCAGGGAATCTCACTACACAGCAGTTTCATGCTTCCACAAGCCAGTCTTAATATTCCCAGAACTCTCCACGTTCAGGGGCGACAAATTCTGTAGCCTCTCGGCGTCCTTGGCAGGTCCGTTTTGGCACGCTAAGTTCAACCCGTAAGACTTGGGCTGCACCTCCAGTTCAACAGGGAGGGGCTGTTTTTGACAATCTCTAGTTTGGCTGGTGACGTCGGTCCCCGATCCGTCCCCTCCTCCGACTAAGCCTCCATTACTGACGCCGTTCCCCACGCTGTTGCTGAGCCCGTGCCCAAAACTGTTACCCAGGCGGACGCCTCCACCTTTGGCGAGGTGGCGCGAGCGACGCGGCACACTGGTGCTGGCGTCGCTGCTGTCCTGCTGAAGTTGGCTCTGCTGGCGCTCCCGGTAAGCCAAATACGCCGCCCGTCGACTGTTACGGGCCTGCAGGCTCTCGTGATGATGGTGGCGCTTGTGCGGGACGCTTTGCACGCTGCCCTCCACGCTGGTGGGAACATCGTATGAATACTCACGCAAAACCGTGAGCCTACTGGCCCGATGTGCTCTCGCACGGTTCTTGAGGTGTCGCCCCGAATGCCCGTTAATGTTCGCATTGCCCGTTCCCGGAAGATTGTTGTTGTTGACCGAACTAGGGCGGTATTGGACCTCAAAAGGTGCGACATGCATCTTAATCTCATTGTCGACTGAATGTTCAGTCAAGCTGTTGTCCAATAACGCCGTCCCATTGGCCGTAGAAGGGGCCGCTTTGCATTGAGCCGCTTCCACTTGAAGATTGGTCAGTTTACAGCCCTGGGTGGAGTTACGGACACTCGGTGCGCTCTTATTAGTGCACGAGGATTCAGCACTGCTGGCTGGACACTTCGCAGTTTCGCCGTTTCCCCTTGCGGTCGAGACGGAGCCACCGGCGACAGGCAACAGCAGGGAATCGACCTCTACAGTGAAGTTACGGCGGACCAGGCAACAAGCTCGTGACCAATGACGCCGCATGTCCTGACGGTTCACGCAGTGGTGCGCCACAAGAAACGCCCCGAGAGCCAAAGCGGCGGCGCCGAAGAGGCAGGTGAACACCAAATCTGCCGGATGCTCCTGGGACACAGCAAGAGCACCAAACACCCACAGAGCGACATAAAGTGCAAGAGACCCTGCAACGCCGATGAGTTGGGCCACAAAAGTATGTTCGTTCTCCAGAGCAGACATCGGGACCGGTTGCGCTGCGGAAGAGGACTCCAGGTGGGCCGGTGTGATTTCGGTTGCTTCAGCCACAGAAAGGTGCTGCTGCTCCTCAGACTGTTCCTTGAGCTCGAAGCGGCGCTCGGGGTGCCGGCGGAGCTGAACGAGGATGCTGAGGAAGTACATGCAGTCCACGAAAACGATGAAGGCTGCCGGACCATAAAACGCACCAAGACTGGGTTCCCATGCCATCCAGCAGCTGCAGAAAGACAACAGATGTTTTTTAAAGTCTACAGAAATGAAACTTCACCCCATTTATTTTCTAAATGCATGCTTTCTTTTTTTTTTTTTTTTTGATTAACAGAATTTGTGTGTGTGAATATGTTGTGCTGGTATGTCGTCATATACTTTAAGATTGTCTTGAGAACTACTTCACTGCTGTTTTACACTTCAGTAAATCAACGTCGTATTGTTCACTTGGCAGCATGAAAAACCAAAATGAAATTTAAACTGTTCATAGAACACACACAGAACAGTGCTGGAAAACTCCATCCTGTTATAAATCACCACAGCCGTCACTCACTTTTCTCCAAAAAGTAGCTTTTACATGAAGTATATACAAGTTCTAAAGTTTACACTAGTGGTATCAAGGGCTTCATATTATCAGAGAAGTAAAACACTTATGAGGCACTTCTGAGTTTTTCTTTTGTCACGGTAGTGAGAGATTAATTAAACCCCAAAGATCTCAGATGGTCTGGATTTTCAAATTAAACCATGCTGTTACACAATCCAAACAGCTGTCACAAGTGAAAGAAGGGAGCATGGGAAACCAACACACACACAAGGCGGGGAGCCCAAAATAGAGCACCATAATTAGGTTCACACAGCTTCAGGTCTAAACTGCTCTCTCCTTTATAAAGCATTATTCTGCACTTTACAGAGCATGGGCATTAGGCTCCAGTGACAGCAAAAGCAATTTCTCATGACAGAGGAAGACTGTGAAATGACAGGAAGTGTTCACAGGGGATTTGAAAAGTGCCTTGAGGCAGATACAGGCTGGATCTCTACAGTCTGTCGTTAAGGAAACATATTATACCATTGCACTTTGTCTCGCATGGCTTACATGGATCCACACAGCAAAGTCTAACTTATATCACAAAACTCAGTTACAATCAATATAATGTAAGTCCCCTAGCTTGAATTCTATTGCGAGGGATAGTTTAAAAAGCGTCTTAAAACTCAAACACTTACTAAGGTGCATTGGCTTGACTGCCGTAGTTTTTGATGTTAGCAGCAGCTGTTATTCCACACACAATGATCGGGATGCCTCCACCTATTAAGTAGAATCTGTAGAAGACAAAAACTAATTAAATTTAATATGTAAGGTATTACATATCCTCATGTTAGAGCATTAAGGCTGACTTTAAAAAATGGTTACGGAAAGAAACTACGAATCATACATTAATCGACAGAGGATTACTCAGACTTTCAAGTTATTTTGAAAACACTGTGCATCATTGCAACACAAAAAAATTAAAATAATGTGTTCCATAAAAATGTTTGATATCCTCTGACTGGATGGAATTAGAGTCTGAAGTCTGTGACCATCATAAACTATGACTTTCAGCAACTAGATATATTCAGACTGCAAATCGTAGCAAAAATTTGGGCAAGATTTATATAGCATATTCCAGAAATATCACAAGGATATTTACACCAAAAAAAAAAAAAGTTCTATCCATGTTGTTACTGATAACTAAAGCTATTAAAATATAACTGACATAAAGCTTAAATAAAATAAAATAAAAATATTAGATGACAAACTTAAATTAAACTAAAAATCATTTTAAGTACACACCTGAAATATAAGCTAAATAGAAATATTAAAAATAAATAAAAAATAAAAGGACAAAAACACAAAATTACTAACATTTAAACCAAAATCAAAATAAAAACGTACAAGAATAAAAATAAAAGCTAATATAAATATTAATAAATACCATAGAAATGAGGTCAACTGATTATTCATGTGATTATCCTGTAAATAGTGTTTATGCATTCTTAGTATGATGCTGGTTACTATAATAGTATATTAAAAAAAATACTAAAATAATAATTCATAGAGTCATAATTCACTCATCCTTATGTCATTCCAAGCCAGCATTAATTTCTTTCTTTTAACCAGAAAATATTATATTTTGTGAAATGTCTCAAAAAAAAGAATGAATTTTCTTGCTCATCCTTATGTAATTAATGGATTTTATTGGTTTTTTTTTTTTGACCAACAATGGACATCAATGGTGACTAAAACTTTTTTAAATAGTTACCAACATTTATATAAAAAAAAAAAAAAAAAAAATATTTTAGATTCCACAGCAGAAAAAACATCCGGTTGAGACCGACATGAGGGTGAGTAAATGACAGAATTTTCATTCAACCCATGGACAATTTCTGTTGAATATTTACTGACACCAAGTGGTCAGCAGGGGAACTTGATTTAAAACCCACAGTCTTGCCTTTTGGGCAATTTAAGTGTAAAATGAAATTTCTAGACTCTCTGTACCCTAAAATAGGTCACCGCATGTGTGCTTGATTTTCAAAAAGATTATTAATCATTTATATTTATTTATTTATTTATTTGTACATTTATTTATTTAATGTATTATTATTATTACATAGTACTTTTTAACACTTCTCCTCCTCATTCACTGCTTTGACCTTTACCTCAGCATAGGTCTGGGTGGAGGCGGCGGCTCGTCCAGCTCCTCGTAGCGTTTGGCCTTCCGCGTCACCTGTTTGTAGATGTTGCGTGCTGTTACGCCGGACCACAAGGCCGAAGCCAGCGTGGAGTAATGCAGCACTATTCCCACCTTCAGGACATGACATTAGAAAACATAAGAGCTCTCCTCAAAGCCAGTGACAGTGCTGATACTCTCAAAAGAGTAATGTGAACTTGAAAGCAGCACTGCAGTTCTGCATATAAACTAAGAAACATTTAGAGCCAATTTTATGTGAATATTGTCACCCAAACTACATATATACATAGAAAAGCAGGCACATACCGCTTGACAAATGCTTGCATTGTACGTTTGGTTGATGCCACCCACAAACACAGCGCAGGTGAGAAGAAAATGCAAGCACAGGTTAACCAGCATGTGCCAACACTTCTTACTCACACGCACCGACCTGCAAACACAGGAAATACCTCATTAAAACCAGCATATTTACAACTTAAAGGGATAGTTTACCCAAAAATGAAAATTTGCTAATCCTCAGGCCATCCGTTTTTCTTCAGTAGAAGATTTTGAGCTGAAAACGTGGTCCTTGGTGATTCATAAAATGCAAGTCAATGACTACCGTCATTTTGGGAGTCAAAAAAAAGCATATACGGACAATATAATACAATTTCTATTGTCCTCTTGCATTATCAGCACATATTTTTTCCTGTTTGACACTGTGCAGCTGCTTTGACAATCTGTATTGTATAAAGCGCATTATAAATAAAGGTGACTTGACTTGACTGAGGTCTTATGAAGCGAAGAGAACGGTCTGCGTAGATACTAAACATTATTTACAACATCTGTAATCCAGTAGGGAAGTCTGAATCTTTTCTGTTGTTTTTGTTTTTGGACAGTTCGTTTGAATGAACTTGTTCATATAACCAATTCACCAGTTCCTTTACATAATCTTACAATGGTATCAGGCATGAGCAATGATTTTATTGAAGCACCCGATAATGATGTGAAATGCGTTTGCAAAAACTTCAGAAACATACATTTCGCTCCCTTTATGTAACCCTCGGCAGTTAAGGACTAACTGTTGGGAAAAACCAGCATCAGAGGATCAGATACGCCAGTAAACTGGCTAATTTTGAATCAGAGTGACTGTCAGGCATCTGAAAGTGAGTTTTGATTGAGTAACTTGTAGATCTGTGCTGCTCAAGCTACGAACTGTTTCAGACGGTTCAGTTAGATTCAGTGAACTGGTTCAACTAATTCACCAAAAAAAAAGAATCGGTTCAAAAGAATGGTTCGTTCGTGAACCGGACATGACTCCGGACCGTTTGCCTGAGGATCTGGATTACATAATAATGTTGTAAATAATGTTCAGTTTCTTGCACAGACTGCTCGTTTCACTTCATAAGACCTCAATATATCGTAAAAAACCACGGGTATTAATACTGTGCTCCTTGAAATGCTTTTTTTTTTTTTACTCTCAAAGTGCCGGTGGTCATTGCCTTGCATTTTATGAATCACCAAAAAACTGTGTTTTTACTAAAGAAATAAAAGACACTACGTCTTGGAATGCCTGAGATTGAGTAAATTAGCATCAAATTTTAATTTTAGTTTATTGAACTATCCCTTTAAAACTAAACTGCATTTTTCATCGTCCTTGCATGCGGAAAGACGAGTTCCAGCACTTACTTGTGGTGGTAGATATAACTGACTATGACTGACAGCAGGCAGAGCACCAGGATGATGGCGGTGGCGTAGATAACAGGGTGAAGAGGTTCGAAGCTGTACGTGTCGTTCCCGGTCCTGTTCAGGTCCTGTTAGACAAGAGTATATACGCAGATTATATTTACAAATGCATTTCAACAGCCAATAATTAATATTTGTCTTCTTGTTCTAGAAAGGTGGGTGTAGAGAATGTGTGAAAAGATCTAATTACAAACAGGTCTAGAGTCAAAGGCTCATGAAGGAAAATCAGAAGAAAACTGCACAGCAGATCAATTCAGCACTAAAAAAAACCTTGAAAAAACACGTCAAGAGGATGATGGGAACATTGGAATCCATTACCAATGCTGCACATCACTTCTGGCTGGTATTAAGAGTCCCGCAGCAGCATTACAAACAGTATTCCACACATAGACTCTATCATGTACTGCATTATACATACAGTAAATACTGGTCAGCAGTGTTATTTCAGTAATACTTATATACTATTATAGTATTTATTAATATTTTGAATTCAGTGCTCCGGTCTGCAACTATTTTTTTCTGCCGGTGCGACTAAATTTGGTGAGCGGTTGCACTGGTGTGAAGAAGAAAAGAAAACAAGAAAGAAAAGTCACAAAGTGCCTTGAAAAACAAACTTTTCAGTTTGCGGCTGAATCACACATAACGAATGTTTAATAACTTTAGTTATCGTCAGTTCCATACAACACTACAGAAGAATAACGGCACATTTAATAAGAGTAGAATATACTCATTTTCTATATAAAAATTACTACACTTCGCCCATTACTGATGTTAATAAAAGTACAATTTTATATGCTTCCCAACACAAGCTCAGTGCTTTACTGTCAAATCTGCATTAACAAGAAATAAACGTGTCATATTATTAGTAACTGCATTTATAAATGCAAAACAATAGTAATTTTATGATTAAAATATTTTTATTTTTAATACCCACATATGCCACCATCTGTAGAACTTAGTGGCGCTGGTGTCACTGCTCTCAAATGTTAGTCTGGAGCCCTGGAATTAGCTTTTATTTTCATGGTTTCAGTTTTTTTTTTTAATTTTAGTTGAAGTTTATGTAAGTTTTTGTCATTTTATTTTTTATTTTTTTATTTAGCTTTAATGTATTTTATTTCAGTTGTATTCAATTTAATAATAAATTCTAATATATTTTATTTCAGTTAGTTGCCAAGGCAGAGTTTCAAATTTTTAATTTTCACCTAATATTTACATTTTATTTCCACATTTATTTATTTTTTATTTCTAGTTAGATTTATTTTTATTTTAGTTCTAGTTTCAGTAATTTTACTACATTCAGCCTTTTTTCTAATCTTTAATTTTCATCTAATATATGTTATCACATTATTTCAGGTAACAATTTTTTTTTTTTTTTTGTTATTTTGCCATAAGCTTTTATCATTTTTAATAGGTCTTTTAAATATGCATATTTACCTTTAATTTATTTTATTTTTTATTTCAATTTTATTCATTTTAATAGTTAATTCTAATAAATTCTTGTTTAAATTTTTGTAAGTTTTTCATCTTATATTCATATTTTATTTTAATTTGATTTCAATTAACAAAAACTAATATATATATATTTTTTAGTTTTATTTTAACATTTTAGCAAAGCTGAATTCTCAAGCTTTTCCATCGGCGTTATAAAAACAGTAGTACAAGCAACATGTGTGCTACATTGCAGGTCTTTGAAAGCCCTACAATAGCTTGTCATGAAGAAAAGACTGTAACTGAAGCCACTTTCATCTCCCTCACCATCAGTAAAGCGTAGTTGTTCAGTGAATCGCAGGACATCGTGGTGAGGTTGTCGTCCTGATGGAGGATCCGGCAGCCGTCGCTCTGCCAGCCGCCCTGTCCTCCCAGCAGACTGAAGTTCCAGAAGGCGGGAACGGCGTCCGAGCCATGCAGGAAGCGCCGCAGGGTCACGTTCACTGGACTCTGTAGGTTCTTCAGCGGGAAACCCTCTAAACAACAGCAGAACAGACATTTAATCAGCTCATCTTACAAAACACAAAACAGTTCTGGTTATGGAACATCTTTGATGGTACACTCTTAAAAATTAAGGTTATTTATTAACATTGATGGCTCCACAAAGAATCTTTAACATCCATGGAACCTTAGAGGTTCTTTCTAGTAGAAAAGTTTTTTTAGATTAGAATGTTCTTCAAACTAAAATAAAATGGCTCTTTTAAGAACTGTTTACTGAAAGGTTCTTTGGGGCGCCAGGAATGGTTCTTATGTGGCAACACTGTGAAAATCCTCTTTACAAACCATTCAGTTAGGATGTACACATATTAAATCCATGTGCATCACTTGTATTGAGAGACAATATACATTGTGCTAATAGTTTGGTGGCAGATCCCGGACAGTTGGTCTTTTTTCACAACAGTTTTTTTATGGGATTGTAATTGTTCTGTGCTCTGCTTAGGCCTCTCATTGAAATCAATCAGTTTTTCCTAGCAGCTTCCTGTGCTGTAGTTTGCCGCCCCCTCACACTTCAGCTGCTCTCTAGCAGCATTATTGCTCTGTTTATGACACAATGCCTCTTTACCTGCTTGAAGCCAAAATGGGGGTGGGATGGATTATAATACTGCTGCTGTACAGTAACGATCAAATCACACACACACACACACACACACACACACAATTATAATACTGCTGACACACACACACACACACACAAAAAGCACACTGTAAAAAAACAAAAACAAACATTTTTTTCAAAGTTGTAACCCCCCCCCAAAAAAACCAAACAAACAAACAAAAGATTATTGGAGTATGTTTACCAGAAAATACCATTTCACTCTTTCTACTTGAAAATGTCAAGTTTAATCTAATGTGTTACTTGTCATTTCTTTGTAATTATTTATGAAATTTACTAGCAATTTCTAAGTATAAAAAAGTAAATAAATTTTTTTATATGCAATTTTGACCCAGTGCGAATTAAGTTTTCTGGAAAATACAATATTTGTGGTAGCACTTTTTTTTATTTATTTGAAAACTTAAAAGGCAGAATGAAAGTTTTATTACCCATGGTAACAGTTATACCTCTGTACAAGTATTATTTTAGCATCACTGATACACTAATGTCATTTTTTTTTTTTTTTTTGAATTAGAATTTTTACTAAATTTTCAGTTTTCACTTTTAGTTAAAGTTTTGGTAACACTTTACAATAAGGTTCCATTAGTTAATGTTAGTTAATATATTAACTGACATGAACAAACAATAAACAATTCATTTATTACAGTATTTATTCATCTTTGTTGATGTTAGTTAATGAAAATAGTCATTCATTATTAGTCATGTTGCTTCACAGTGCATTAACTAATGTAATCAAGCAAACTTTTTATTTTAATAATGCATTAGAAAATGTTGAAATTAACATTTAACTAAGATTAACTAATAGACCTTATTGTAAAGTGTTACCAAAGTTTATATACAGTATATATATATATATATATATATATATATATAAATAAACACACAGTGTATTATATATAGTTATATATATCTATATATATATATACATATATATATTTATATATATATACATACACACAGTATACACATATATATATATATATATATACACAGTATATATATTTTTTTTTTTTTTATTTTTTTTAGTTTGAGGACCAGTTCTCACTATTAACTAACTATTAACTATGACTTTTGCCTCAATAAACTTAATTAATATTAAGTAAGGTAGTTGTTAAGTTTAGTTACTGTTTAGGATTAAGGGATCTTAAATATGGTCATGCAGAATAAGGCTTTAATATGTGCTTTATATACAGTAATATGCATGCTAATAAACAACTAGTTAATAGTGAGCACTGGTCCCTAAACTAAAGTGTTACCTTTTTATTTTATTTGCCTTGTTAACTAGCTAATATAAAACCATTTTTATTTCGATTGTTTATTTTATTTTATTTTATTTTATTTTATTTTATTTTATTTTATTATTTTATTTTATTTTATTTTATTTTATTTTATTTTATTTTATTTTATTTTATTTTATTTTATTTTATTTTATTTTATTTTATTTTATTTTATTTTATTTTATTTTAAGCAGTTGTAGTTTTAGTTAACTATCATAACCCTGCTCTGTACAGCCAAGCCACATGACAGAAGTATAACAGTAAGTATAACTGAAGTGCATGATTTGTCTGTATCTTTGACTCTTGTATTTTATTTTGCTTGCTATCCAGGTAGAAATATTGTATAACAGCAGCAATGAAGAGAGGTTTTGTGTGGGTTGGAGTGCATGTCTGATCTCGCCCGAGGCGTCGGGATCAGCACTGTGTGTGTTCCTACCGATCTTTGTGAGGATTACAGGTGTGACCACACTCCTCCTCTTACTGCCGTCGCTCAGGAGGGTGGAGTTGCCCGTCGGAGGAAAGAGTTTGCTGTTGCGGAAGGCCAGCAGATGTAGCTTATAAACGGCTTCTTCGGCCTGACCTGAGCTTCCCAGAGACGAGAAGAGAGACGGGGGAAGCTGTAGAGACGCCTCCACTACAGTGTTCTGCAGACATGGAGATGCAATAACGTTAGTGTCAAAACATGATGGATACAGTCCTGCTTTCACAGCTTTATTGGAGTTCTCGCTCTGAAGGAGCACTGGTCTTATACGTTATGACAAAACAACCGCATATACACAGGAAGTGCCTGAGACGAAATGCTTACTTTGAGAGCCAGTGCAGACAGGTTGCTGGTCACGTTGCATTTGAAGCTGAGTTGGCGCTCCGGGTTGACGTCGGGGTCTCTGGGAGAGAAATGGGCCACGGGCGTGCGCTCCTGTAAGAGCTTCTGGAACAGAGTGCAGGTCATTCCATTGAAGCTGCTGGCCTTGATGGCATGAGCCTCCAGAGCAATGTTGTGAGAGTTCTGGTGAAACAAACAAGAAAAAAGAAGAATGGTTACCATCCTGTACAAGTTACTGAAGCACTGTGAACACAAGGTCATCTTCAAACTACAACCTACACCTTTTTTTTTTGTTACTTGTATTCAGCGAGCACACATTAAATTGGTCAAAAGTGACATTAATACATGTTTAATGCTATAAAAGATTTTGGTCCTATTTTATATTAGGTGTCTTTTGCTATACTGTAAAAAATGACCATGAATTTAACGGTAAAAGACTGTAAAAATGCTACAGTAAAAACCTGTTGAATGGTTAATGGTAAATTCCCCTACTATATACGGTGAAAAACTGTAATGGACATTACATGTAATTTTACGGTAGTATACCGTTTTTGGAAGTGGAAAAAGACTATAATTTACAGTGAATAACTGTAAACTGACATTCCCGTTACATTCAAATCTGATGTTTTTTTTTTTTTTTTTTTTTTTTTTTAAATAAAATGTTTCTTCTTAGTTTTTTCTTATCAGTTTTGTATAAACAGTATATTAGTTTTGTACAACCACAGCTGCCGTTTTTTTTTACCGTAAACTTTACGGATTTTTTTTACAGTGTAGGTACAATGTACTTTTTGTGTTTATGTTGTATTGAGAAACACTTTTGCTGCTATTCAACTGGGATAAGGTTCAGGTTAGAAACAGGCTTGGTGTATGGTTAGGTTTAAGAGTGGGTTAAGGCGTAGAAGTTGGTTCAAAAGTGTAATTATAAATAATGGCATCCAGGCATTTTTTTTTTTTTTTTTTGGTTACACTTTATTTTAAGGTGTCCTTGTTAAGTACTGAGTAATATTAATCAACTACATGTATTTACTATAGGGTTAGGATTAGGGTTTGGCTTAGGGTTACTTCCATGTAATTATGCATAATTCATTGTTATTATAATAGTAAGTAATTAATCTCCGTTATCATTGAAATCATTTTGGATTGTCCCCTCATTTGTAAAATCAAAGAATATCATCTACAGTAATGTACGTAATGTAAGTGTCAAAGCATTCTAGAGAGTTAAGAAACAAAAGTGTGTTGCTTGTTTTAATTAAAATTATTATTAAAGTTTTATGACATTTAAGAGAATTAAAAAAAAAGAGAATTCTGCCTGAAACTACTAAAAAATATTTTTTTTGTGAATAGAAATAAAGCAGAAATGAAACTAAATATAAGTATTATTAAAAAAAACTACATTTTGAAATGTTGCATTGCAATTAACTGAAAAGTTTGTTTAAATTAAACTAAAACATAAAACAAAAATACAATAAATTAAAACCATTTAGAAATATATAAAAAAAAATAATAATGAAAAAAAAAAAAAACTAATAAAAATGTCCAAACCATATCAAATTAAACTAAAAAATAAAAACAATTATTATTTTTTTTAAGAAAATTTAAACATTACTAAAATATCTCACATCACTGAAAACATGAACAAATGATTTAAAACAGTAGTGTCAAAATGCACAAATGAAGTGATTTTCTCAGTACTCACAGTAGAATAGGTCAGAGCCCCGTTACTGATTCGGAGAAGGGCAATTCTCTGCAGGCACTCAACGATACGTGAGCAAGCTCGCGCCTCCCTCTGAGCCATCCATAACACTCGCTCATCAGCCAGCATCAGATTACTGGAGATATCCACCATAACATCTCCCAGCTGAGAGAGGAAATGCAGTTAGAGACAATGCATGCACACCCACCCGCCCCACAACACCCAAGATCCCTCCAGGCCCACATTATACCCACAACCACACTGCGTACTCATTCAGTGCAGTTACACTCCCACCACAGACACAAAACTCTTCCATTCCTGAAATCAACAAAACCTGACATCACACTCGGCAACATTTAATGTTAATGAGATAATGCTTTTAGGAAGAAGCGAGATGCGTCCGACATTCCCACACTAGAGTAACTGCAAATGAAATCAGAGAACAGTGCTGCAAACAGCCAGCTCTTTGTCAACTCAATGCAACCTGAATTCCTAAAGAAAATTACATAGCTGACGCAAAATTGTGAGGCAAGTCGAGTTTATTAACGTGCTCTTGCAATATGTGAGATGTTGAATGATGGTACAGATCTCTGCACAGGTGTTACATGATAACATTTCCCCTCAACACTGAGCAAAGAGCAACCTGATCCTGAAAAATAGGCTCTGCGTTCCTCTGTGGCCCAGTGTCCAAATCTCTCCGTTCTGATCCTATCTGCTCCTCTCCTTACTGATTCAAAAGCCTGTGTTGTTCTCCAGAGACGAGAAGAGTCACAAACTGAGGTGGCGAATAGTAACATTGCTTTAAACAGGCGTTTCTCAACCTTTCTGACTCCAAGACACTCACATTCAAAGGTCCTGTGAGTAAGGATTTTTTTATTTATTTTTAACTCAAGGAACTAAAATAA
This sequence comes from Cyprinus carpio, assembly GCF_018340385.1. Lineage (NCBI taxonomy): Eukaryota > Metazoa > Chordata > Actinopteri > Cypriniformes > Cyprinidae > Cyprinus > Cyprinus carpio. The sequence continues at coordinate 39,822,979 of NC_056578.1, forward strand.
ATATTAGACATTTTAAGTTAAGTTTAGCATAACAGATTTTAGTATTCAACAGTGTTATTGTTAAGTAAAACTAACACTATTAAAAATCATTTTCAGTAATGTAAAAAACGATTACAAGAAAAAAATTTAGTTCAATTAGTTGCCAAGGCAACATTTCAAGTTTTTTTTAGTTTGTCGAAGTACTAAAAATAAAACCAAAACAAAAATAAACTATAAATACAAAAATATTAATATTAAATAAATATTAGACATTAAGATTTTAATTTAAATTATTAGTTTTTCAAATCTAGAAATCACACTTTTAAAATTCTGAGAATTGAGACTTACACACAGTTCCGCTGAATGATAAATGTGTTTTAACAATGTTGTTGAACCGAATGTATGAAGGAAACTGTTAAAATAACCACAGCATTAACAACAACCTTGAAATAAGAGCGCAAGGTTTATCTGGTAATCAGACGCATGAAAGTAGTGTTTGTTGCTTTAGCAAACAGACACCGAGCGCGTTTTTTTTCAGAATCGTCATTCACTGATGGAGAGGAAAAGTTAAATACTATAGCATTTTATTCTATGAAAATGAGATGAAGTTTTCAGACTGAAAGAGAAGTGATCTCGCGCTCATAGATGTGCCAGGCTTTATCTGCAACTAAACTGAATAAAAAACAGAATGAATTGATGAAACTTTAAGAAAAAAAACACAATAAATAAATATAATGTATGTATGATGCAGTGCTAATTGACATATTTATTACAGTACAGAAACAATAAAGTATATTTTCTACCTTATTCTGTGCAGAAAATTGAAATAATTGTTTGTAGTAGCCTTTATAAAACAATCATAAAATTGCCATTAGGAAAAAATTATAGATTACAAATGATTGATTATTGTCCAGCAGTGTATTTGATTTCTTACAGCAAATTCAAAGTAACAAATAAGAAGAGAATTCCTTGGAAAAAATACAAATAAATAATATAATAATAATAATTAGGATAATACATAAAATTATAGTATTTGATATTTCTGTCACTTCTGAAATTATGGCTACGCCCCTGGTGTGACAAAATGTTAGCTTAGGTATAATACTTTTAAAGCTCTTTTTTAAAATCTTGGCTTACATATATTTCTACATATGCCATGTCATGCCATAGCATCATTAAACTAGCATCTAACAATGGACAAAAGTGTTTTTTTTTTCCTCTCTAACCTATGGTTCTCTAACCATAAACGCTGCTGTGTAATTTGCCTCCTGACTAAGCATTTAAAGAATTTAGGGGAAGCATTTATGTGAATGCACTTAAAGAATGCAGAATCGAATCATTATAATCGAATCAAATTTAATTGTGAATCGTTCTAAATGAGCAAAAATCGTTCTTGAATCGAATCGAAAACCTATGAATCGTGAATCGAATTGCTGTCTAACCAAAGATTCACAGCCCTATTGTTTTGTCATCTTGAGGCCCCCGCTGCTTTAAATGGCCTGGATCTGAGGCCTTCTGTGATTGGTCTCAGAATGATGTAAGTGTTTATGTAAGAGAAGCTGATCACAGATCAGTTAAAATGATAGACTTTTGGGTTGCACAAAGAAAATGATCCAGAACAGCCCCTATATGACTCGACTTGATTTGACTCACCTCTTTATACTTCTCCGCAAACCTGCTGATTTTTTCAATCATCTCCGCCACAAATATCACATCCACCTTGTCAGAGAAGTTGGGCGCCTCTGCGGTGTAAGCCAACAGCTGCTGCGCCGTCTGAACAGCATTGGTCAGATTCAGAGGCATCTGATATACGAGAAAAGCAACAAGTGAGAACAGACAGAGAAGAATCAAACACGTCTGACATAAACCACTAAAAACTGCATCATGGGAATTACACACAGAATCCTGCATTGCTCAGCAGTTATCTACCTGGTTGATGATATAAAGCACACGCGTGACGTCTTTCATATATTCACAGTGCGAGTAGTCGTCCTCTGCCCACTGTCCACTGCGGCCACATCGCCTCCACGCACGCCGATCTTCCGCCGAGCTGCCCGAGTAAATGCCAGCTCCGCTCACCTGCCGTTTACAGGGCAAGTATGCTGTAATCCCAGCCAGTGTCCGAGGCCATCTGTATACAGACATGTTAATGAACAACAAAGGAGAACCAATTTATCTGTGATGTTGCATGATAATAAATAGCCTTAACTGGGAATATACTTGTCTTCATTCAATCAAATTTGCAATAAGTTTAAAAAAAAAAAAGTCTAAAAATAAATGAAAGCTTGTGCCATAATACATATCACTGAGATCTATTACCACTAGAGCGCAGCAAAGAGCTAAAAAATAAGGGAGGCTGAACATTTATGTATAAACAAATGATTCAATGATCTCCAAATCTATGCTAATCATTTGTATACTGCTTTGAATATAGCCAAGGTACACAGTGAGTAATCATTGTTACTTTCAACACCTTTCCTCGTGCAAAGCTTGGGGTCAGGAAGATCTTGTATTTTGAAAGAAATTAAAACTTTTTTTTTTTCAGCAAGGATGCATCAAATCGATCAAAATCAACAGTGAAGACATTTACAATGCTACAAAAGATTTCTATTTCAAACAAATGCTTTTCATTTGGAGTTTCTATTGATCAAAGCTTTGATTTAATCAAAGACATTGAGCAGCAAAACTGTTCTCAACATTGATAATATTAAATGTTTCTTGAGCAGCGAAGCAGCATAATTATAATATTTCTGAAGCATCATGTGACATTGAAGACTGGAGTAATGATGCTGGAAATTCAGCTTTGATCATAGCAATCAATTACATTGTAAAATGTATTACAATAGAAAAAAGTCTGTATAAGAGGCTTTCAAAAACACTGAAGTCTTAGCGACTCCAAACTTTGAACACTAGTCATCAGATGTTCACTGGCCTCACCTGTAGTCCCCCTTGTTGTTTGACACCCGATCTGGCAAGCAGTATTTGGCAGAACTCTCCAGAACCACGATGTGGACCGTCCTAGTGTTGTTTCCTCGACTGGTGCGCACACGACACTCCCAGTTCCCAGTGAATCCCGGCTGGATGTTGGAGATGGTCAAGGCGCTGTGAGAGGACAAATCAAAAAAAAAAAAATTGCTCTGGGAGAAAATTCAAGATTTTGAATTTAGTATGCAGATTTAATATTCGTCAGTGTAGTTGTTAATTAAAACTAAAAGTAACAGCAAAAAGCTTGTTAAATTTTATATATATATATATATATATATATATATATATATGTATATATATGTGTGTGTATGAGTGTGTGTCCCTGGACCGCAAAACCAGTCATAAGGGTAAATTTCTTGAAATTGAGATTTATACATCTGACAGCTGAAATAAGCTTTCCTTTGATGTAAGGTTAGTTATGATAGTACAATATTTGGCTGAGATACAACTATTTGAAAATCTGGAATCTGAGGATACAAAAAAAAATCTAAATACTGAGAAAATCGCCTTTAAAGTTGTTATAATAAAGTTCTTAGCAATGCATATTACTAATCAAGCATTAGGTTTGATATATTTACGGTAGGAAATTTACAAAATATCTTCATGGAACATGATCTTTCCTTAATATCCCAATGATTTTTGGCATAAAAGAAAAATCAATAATTTTGACCCATACAATGTTTTTTTTTTTTTTGCTATTGCTATTGCTACAAATATACCCCAGCAACCTGAGACTGGTTTTGTGCTCCAGGGTCACATATATATGTGTGTACTTGTGTTTTCAGTAATCAAAATAAATCTGAAAAAAAAATATATATATATACACACACACACACACACAAAAACACACAATTTAATAAAATTAGTAAGTTAATAAAAAGCATATGACTAAATATTAAACTAAAATAAAAAGGAAAACTAGTTTATTTAGTTTTTTCCAATTAGCTTTTATTTTTTATAAATACTATAACTGTGTAATTAATACTGAAATAACACTGCCATTCAAACTGATGCTTTGGCAGGATATATTGTTGCTGCACGATATAAATTTTTATTTTTTTTTTGATTTATGAAACAATACATGGCTTTTTTAAGTTCTGGTGTTTTCCAGCACAATGTTGATAGATCAAGTGTGAGTTTATATTTCAGGTGTATGTATCGTCACGCTGCAAGGCAAGCACTGCTCATAGTGTGATTCACGTATATCTAGTGTGCAGAAACACCATTCAGCAGTCAGTATTGGGTTTGGTCTCTCCTTCCCGGCTGGCTTCTATTACCTGGCTATTAAAGAGCAATTCTGCACCATGCTTTTCTCTATGTAGATGCCCTGAGTGACATCAGGCTCCACCATCTTCCCGTCCTGATACCACAGAACCTGCATGTCCTCGTCCACGAAAGAGGCCATGCACTGAAATGGCAGGCTGTCTCCCTGGAAGACGATCTGATGCTGGGACGGAGTCATCTGGAAGGAGGGAAGCTCTAGAGGAGCGTCTAAAATAGAGAAGGGAGAAAATCAAAAGAGAGAGGAAGAAAAACACTGTGGTGAGCCACAGATGACTGCTATGTGCAAAAGCTGACATTAACGAGTGATCCGAGAGCAGTTTCATTGTAGTTCTTGCACAAGCTATGGTTACAAAAGTCTAAATCAACATAAACGGGAGGCCTGAGGCCAGGATTACTTTGCTTTTGGTGTATGAGAGTGTGTCTGAATTAGTAAAAAAAAACCTAACAACAACAATCAGGAAATCAATGGTTTTCAACAACTAAACATGCATTTCTCTTCCATTTTTAGCAACAGTGTAATTTTACTATAAAAGTTAACGTGCAGTATGTCACAGGTCATGGAAAGCTGAGGTCTGGTTACTCTTATCAGACTTCATGTTGCACAGTGTCATTAAAATATAACAAAATAATGCACTTATTTATTCTAGTTTCTGTTTGCTAACAATGTAGGCAAAACCTGACCTGTTTGCTCCTGTATGAAGTGTTTTTTTTTTTTTTTTTTTTTTTTTTTACCAAAACTAAAACTATTAAAAACTGTTTTCATGATTTGAAATAAAGTCTAAATAAAAGTTAAATGAAAAAAACGAAATGTAATAGAAATGTTACCTTAGCAACTAAATGAAAAAAAAGAAAAAAGAGCTAATTTTAGAAAAAAAATGTAATGATGCTGAATAGATAAAAAAACTAATAAAAATGACAAAAGCACACCACAAATTTACTAAAACCTAAATTAACATTAAAAGAAAAAATTTAAATATACTATATAAATAGAAATACTATAATAGTGTTGTGTATATTATTATTATAAATTAAAATTTATTTTAGAGAATAATAATTGTTTTTATTTAATTATTATTTATTGTGAGATTTAATATACACACACACAAAATTTCTAATGTTAATGTTCTAAAATATATATAAAACAAATATAAAATAACACTGATTATTTGAACCAAATCTTAATAAGTATATTTAGTGATTATAATGAGAAATATATTTTGTGATATTTAAATATATATATAATATATATAATATATGAATTCTATATATATATATATATATCTATATATATATATATATATATATATCTATATATAATATATATATATAACAAATATTAATACATTTACATTTAAATAATTGAAAAAAAAATAAAGAAAATTTAATTTTAAAATATATAAATATATACGAGCAAAAAATAAATAAAAAAAATAAGAAATGTAGAAAAATAAGTAGATAAATAAAAGAAAATATAATTTGTGTTGAAGGTTAGAAAATAAAATTGGTTCAGTATAAAAACAAGAGAAGTTAGTGGAAAATGTGCACTATGATAGTGAGTGTGTATTCTTACCACAGGTGAGTGTTTCAGGCCTGAGCGAGGTTATCAGCTGACTCTGTAGGGAGCGAGGGAACGAGCAGCGAGTCTCCTTCACCCCTATCGCCTTCTCTTTGATCCAGACCACCAACCATTGCAGGTTACAGTCGCACAGAAGATAAGGGCTATCAAACTCCCTAAAAATGTACGTTCAAAAATCATAAAAACTAACAGTGCCAATAATATCACAAGAACATTCCTTTGGACAGAGTGTGTATCAACGGATGCATTACAGTTAGGTCTGCGGGTAAACTCTGGATGTCTCCTATCCAAGCTTAAACATGTTTGAAGACATGCCAAGTGTGTTGAAACCTTATCTCAAGTGTTTAAGTTAACGAATATGAAGTTTGTGAACAACACAAGCACTAATCAACTAATCTGCTTTTTATTTTAGGAGTTGCACATGGCCATTTGTGCTTCCATTGCAGTTTAATGTGTAAATGATGCATAGTAAAACAAAACACTTACAGTATTTTCAGAGAGCCGAGGCTGTCAAAAATCCCTTGAGACAGTGAAGAAAACTTGTTCTCCGAAAGGTTCCTACAATAAAAAGGGGGAATTAATGAGCAAAATGTTCTATGCTAAATGCAAACTGATGTTAACATCATGAGTAATTTTTGCACTGAAAAACAGAAATCACTAGTGAATTTCACAAACAGCTACAAAGGAAAACTAAATGTGAATTTTTGAAGTAGAAAAACTGAAATGGAAATGGAAAACTGAATTTTAGTGTAAAATGTACCCCAAATAGTCATTGTTTCAGGGTTATTAAAGTTAACCAAAACTAAAACCATAAAACATGTTACTTGAAATAAAATATCACTGAAATAAGATCAAATTATATATAAAACGTATGTTGTACTTTATTTTTTAAATAATAATAATAATAATAATTATTTTATATATATAGTATAAAAAACTTTATATATAGTATAAAGTATTTTTTAAATTTTATATCGCATTAAGCTAGTTACAACATCTCATTTTCATTTAGTTTATTTTAATTTACTAAAACAATAAAATAATACTAAATACTAACTTGAACTGAAATAAATATTAATGTAAACTATACAGAAATATAAAAAAACAACTAATTAACTAAAATAAAAATAAAAATGAATAAAACTATACAATTATCACAAAGATACTAAAATAACCCTGCTTTGTTTTATTTACAACTTCAAAGAAAAACAAAACAAAACAACAACAACAAAAATTCCAATGTAGTTTTATATTGTTTGAGTGTCTTGAAAGGTGCTTATAAATGAAACTGATTATTATTAATACTATTACGAAATAGCTCTGGACATCTGTGAAATATGTGCTAAATTATTTTACTAATTTGTGGACAACTTTCTTTACCACTGGGGCAAAAGTGTCATGTCTGTTGTCTAAAATGTCATAAAAAAAACAAAAAACAAACTATAATTCTGGTCCCATTTATTCAACTGGGAACCATTAACATATTAAACTAAAAAGCCTCATTACAAACAGTTTATGATTTCAATTTTTCCTGTATAACCTTGACATCACATCTGTTGATCTGGTGAAATCTGTTGAGTTTCAGCTGCTGTCTTAATTGAAATGACTGGATCCGTTCTAATCTTCACCTTCAGCAGGTGAAGACGACGCTCGCAGTTACTCCAGCAGCTGTCGCTGCGCTCACGGGACATCAGCGTTAACATGCTCATCATCTAACAACACCTGTTATGAGCTTTAGCATTCTGTGAAGGGTAATCACGCTAATGAGTCTCAGCCAAACACCACCAATGACATTTGTGTTCTCATCATCGCAATCTAATATGAATATCAGCAGATAAACAGACAGACAGACGGAGGGAAGGACTGATAAGTGGATAGATTAGTATAAAGTGTGTGAAATGTGTATTGCTGGATTCATTTTACACTAAAAGAATGTGACTTTGTTGTTATGAATGTGCCTCACAATGCTTATAAACAGAGTTGGACGTAACACATTACAAGTAACGTGAGTTACATAATCAGATTACTTTTTCCAAGTAACTAGTAAAATAACATTACATTTAAAATACAAGAAAAAAGTTACTTTTTCAAATAAGTAACACCATTTACTTTAGCAATTTACTGACCGACAGCTCTTCTGTTCTTACTCTAGATTAAATGTGAACAGGCATTTACTCATCTCACTTGCACAAAAACAGATTCAGTATTCCTCAAAATGAATAAAAACAATCAAATGCAAACTCAGAATATGATGCAAACTAGCAATTAAATGTTAAATAGCACAAATATCCTTTATGTATTTAATCCCATTTCTGTCTTTGCTGCTGACCTTCGATGATCCAATTCAACCGTACTAATAAGCAAAACTTGTGAAAGGGCTTTTACATTTGACAAAAATTTATATAACTTTTATATTAAAAACAAACAAGCAAGCCCAGATCAGAAAAAGTAACGCAAAGCATTACTTTCCATAAAAAGTAACTAAGTAACGCAATTAGCTACTTTTTTAGACAGTAACGCAATATTGCAATGCATTACTATCAAAAGTAACTTTCCCCAACACTGCTTATAAATCACCTACATTAATGGTATTTTGAAGAATTCTCCATTTCAAGTTCATATAGTAGAAAAAACAAAAAAAAACAACAAAAAAACCTTGACTTACAGTTTAACAAGGTTTGTGAGGCCCTTGAAGACGTCCACATGGAGGCAGCCGATCAGGTTTTTGGACAAGTCTCTGCAAAAAAAATAAAAAAATAAAATAAGATAAGATAAGAGAAAGTGTTGTGTAAATGTATACAGGCACTGTTATTCAATATTTAAGGGTTCGAGTTTGGGGTACAATTCAAGCGAACTCAAATGTACCTGTTCTCGGATGTGGGAAGTTATTAATTATTTATGAATTGTTAATAGTGTGTATTTATGTGTTCACTCACTCGCTTTCTAACTAACTAAAAACGCTAGTACACACAAACTACATCCAATTTGCAACATCTTCAGTCTAATTATAGCCTTTACACCATAACTGATTCTACTCTGGTCTTGAACGGTGTTATTTTCATATTATGTACAATATTTATAGATATTTTGAATTAGCTTTTATTTATTTTTTTCAGAAATAATTTTTCAGTACAAAATTTTAATTTTAGTAACTTTGTTATGTGCATTTGCCATTTTAAATACATCAGTAAAGCAGTTCATGTGACATCAGTGTCTCAACTTCAGTTTTGCGATGCTACGAGAATACCGTTTTTTTTTTTTTTTTTTCGCAAAGAAAACAAAAATAACAATTTACTCAAGCATTCTTCTCCCCCGAGTTACGTCTTCCGCCATTTTAGAGAGTATCACAATGCATATGCACGCTTTCCCCTGAGCGTAAACAAAGCTTATTACGCAGATTACGTTCATGCGCACACTTTCCCCCTGAACGTAAACAACGCTGGTAACGTTCAATACGTTCTTGGGTACTCTCCAATTACATTAAAAATATCTTAATTTGTGTTCCGAAGATGAACGAAGGTCTTACGAGTTTGGAACGACATGAGGGTGAGTAATTAATGACATAATTTTCATTTTGGGGTGAACTAACCCTTTAATTTATGTTTATTTCAGTTTTATTTATTCAGTAAAATGCTATTTATTTTTCATTTTATATTATTTAGTAATTTTACTACTTCAAACTTATTTTATTTCAATTAGTTACCAAGGCAACATTTCTAATTTTTAATTAAGGTTTTTTAAGTACAAGATTTTCATCTGTTAGTTATATTTTATTTCAGATTTATTTCCATTAATAAGAAATACATTGGTGTAAAACAACACGTGTCTTGACAGAGCATCCATACAGCCGAGTATAACTGCCTTTATTGAGCAAAACATCCCTTATAAAAACATGAGACACACTTCTCCAAACACTAGTTAGGAAATGATCTCATCCTGCCTGTATTTTTTTCAATATTGACAGCCAAACTACCATTGCATCCCAGACAAAACATAATTATTCCTGTCAATCTAGCAGTCGTTTCAGTCTTCATACAGGTCAGGACATGTTTTTGGCAAAGGTCTCTAAACCCCATCTAATCACCCGCTTTCATGTCAAGCCACATGTTTCAGACATACAAGCGCAGGGGAATATAAAATATAGAGCTATGTTTTTTATAAAGATTTTTTTTAAAATTTTAAAGAGCATATATGTGTGTTTTTGAGGTGTGCTGTTATGTTTTTATAGAGTGAATATAAGAGGAGAAATATGAGTATATATTAGTCACACCTTCATGAAACAAAAAGCATAAATAGTTTGAAATTTGAATTTAATGGCGAGTCCCATACTGTGGTTTTATCATTCCCATAATACAAACCCTTTGTATGATCATGTATTTGACTCATGTGACTCACAATGGAGATGGACGTGACTATCACACCAGAGAGCTTAACAACAGCAGGAATGTGTGGTTCGCGTTTTGCATAAAAAAAAAAAAAAAAAAAAAAACAAAAAACTTGCATGAATGGTTATTATTCATCGTCTAAATCATTATTTGTTGTGTAAAAGGTAAATGGTGGTCCTTTAGCGATTTGGGTTAATAAAAGCGCATGATAAATAAAATGCATTATTATTATTATTATTATTATTATCAAAACATTATGACTTTTAAATGTCTCTTCTGCTCACAAAGGCTGAATTTATTTGATCAAAAATACCATAATATTGTGATTTATATATATATATATATATATATATATATATATATATATATATGTATGTATATATAATTTGAAATAACTATTTTCTATTTGAATATATAGTCTAAAATGTAATTGATTCCTATGATCAAAGCTGAATTTTCAGCATCATTACTCCAGTCTTCAGTGTCACATGATCCTTCAGAAATCATTCTGATATGATGATTTGCTGCTCAATTATTATTGGTTTCTTAGTTATTAATAACAGGTTTTTATTATTATCAATGTTAAGAACAGTTTTTGCTGCTTAATATTTTGTGGGAAAAAAACAAATTCTTTGTTTAATAGAAAGCTCAAAAGAACAGCATTTATTTGTAACATTACAATTGGCTTTACTGTCACTTTTGATACATTTAATGCAACATTTATAAACATCTGAAGGGTAGTATATCATGGTTTCTGCATAAATATTGAGTAGCATGATTGATTTCTGAAGGATCATGTGACTCTGAAGACTGGAGTAATGATGCTGAACTCAGCTTTACAATACAGGAACAAATTACATTTTTAAAATGTATTTTAAATTGCAAAAATATTTCACCATATCAGTATTTTACTGTATTTTTAAGCACATAAATGCAGCCTCAGTGAGCATAAGAGACTTCATTAAAAACACTTAAAAATACATCCAAAGTTTTGAGAAGTACTGTATGATCAGGAAAAAAGTCGATACAGCTATTGTTAAATACTGAGATGTAACAACTAATTAATAAAACTGATAATTTATATTTAAAGTAATAAAAATTCACGAAGATATATCAAAAAATTAGATCCTTAAACAGGAACAGACAGCTGAAGACTAATTTTAACAATTATGTTTGATACGTAACCTCGTATAAAAAAATATTCTAAATATAACATAGATAATAGATATTTATTGTCTAATATTATAAATATAAATTATTTCTCTTTTTAAATATTTGCCTCTAACATTTAATTTTGTTGCAGTTATAAATATAATTATTTTACACTTTAATAAAATATGAATAATGCTCAATCTTGATCACATAATACCGTCTTTTAGATAATACACTAAGATATTATCATCTCTCACACAATCATCTTCTCAAGCTAATAACTAAATGAATGCATTTTGGTAATTAGCTTCAGCAATTTCTTTTAAAGTTCAGGACACTTTGACATTATCTGCTCTAGATTTGGCAAAGTAACATGGGCTCTAAAACTGTGAAAATTCATCTTGTGCACTCTCTCTCAAAAGGTTGGACGACAGCGATTCTTTTCAGGGGAGCCTCATACTTCTCCATTTAGCCAGCCAAAGAGAAGTTTATATTGGCATGGAGTGAGTCATATTACACGGCCGCGCCATACACGCGAACCTCACAAGAGAACGTATATAACCGACCACTCGCCATATATGCACTCTGCTTACATCACTACACACAGAACACGGAACAAACTATCCTTTCTTTCTCCAAGTCTCAATAGTTCTCACACACACACACACACACACAACTACTAGCATGTTAAAGTCGATAGCATCAGTCATGCTGTGCAGAGTGCTGTCTGGACATCGTCCATCTGGAGTGAAGAACTGCAGAAAGATGAAGTCTTATTTTTGTGGTTGCACACACCCAACGGTGAAGCGGTTTCCACTTGAATCAGAGCATTTCCTCAACAGAGGTGTCAACCAGTGCTATTTCAGTGCTGCTGAGTTTTTATACTTGCATTGTCATTTTAATACTTTGTATTTCAGTTTTCATTTTAGTTATCTTAATACATGAAGTTAATATAAATGAAAAAATGAAAATATTTTTTTTCCCTTGGCTGAAATAAAAAGTTTATTTCAGCTAAAGTTTATTTGATTTCAAGTAAAAAAAATATTTTTTTTTATGGTTTTAGTTTTAGGGGTTGTTTACGCAACAGCTGTCAACTAAAAATGGAAAACTTTTTATGCGTTCTGGCCATTCATTTATGCAGCAACAGCATTTTGGGGGTCTGAAAATGGAAAAAAACTTTGCAAGTTTTAGAAGACAATACCATTATCATCTTGACTCTGAAAACACAAAATTGTGCAACCAGTTGATGTAATGCGCATAAATGCATGTGTTCAATCTATAGGTGCAGGCGCTTAGTGTTTCTTTACAACATGACATCACCAACTACAGGCCTGGCATGCATAATACATCGTTTTTAGTCATTTTTGCAGATCCGTGTCAATGGGGATCATTTTGACGATCGTTAGAAATGTTTCAATAACCCAAAAGAAAAACTTTTAAGTTTTAGACCGGTTATACTTACAGTCTTTTGAGGGCGAAAAGTCCATAAAAAGCTCCCGGTTCAATATGTGTGATTATGTTGTTCTTTATGTCACTGTGAAGAAAAAGTGAAGGTTTTGGATGGTGAAGTTTTAGATGGTGAACATTATAAAAATGTTATTTGGTTGGTTTTTGGTTTGTTTCAAACTTGGGCAAAACTGAGCTATAATAACAGGTTATTCAAAACTCAGAAAACATGCCAGTGGGTATAACACTCAAATCTTTTGATGCTTTGACGTGCTGTAGCTAACAGCCATAAGCGAACGCAGAGCCCTTAATAAATCACTCTCGTTTAGCAGTGTAACGTAACTTGTGGATTGGAAGCTCTTCAAACGCAGTAACTCAATCGGCAAAATGAATAATTTTAGGTGATTCAATAATATCCTGATTTCTTGCCTTTTAACTATGAGGAAATGGCATACTGTAATTTAAGGATGACCACTGTAATGTGTCACAGTGATATAATAGGGCAGTGTAGCATAGCAGATACTGACTGACCACCACTGACAGAACGTAAAGAGAGCGCTCAACAATCCCAGAATCCGACATAAGAGAAAGAGCGGAAGAGTTCAAAGGCTACCGTCACTGATACCCAAAGCCCACACCTGCGCTAGTCAGCTAGCCCTGTTGAAAACATCATCACAGAGTTCCTGCGTCAAAGGCGGACTAAACATGTGAGCCTCTTTGAAGTCGCGCCATTTGTGGTTTGAGGGTGGAATGGGCACGCAATACGAAGAGAGAGAGAAGGTAGACTAAGGTGAAATCAATGATTATAGGCTTTCTGTAAGAACAGCAACATTTAAAAACATACCATGGTTTCTATAAAAATATCAAGCAGCATGACTGTTTTCAACTTTGATAATAACCAGAAATGTGTCTTGAGTAGCAAATCAGCACATTACAGGGCTCCAGACTGCACTTAAAATGGTAGCATTTGAGACCAAAAATATTAATTTGCTTTATATATTGCTTTAAAAATATTAATCGCTTTTTGATGTTGCATTTTGGACCTGCAGCCCTTTGGTCCCCTCAAAACCTTAATTTATTATTATTCAACAGTCTCCTCTGTGTCTCTCCACATCACCATATGCTCTTCAGTATCATCCGCGCCACAAGGATGCACTGTTTTCTTTTAAATCAAAGCTAAATACACTTAGAAACACCGCATCCTTGTGGCGCGGCTGATACAGAAGAGCATAAGGTGATATGGAGAGACACAGAGGAGACTGTTGACAAAGGAATCGTTGAATAAAGTCATTATTTTAGTGTTCTTTGATTACAAAAAGTGTACAAATATTTCACAATATTACTGTTTTTACTGCATTTTTGTGCAAATAAATGCAGCCTTTGTAAGCAATCTTATCTTAACACTTAAAACATGGTAGTATTGGTATTATATAAATACTAGTTAACTAGAATATCAGTGCATTTCATTTTTCACATCAACAGCAAAAACTAAATCAACAAAAGTTTCTCTATTAATAAAATATCTTATAGTACCATGGTAAGGTTTTTTTTTTCTTCACATGTACCATACAAATAACATAGTACTCTATTGGTATCATGGTATTCTTGTAAACAGTGTTATATGAATATGGTAATCAAAGTACCATGGTATCACCATTTAAGACTATTAACACATTAAGAATCTCAATATATTTACATTTTCTATTTTGAGCAACATTCTTACTTACTACTTTAACATAATTCTGACTACTAAACAAAAACATTTGAAGTAACATTTCACCAAAAAAAAAAAAAAAAAACCATCTGTCAGTAGTTACCCTGACACCATTCTAAACCCATATATCAATATTCATTGATCAATCTTCACAAAAGGAAAATTAGGATATTTAGGTATAGTTCACCCAAAAATGGAAATTCTGTCATTCATTTACTAGTTGTTCCAAACCCAAAAGACTTACTTTTGGGTTTGGAACATGTGGAGGGTGAGTAAATGACAGAATTTTACCCACTTTTTATTAAGAAATATTTCTGCAACTGATATGGAGAAAGTTTTCATGTCAAGAAAATGTGGAATAGCACATGGAAAAGCCTGTTCTTTCTGTGAGAAAACACATTTACACAGAGAAGAGCTGCTGGAGCTTTAGGTCACAGTGGGCAGTTCTCTGGAGTGGAAAGGCAAACACGCGGCCCGGATGCACTGCTCATAAAGGGTCGGAGGAGCGAGGGGAGAAAAGGGGGAATACAGTACACCCAATGCTCTTCCCAGAATACATTAAGACATGATGAAAATGTATGTGTAGTCAGATTTCAACACAAATATGCTGGCTCACTGCCATTTAATCCAAGTTGTGAAGATGGGATTGCTTTGTATGATTAACAAATTTTAATTTAGGCTTTTTTTCACATATTATGACCGACACACATACATTTTTCACGCACATCAAATTTGGTAAATAGAAGCTCAAATGTGTGCAATGCATAAGAATCAATGAGGTTTATTCTGGTATGTGACACACAAACATTTGAGTTTCTTTGCATTTACCATATTTGATGTGCTATGTACCAAGGCCGTAACCATGTCTTGAACATGGGGGGGGGGGGGGGGGGGGGGGGGGAATGGTTTTTGGGGTTGTTGGGGGGACTTATACTTATACAAGTTCGATACACACACACTGCTGTTCAAAAGTTTGGAATCAGTACATTTTTTAATGTTTTTTTAAATATGTTTCTTTCATCAAGACTGGATTTATTTGATCAAAAATACAGAAAAAAACATAATTTGTGAAATATTATTGCAATTTAAAATAACAGTTTTATATTTTAATATACTTTAAAATATAATTTATTCCTGTGAAACAAAGCTGAATATTGAGCATTATTACTCCAGTTTTCCTTCAGAATTCAATCTAATATGCTGATTTATAATCAATGTTGGAAACAATTTTTGCTGCTTCATTTTGTTTGGGACCTGTGATACTTTTTTCAGGATTTATTGGTAAATAATAAGTTAAAAGGAACAGTGTTTATTCAAAATAGAAATTTTGTGTTACAACATACTATTCAAAAGTTTGGGGTCAGTAAATTGTTTCTTTCTTCTTCTTCTTTTTAAGAAATTAATACTTTCATCCAGCAAGGATGTGTTAAATGGATAAAAAGTGATAGTAAAGACATATATTGTTAGAAAAGATAACTATTTTGAATAAATGCTATTATTACAGTACTCATTACACTTATATGAAAAACTTATACAGAAGTCATTCATTCAGGTTTAAAACAACATTGAGGGATTTTCATTTTTAGGTGAACTATATCTTTAACTGCAATTATAAGGCAGGCCTTCATAGGGTGTTAGGTGAAAAAAAAAAAAGGCTTTCACCAATTCTTTATGAGTACACACACACACACACACACACACACACACACACACACACACACACACACACACACAATCCAACACACCAGTACAGAGACAAAGAGCCAGAGAATAATGTGCGAATCAGACTGCTGACATCTCTGGCTTCAGCATGATTCATTAGAATGACAAAAGCAGTGCTGTGCTCTGGGCAGAAGGGATTGGAGCGAGAGAGAAGAGTGAAAACAGAAAGCCAGAGAGGGCACAGAGGGAGCAGCACTGGAAGGTAAGTGTGCCATGAAAGCCCAGACGCAGAAACCCGGAGTGCCGTCAAGAGAGCGGAAGATGAATTCCTTAGGCTTTCAAAGCATGGGAAGATCAAAGATGTTTACACTTCCAGCTCTTTATCCCCTGAACTGTATCATTCTCCCGACATAAATAGAGGGAAGAATTCCTTCACATTCTAAACAGAACGATGCACAGATTGAGTCTTGAATCAACATGACACTTTGCAACAGGCTAAATTGGTCCAGTTGGAAGCTCTCAATTCCTCACGCATCTCTCAAGACGACAAGGTCTACTGGCTGCTGGAACGCAGGGTTCCAGAACAATCACAACCGTAACCAACATCAATACCTTTTGCATTCAAGCAGAACACAAGTCGAAAGTCCATCTGTTTCTTTGTTGCCTGAGATGATTCCCAGATCTCACTCAGC
The DNA here is from genome assembly GCF_018340385.1 of Cyprinus carpio. Lineage (NCBI taxonomy): Eukaryota > Metazoa > Chordata > Actinopteri > Cypriniformes > Cyprinidae > Cyprinus > Cyprinus carpio. Next base: position 39,839,854 of record NC_056578.1, read on the forward strand.
CCAGGAAACTGAGAAGAGGGCCAAGCTCCAAGACCTCTTCATTTGGAGGTACCATGACATGTACGACACTTGTTTCAGTGGTTAGATGCCTGTGATGCTTGTTAAATTGTCTAGTGGCATTAGGAGAAAAAATTATGCATGAATGTGAAAGGACAATATTAATTTATGAATGAACGAATGTAAAATGACAAAAATGATTTTTTTGTATTTTGTAAAAAAAAATACATATACACAATACACATTTTTGTGTGTTAAAAAAAAATATGCATTTAATTGATAAAGTACAGTAAAGACAATATTATATAAAAAGATTTCTATTATATAAATGCTGTTCTTAACACACATACACACAGAATCTTGAAAAACAAAGTAACACCGTTTTTTTTAATATTAAAAAACTGTTTTTCAACACTGATAATAAGTAAGAATGTTTCACTGAAGACTGGAGTAATGATTTCGAAAAATTCTTAATCTTTTTTATACGAAATGCATTAAATTTTTTTTAAAAACTAGGATACAATCAGTTGCAAAAACATGCAATTAAGAGCAATAACATTTTTTCAACAAATGATTTTAATATTGCAATTTATATATATGATAGATATATATAATATATGGCTATATATATTCTGCTATTTTCTATATATACGAAATGCATTTAATTATAAATTCAAACTAGTGTGTGTGTTATATACAAATATTATATATCACACACACACACACACACAAATATTATATATCACACACACGATAATATTATATATATATATACATGCTATATATATATATATATATATATATTATATATATATATACAGGATATACACACATATATACATTTATAATATATGCAAACATGGTGAATGTAAGAGACGTGTTTAAAAAAATTTAAAAATCTTTTGAACTTCTTACATTTTAAAAATAGTCAAACATGTATTTTATATTGCAATTTCAAAATGATTAAATTGATCAATTTATGAACATTTACAGACAACCCTGAAATACCTTGAATATTAACAAGACCTGCAATAACGACACGGAAAAAAACATCCTTAGAAGCATTCCTCATGGATGACATCATGTGTCATTCCAGCCTAAGTAAAGCACAGAACTAATGGACCGCTTCCATGTTTCCATATTCAAATCCATAGTCTTAAATGGAGCGAGCACACACAAATCAATGCTTTCTTTAAATAAAGAAACTTCTAGAACAGTGCCTTTATTCCACTCTTCTTTGAAAGAAACCGGTTCTGTGAACATGTGCATTGGTCAGCGGCTGGGTCATGTGTAGTCAAGCAGCAGTATAAGGGAACGTGCACCTAAACAGCAACACTAAATACGGCATTTCAATGTACAGCCTCTAAATTTAGCTCCAGCATTTGACCAGCACTGCCACAGTGAGTGACACTGAATCCCTAACGGAAGTACAGAGCAGAGAGGCAAACCAATGCCAAGACCAGACAATTGTGCTCCCTGAAGGCAACAGCTATAATTAACTTTCACTTGACCAGCCCCCTCAGTGTGAGACCTCCCCGAGGAACAGCTAACATCAGAGACCGGAACATGTCTGCACCAAATAAACATTTCAGAACAACTCAGAATGCCAAAAACTGACTAAACAAAACTAGACTCATTCCAATCAACGGAGACATCACTACTATGAAGAATTCATTGCTTTGAATTATAATCGTTACATATTTAATTAATTCATCATAAAATCAAAAGCAGCTAGAAATGGCATAAAGACAACAAATCAAACTACTCTGGGTGCTGCTTTTGAAGTAACGCAGTCAGTAACATCATTATTTGATTCTCAACCCTTGTGAAAAAGCAGTGCACTTAATTATATTAAGTTCTATTTTAAAGCACAATCTTGAAAAGCACAACACTTATTTTGATGTGCTGACTGAACGTACTAAAGCACATGTGAAGTACTCGATTATAATTTCAATAAGGTTAATATATTTTAAATGCAGTAAATTGCAACTTCATGATAAATTATCAATCGAAATGACATTCAAGTGTATTTTAGTTAAACAAATGTAATTATGCTCACAAAATAATTATAAAATTACATATCAAAATCTACTTAAGTCCTACTCAAGAGTGTTAAAAAAACACTAATTACTTTTAATATATAATTTCAAACTACAAAACATTTTTATTTAATTACAATTAAGGTGCAATTATGTGTTTGAAATTTCACACTTAAGCATATTCTTTAAAGGGGTCCTATTAGGCCCTCTTATGAGGTCTTGATTTGAAATGCATTCTTTTTCATTAATTATCTCTCCCAGTCTGTCTCAAATGCCCTGTTTAGTTCCTGTTTCGATGAAGCCCCTCCTTCTGAAACACAAAATGTGCTCTGATTGATTAACAGCGTGTTCCGGAAATGCCACGCCCCTTACCATAACCGTGAGTTTCTGTCTGCTCAGCTGAAAATATTAACAATGTCCTCAATTTTGCCATACCGATTCAAGCCGATTCAGACCCTGAGAATGTTTATGAATTAGAGGATCATGCAGAACCTTTGCAAGCACAGATCTTACAGGACATTTCGGAGAGTTAAGTTTTTTTTTTTTTTACAGTCTATGGTCTCTAGCGCAGCTGAACCAGGCCTTGTCCCTTTTTTGTGCATTCCATGGGCGGGATTGTTTAAATAAGTGACACTATGACTTCATAATATCCAGAGAAGTATTTTCTGTTAAAGAGAATATCTACTTTTAGAGTGGATTTTGAGCTTTAAAACCTCAAACAGGAACATTAACTTTTTTTAAGTTGAAAAAGTTAAAAAGCATAATAAGACACCGTTAAAGTATATTAATAAGTCCTCTTTTAAAAGAATGATAGTGTACTTTTTTTTCACAAGGGAAGAATTTAGGTAACCACTCAGAAATTTTCATAACCACAATATATTGACGGTGTATAAGATTTTTAAATGTTCTAAAATAGAGAATAAAACAAATAAAAACTTACAGTCGTTCCAGTGATGACAAACCAATGAAAGAGCCATTCAGAAGTTCCTGGATTTTATTGTTACTCAAAATCCTGTGGAGAAAACAAAAGAGATTGACATGAAAAATCATGTGACCACAGACAAACAAAACCTTACTTGAACCAAAAGTAACAGATGTAGAACAGTGTGCTTGTTTCTTGCAAGTTCTTGCTCAAATTCATATTCTTCGTCCGCTGGACTCTAAAAAATATTTTGTTCATTGCATAATATTACATTAATTCTACATGTTTGTTCGTGGCAAATGCTTTATTGCCAAAGTGACCTGGCAAACAGAAGACCAGGATGCTGAAAAACTATCTGAGCTCTAATACATCGGAAAGAAGCTTCGAACAGATGAAAATACAATAAGATATGGAAAATTACCATAGCAACCAACTGGGGTGCTTACAGGTCTGTGCTGGTAACCAAAAGGGTTTTACGACTACATCACCATAGAGGCCTACTGGAAACTGCAGTAAATGTTCTGTAAATTAGGTTTGGATGAAAATTCTTCTAGTCTAACAGAACATGTCTGAAACAAATCGGATGTCGCCTTGCTTCAATTTTCCACGTAGATGACGGCAAATTGGCTGACAAGACTATCAGTGGAGCGGCGCTTTAGTGGCTGCTCAGGCAAACAGCAGAAAATGTGTTTTGCTGTTGAAACTGTTGAAGCTAAACACAGTCTTTGCCAGCTTACAAGTGATATACAAGAAAGAAAACACTTGCAGTGGATAAATAATGGACTGCATTTAACTTGGTTTTATTTTAAGAGATGAAATTAAAAAATTAAAAAAGTCTCTATGATAGCACACCATTTCAGATCACACTTTAGTTCAGGGTCCAAATCTCACTATTAACTATGACATTTGCCTCAGTAAACTCCTAATTTGCTGCTTAATAATAGTCAGTAAGGTAGCTGTTGAGTATCTGTACGGGGTGGATTACAGGATCTAAAATATGGTCATGCAGAATAAGGCATTAATATGTGCTTTATAAGTATAAATGTGCTAGTAATATACTAGTGAGCAACGAGTTAATAGTGAGAATTGGTCCCTAAACTAAAGTGTTAGTTTATTGTATTGTATCGAAACATATAATTTCCGACTCGCACTGCACGGTAGACCAATCACAACAGACTGGGCCATCTGACCAATCAGAGCAGAGAAGGCTCATGGAAAGGAAGGGTTGAGAGAGACTGAATCTTAGAACTGCTTTGAATGAATCGTTTAAGAACCGCTGGAAAATGAGGTGATATTAAATGCATATTTTGAGAAACGAAAGCGTTTTTTGACCTTGCATGCAAGTAAACCTATTGTAGGAGACTCTCAAAACAATATCAGGAACCTTAAAAATGGCAAAATAGGGGTGCTTTAACACTATGAGCTAACATGAACCTTTTTTTTTTTTTTTTTACAAAAATGAACAATGGCGTAATGCTGTAAAAAATACTATTATGGTTTTTATTAATATTTTGATTTAGTTTCTTATTTTTTGTATTTTTATTTTAATATTAGTTAAATTTTGAGTAATTTTAATGACATTTTTTGTATATTTTTTTTTTAAATATGTCTATATAGTTTTTCATTTTTATTTCAGTTTTAGTTATTCAATTACAAGTTAAACTAAATTAAAATTTTGCTTTGGCAACTAGCTTTTATTTTATTCCAATTATGTTTATTTTTTTTTTGTTTTTTTTTTTTGTTTTTTTTATATGGTTACTAGTTAGTTAAACTAAATTAAAATTTTGCTTTGGCAACTAGCTTTTATTTTATTCCAATTATGTTTGTTTTATAGCGTACACTGCAGAATCATGTTTGGTTTTGCTTTCCGAGAACAAAACATAAGGGAAACATCTTCAGCATGTCTCCTCCATTTTGTGTAATTCAGCAGTAAACAGTGATGTTCATTCCAGAGGAAACACCACAACTGTTTGTGGCTGGCTGTTTTTGGGACAGCCGTACCGGATGCGGTCTCTCACGCTCACAACCCCTTATCCACAGGTCCCGGCCAGACTGTTATTATTACGGGGTGCTGAGGGGTGACTTTATTACAAGCTTGGTCTACAGAGACAGCCGTCTTTAAGAACACAAACAGTTCCTATCCTCTCTTCACTTTAACAGATTGTGGATTTTCAAGCTCCAGATGTGCAGCGCATTAAGGAAGAGATATATCAAGTGTCTAAAGCACTAAGAGGACGCATTTGAAAGATGTAAAAGTCAACAAGAAATCAAAACGGATAACGTTTATTCTAGTAACACACATTCCTGGACTTATTGTGCAAAAAAAAAAAAAAAAAAAAAGTAATCAAACTGCAAACACTTGCTCCTCCTCTGAAACGACTTTCCTTTTTGGCTGACATCATCAAGACCGCTTAGGTTTCAACCAATAAGAGCCAGCCGTATCCTCCACTACAGTCTCTGGTATTAAACATCCATTTTAAGCTCTCAGTGAATGAAATCAAGTCTCAAACTTTATTTTTTTCTCGTTGAATATCCCGTTTCAATTATAAATGTTTTAATACACAGCAATAAGGCTTTATGCATCGTAAACAAATCAAAAACTACATTACAACAGCCAGTATAATATGCTTCGCAATAGGCCAAAAATGGATAAACAGCCAAACCAAACTATTTCAGTTGCTGGCAGATTATTTCTTAGACTCACGAGAGACAAATAATAACAGTGAATTATGTATTCAACCTATAAATGGCTTATTGTTCACTGCATATTAAGCAAGAATAGAAGAACATATTTTAACTTTTTGTTTTTTTACTTGCCCTTTATGAAACAGACTGAAATGAACAGTTCAATAATCATTCAAAGTAATTTTAAATGTAGTCTTATATATCACACACGATATCTAATGTAACTCTCAGCTTATCTTCTCATCTGTCTGCAGTTACAGTTGTGTTTGTTGTTCAATCTGGACGACTCTTAAAGCCAATTTCTTGTCAAGAGAAGGAGGAAAAAATGCCTGATAATATTCTGAAGTTTGTGTGGATAAACATGCAGACACTGCCTTGTGACTCTGATCTGTCAAGATAAATTTGAGCATGATACTGATATGCATGAGCGCAGCGATCTCCCTGGGAGCCATTCCCCTCCCACATACAGTATGAGCCCAGGATACTGACACACAGCTCCCAGTGTGGGCCTGAGTACAAGTTTAACAGCTTCTGCAAGATTGTATGGAGCACTGATATAAATTAACTTGCAAAATGGAGCCAGCACATAGAACAAAGTTGGTTTCTGAAAGTAATTTGACATTTAATAACTGTAAAATTCATTTAATAAATGCAAGAAAAATGCATGTCCTCCTAACATTCTGCTGTTGATTTTTCTCTACATTTAGGGCCAATGTACACTACTGTTCAAAAGTTTGGGTCAGTAAGATTTTATTTTATTTTTTACAGAAATTAATACTTGAGCAATTCAGCAAGGATGCATTAAATAAATCAGAAGTTAAAGAAATAGTTAAACATTGTTTAAAAAAAATATATATATATTTCTAAAAAATGCTGTTCTTTTGAACTTTGCTTATGAACAAAGTTTCAGAGAACATATTAAGCAGATTTTGATAAGAAGAAAGCACCAAACAAAACAAATTAGAATGATTTCTGAAGGTCAGGTGACACCTAAGACTTTAGTAATGGCTGCTAAAAATTCAGCTTTTCATCATTAAATTTTAAAATATATTAAAGTAGAAAACAGTAATTTTAAATAGTAATAATATTTCTCAAAATTGCTGGGGGCTTTTTCCTCTATTTTTGATCAAATTGGTGAGCATAAGAGACTTTTTTAAAAAAAAAAAAAAAAAAAAAAAATCAAGAAGACCCTTGTGTTGTTATTTGATATTCAAATGTGTGACCCTGGAGCACAAAACCAGTCTTAAGTTGCTGGATTATAATTGTAGCAATAACCAAAAATACATTGTATAGGTCAAAATGATTGTTTTTTCTTTTATGCCAAAAATCATCAGGATATTAAGTATCCTGATCATGTCCCATGTAGATATTTTGTAAATTTCCTACCATAAATATATCAAAACTTTATTTTTGATTAGTAATATGCATCGCTAAGAACTTAATTTGGACAACTTTAAAGGCAATTTTCTTAATATTTTCTTAATATCCGATCCTAACAAACCATACATCAATTGAAAACTAATTTATTCAGCTTTCATATGATGCATACATCTCTGTTTTTTTTTTTTTTTTTTTGGTCCAGGGTCACATGTATGTTAATATTTATGTATTTGCTGTTAAGAAAAATACTTCTGAATCATTTTCACTTCTTTGCACCAACACAGTAATAAACAGCAATATTTAACAGCATACATTTTATCATATGAAAAATTGCACACATCTATAGACATCTTCCTTAATGGCCAAATAAAAACACAACAAAATAACTACAGTATCCATAATGTAGCTAAACTTTAAATAGCCAGCAAAAATCAATGTGAATATATCATGAATTAAGATGATCCACCACATAAGATGTATCTGACGTGTCTGGTGGGCAAGAATGAGGTGAAGACCTGTTGTACAGGCTCATATCAAGTGATTGGGGAGACGTCCACTCGTCTGGGGCAGGACATTCAAACTATTAGCATTCAAATGAGCGTATGGTTCGGCACCTACAGGTCTCCGATGCTGGAGACAGATGGTGAAGATACAGCCTTATCTTGATTTTCTGCAAGTATGCAGTGACCAAAACAAATAACAGCAATGGAAAGCAAAGAGAGCACAAAATGCTTTACATAAATTCTAAACTGGTCCAAATTCTTTCTTCTGCAAGCCCAAATCTTCCTAAACAAATCAAAACTTGGACTACATTAAAAAAACAGCCAATATAATATTTTGAAATACGCTCTGCAATAGGCCAAAAGCGAATAAAGAGCCAAAACAAACTGCAGACAGATTATTTCTCAGTCTCATAAAACTCAATTACATTAAAGGTGAAATGTACAATCTATAAATGGCTTCTTTTTTTGCTCTCTGCATATTATGCGATGAAAAAAAAAAAGCATTTAAATGTCTAAAAATTCTTTAAAATTATTTTTTTCTTTGTTAACCCATGGATGTTGTATTCAGTATTGCTGCCAACTTGCATTTTATGTTGAGTTGCAACCATGGAAGTCTAAGGTAATTAAAAAACTAAGGAATATATTTTGAAGCTTTTTTGAAACCACATGCTGCCTCAACAGTCACCAGGTGTGCTTTGGGGAGGAAAGATCACTTCAGGAGCAGCTTTCAACACTTGCCTAAGAGAAACAAGCTCTACGACTGGCTCACATAAAAAGACAGCTGCACACACATTACACACAAGATCCAATTGCTATAACCAGTCCCAAGTAGTAAGAGACAATGTAACCGTCGGGTTGAGATTCAGTGACTTTCCTAAAGCCATTTACAGAATACATTTAAGAAGCACTACTGCACTTACAAACAAACTCTCAAACTCCAAATGCAAGCGTAAGCAAGCATAAAAAGAAGTAATGACAGAGCTTTTCTTTTATATTGTGAAGTACATCCAGTTTAGCAGATTACTGAACAAGGAAAAATGAAAGAAGGACACTTGGTTCTATTCATCGGGTGTTGACTGGATCTTGAGATGTGAACATTGCATTCAAGAATAGAGGCAGATGAACATGAGCTTGTAAATGACTGGAGAACTCCTGCATACATCTCCAGCTGAGCTGCTTATTGCTGAATTGAGCTTGTTTGTTAAATGAAGAACTTTACACAGTTACTGAACTGACTGGAGCAAGGACACTATTGTCTTTCTAAAGCTACTTTACAGCAGAATTTGGATTTTTCTTATATTTGATGAAGTTAGCATCACTGATTATGTTACTTTGCTGTTTAGATGCTTTGAAACAATCCCTACTGTATAGCAGAAGTCTGTCGTTTTTACTAAAAAAAAATTAAAAACAAAACCTATGCATGGATGAATCATACACAAGATCGATAACATGCATTTAGAAAAGAGGGCGCAGTTCCATTTCATGCCGACTTCAACAGGATTGATGCATTTTTAAGTACCGACTACCAACTTGACTACCACAAATACTAAAATCAAAATGCTTAAAATGTAACAATGCTGTAAACCTGGGAGCCTTTTCTAAACCTTGTTAAAAGGGTGGCACAATAAGCTGACCCCACATATGTGTGCGAAGTAAAGGATTTCCCACACCAGGGTGAAGAAAGTAATTGATTTTCAGGGTCAGAGAAGGTCAAAAGAAGTTGCATGACTCCATGGATAACTATTGCCTGGAAACGCCTGATTTAGTCATGACCTACCTACTTTCTACAGGAAAAAACAATTCACATGAAGCAACTGAACTGCTGGGTTTGTGACCCAAACAAACTGTAAATAGTTCAAGTGTGGTTTTCATGTGCCAAACCAAGTAACTGAGACACCATGAATGAAGTTTAAGTTTGGCTGTTGTAATGCTGAGACTTCCTGTACATGGCCTGAGAACCCGACACTGCTGAATTTTAATTACCATTCTCATTCAATGGGACCAGCTCACAAAGCTTCACCAAAGTGTAATGCTGGGAATCAGTTATAATATCAACCTAGAGTTCCGGAAACAAGTATCAGTTTCAGCCAAAATAGTTTTGGAGAGTTAAAACCACTGACCGAAACAGAGACATTTAAGTTGTGCTTCTCCAGTGGCACATTTTGTCAGTTTCAGCATCCATTTCAACAGACAAACATGTTAGCAGTGTGGACTGTGTACCCTTCACTGGCACCAAAAATGATGCTAGAGTAGTAAAAGTTAAAAATTTTAAACCTATTGAGAGGCGGCTCATTGCCAAGAACTTCACTGCAAGTGGTTCATCAACAGAAAACATGACACAATGAAGAGAATATAGAGTTAAATTACCTCAATTTGTTTTTTTTGGTTAAATGTAAACTTCAATTTCAGTTCTGCCCTTTTAAAACTGAAATAAATTCATCCGCACCTAAATCAAGGTGTGCTAAGAATGTTTATTTCCCCTCAGGTCAAAGTCTTTGCTTTTACATGTGTTCTTCCTCTCTCTCAACTCAGCACAGCCACATGAAGACAGACGAAAGCAGCGTTCAGGCTGTCAGACATGCTCGATATCCATCTCTGAAAGACACCGTCATGTGGGCCGCTTTTCATTTAAACCCTAATTAAGCTGCACCGCCAGCCACTGAAGAAAGCTAAACCACTGTATAAAAATAAAATTATACTGAAAAACATAGTCAAGTATATCTAAACTTGTAGTGTGTAACATGTTACCAAATCATTTTAGTTTTGTGTAATAACAGAAGTTGTTCATTTTAGCTCACTAATATCTAAAGTAGGCATGCAATACAACAATTGCACAAAATTTTTAGACATTACGGCTTCCAAACAATACACATATTGGCCTTAACAGGCTGTATTTTGAGCAAACAAGAATTTGATTTCAGTAGATAAGATATTGTTTATGAGCTGATTGATGTGATACAGGAAACCACAGATTTTGGGGAAAACCAGAAACATGGCCAAATCAACCCCCCCCCCCCAATCCCCCTTATATAAACAACATAAGGGTGATATGTGCGATTGATATAAGTAATTTAGCTTATAAACTTAATCACTTAAAAACTAGCTTTTGCCTTTCAAACATTATTCCAGAAGGACCAGAAGGCAACACATTGCAGGAGTGACCCCTGTGATGACTGTTAAAGGGCATTTCTGAGATATAGGACAATGTTAAAATGGTTAATGCAATCTAAAGTAGTGTTGACTTACAGTGAGACTGTTCTGTTGGGAAATGATTCGGGTGAAGGCACCTGATGGAGCTCCATGTTGCTGCAGACCACTTTTCTGTCCAGCGTGGCCCCAGACGGAGAGCTTTTCCCCGCACTTCTGGAGCGTTCATCGTATGATTTACATTCAGTGGATCCTGCGGAGCTCGAGCTCCTGAGCAGCACGAAAGCCAGTAAAAGGACGCAAGAAGCGCCCAGAGACATCCCTCCTGCCTTCGCCGAGATTCACACAAGAAGAGGGGGTTAGATTAGCATATAAATAGCCCAGAAAGCCTTTTGTTGTTGTTGTTGTTTATATCTAAACACGACGCAAATTCGTCCAAAGCCATCAAGCAGAGACGCAGGTCAGCACTGCTTTTAAGTCATGGTCAAAATATTGACTCGACGCAACATTAGATGGGTCGATTTATCATGGTTTTGTGCTCCGCACATTAAGCAGCGGTCGAATATCCTCCTTTGTTTTCCATAAGATTCATTTTACAACTCAACAAGCCCTCTCCAGTTGATCTGTAGCAAGTTTCCACTGTTTTACGCGAAGGTGCTCCACTTTAAGTCTCTACATTTGCTTTGTTTCCAGTCGAAGTGGAGAGACCTCGCTCTTCCACCAAGAGACAGCTACAACCATCCCAAAATAACAGTCTCACAAACTCAAAAAAATCTGATCACAAAAAAACTTTTCCTCTGCGCTCATCTCATTGCACATTTGGCCTCCAAAGGTTTTCTAGACGGTTGCTCTTCTACGATTCCATAAAAACGCGAAATATCCTCGTGCCCAACAATAAACCATTCTTGAGAACCGAACGCGTAAAGTTGGTTTTCACTTTGCGACTGTTCCACATAGGCTTCAATGCTGCTGTCGACCGCGACGGTAACGGCGCTTTTCGAAGGATCCAAGCAGAATGTGGAACGCAGAGCCCCAAAGTGCGATCTGTGCAGACGGTCAGAACGCGTCCAGCGCGGAGTATGCTGCTCTTCTCCGGACCCCGGGCTCCATGTTCCATTTCCTCCCCTGACGTCATCATAGGTTTGGCCTGAACTCCAGTCAACACCGATCCCTTCAGTCAAACCCACTGCTGGTGCCCGATCCTTCCATTTAAAAGATATTCTAACGTATTACATACATACATACATACATACATACATATATACATATCATATATTATTATATATATAATATCATATATATATATATATATATTACCGGTAGTAGGGCCATATGGTAATTATATATGTTATAGTGTGTTGTGTGTGTGTTGTATACATATACATTACGCTGTTGCTCTGTTAAAGATCGCTTCATCTGGAAAGCCATCTTGCTGTGTACACATCTGACATACAATGTCAGTTTTAAATACATTCTAAATCATAAACATTTTAAGTTTCTTCTAAACGTCTGTTTGACATCTGATAGGAAATGTCATATAGACGTATTGCAGATGTAAATGCAGACGTCAAATAGACGTCCCTGTGATGCTATCAGGGATGTGATTGTTAAGTTTTATTTTTATATTTTTTGCTTTTGTGTAATATGCGATAGTTTCGTTTAATGTGTCAAACAGACGTTTAAAGATGTCTTTTTAGATGTTTATGTATACATCTTAAAGACGTCTGTCCCATGTTTGTCAGCAGATGCTTTCTAGATGAAGAGATCTTTACAGACATCTTGCAGACGTAACGTGTGCCAATTCCCTCTGGGTTAATCTTCATATTTCTGCTTATGTCAATGTCCATTTTTATTTATTTATTTTATTTATATTATATAATCGTTTTAAATCACTTTATTGTTTATAATTAATATATCTTTTAAATCACTTCTGATTATGATTTTATTTATTTTATTTGCATTGTAATCATATATTAATTTTGCTTTTTTGTGCATTACACAATTCTGGGTAATGCTCACTAATATTCAGATGTTTATACAGCATCATTTCTGCTTGCTTAATAAACAAACAAACATCAAATAAATAAATACATAAATATTTTAAGTTTTAATTTAAATTTTGAAACTTAAAAATATAATTAAATGATATTTTCCATGCATTTCCTTCATTGTTAGTGTATACAACTGTCCCAAATTTTCTTAGATCATTGAATTGAGATACACAATATACTGTGTGTGTGTGTGTGTGTGTGTTTAAGTAAATTACACTAAATAAAAATGTGATTAAAATGTGACATAAATATAACTGACCCACTTCTGTCGTTAGCCTACTGTGTGAAAAAGGACATCCATTTCCTTAAAGATTACAGCTTTCCATTCCAAAACCACAAAATGCAACACAATACTAAAGAATCTTGATCCATTGTGGAGGTTCTCATTTGTTTTTTAGTGGCCCTCACAAAAGGCTCTCTTTACACTGCTGTGCTAAAAACAAGTTCAGGCAGGTTGGCAGTAAAAACAAGGTAGCCTATTAGAACAACCTGAAGAGAACAATGCCTTGTGTGCAGTGTTTGTGACACTGAATCGAGTGGAGATGTTTCTGTTTCCAATGGGACCATCAATCTTTCTCATATATTGTCTTTTTGATCAGAGACAATTTAGAAGCCATGTGTAGAGAGGACTGCAATGCATGCAGGTCAAAGGTCTTTGTCCTTGGGCTATTCAATTTTCATGTCCATTAGTAGCCTAATATTTGCTTTTACGTCTCTTAAGCTAAACTTGAGATGCGATACACGCTTGCATTACAGATTGATCAGAATCAGAATGAGCTTTATTTGTCAAGTGTGTGCAAACACACAAGAAATTTATTGTGTGTTTCTTAGGACCTATTGGTACAAACATACATATATGACACTGAGAACAGAAAGAATATTTAAATAAGTAACTAAGACTAAGGATAATAAAGTAGACCGTACTCTGTGAGATGTATTTAAAAAAAATCTTTAAAATTTAACTTTTCAAATATTTGTTGGGTGTCGTGCTGGAGGTGCGTGATGACGTCACGTGCAGGGCATCCTGACCTTCAGCTTTCACTTAAAGCTTAAAGGGATACTACACCCCAAAATGAAAATTTTGTCATTAATCACTTACCCCATGTCGAGGAGGAGACTGCTGGCAAAGGAATTGTTGAATAAAGTCGTTATTTTTGTTTTCTTCGCTTATAGAAAGTGTCCCCATCGCTTCATATAATCCAGATTGCACGTCTAATGGCAGATGGAGTATTCTGACAACAACTTTCATACCTTTTATGGACCTTGACACTGTTATTTATTTGGCAGTCTATGGGACAGTCACAGGCCTCCTGGTTTTCATCCGAAATATCTTAAATTGTGTTCCGAAGACGAACAAAGCTTTTACGGGTTTGGAACGACATAGGGGTAAGTGATTAATGACAAAATTTTTATCTTGGGGTGGAGTATCCCTTTAAAGTACCTTATACTGCCATGGAAATACCATGCTATAATATCACTGTGTCATAGCACCACCACAGCAATTTTTGTTAAAAGTAGATATTTTGGGCTGTTGTTCTGTAGCAGTCAAATTTTCAACTTTGTTATTTGACAGATGAACATTATGAAAAATGAAATGTGAATATGTATAATGTAGGTCTAAACTTTCAGATTAATTTCCTAACTGTCTTGCAGGTGGCTGGGATATGGATGGCAGAGGCCCCACCATATGGGACACATTCTGCCATGCCAAAGGGCGGGTGTTTGAAGACCATACTGGAGATGTAGCCTGTAACAGCTATCAGCTCTGGGAAGAGGACCTGAAATGTATCCAGCAGCTGGGACTCACCCATTATCGTCTGTCCATATCCTGGTCACGGCTCCTTCCCGACGGAACCACAAATCATCTCAATCCAAAAGGTGATCCGGGAAAAATTGCACTCTTAGTGTGAGGTTCAGAGGTGCCAAACACAATCTTTTTTTCTTTATCTGTGCTTAACAGACTGTAAAAAATATACAAACACCGTAAATGATACTTTGAAAAGATAGCTTTTCACAAAAAGTTAAATTAAAATGTGCTATATATCTAAATAGTACCAGTATTCACCAGTAGTAACAGGAAATTATGAAAACTGAGTAAAAATGCTTTTATTGAAATTCAAGGGTTCTGAATCCACAAACTAGTTTGAGTAAACAAAGAACCAACCCTTATTTGTTAGTTTTGTTGGGTAATTTGAAGTTGTTCAACTAGGAATAATTGTTTTACACATTTTATAATCTTTAAAATTACTATGAAATCAAAATGGATGATTTTTGATGGATGATGTTTTTTTTTAATCAAATGAAATTGCAGCAATTAGTAAACAATAACAATCCAATGAGTTTTCAGTGGACAAAATCTGTCAAAAAGTTCTGTCATACGTTTTTACTCATTTGTTAAGCCACTGAACTCACATAAACATCACAATAGAGTAGTGTTATCATTATCATTAAAACAAAATAAATGTTAACAAAAATTATATATGTATATATATAAACTTATTATTTTATTTCAGGTATATATGCCATAAATAAATAAAACTAAATAAACTATAATTAATACAAACTATTAAGACACATAAAAAACTAATAAAAATGACAAAAACACACAACAAAATTACTAAAACTCAAAAACATACATCAAAACAAAACAGGAAAAAGTTCTAAATATTAACAAAAACTATAATATATCAATGATATAAAATATCAGAAGAGAAGAAAATTTCCATTTGATGTTGACTTTTTACATTCTGTCTGCAGATTGATTTTTTTTTTGTTTGTTTATTTCAATAATATTACTCTTTTTTGTTTTTTTTTTGTGTTTTTTTTGATTTTTTTTAATTATTATGATGTGTGATATTATAACAAAGTGATCGACGACTTGATTGCTTGTGGTGTGACCCCCATGATCACATAGTACCACATGGACTTACCACAGGCCATACAGGATCTTGGCAGATGGAGCTCGACAGAGATTGCAGACATCTTTGAAAGTTATGCCAGGTTTTGCTTTAAGATCTTTGGGGACAGAGTGATGCTGTGGATCACACTGAACGAGCCCTATATTTGTGCTAAGCTGGGCCATGAGGATGGGACCTTTGCCCCTGGCATTATCAGTCTACTTGGCGGGTCATAACATGCTACAAGGACTTCACTCTGGACTGGTTTGCCTGTCCTGTGTTTTGCACAGGAGATTACCCAGAGTCCATGAGGGATTGAGTCTAGGAGCTTGGATCTGGGATACAAGCAAGGCTCAAGTCTACTACTCTTCTCAAAGGATGAGCCCTCTCCTCTGGGCACGGCAGATTTCTTTGCACATCTCGGAAAGTAAAAGATTTAAATGGTGTTAGTAAGAAGAACAAGCTCAGTTTTGTGGGCGATCAGGGGACAGAGGGTGTCGTTGACCCATCGTGGCCCATTTGTGGGGTGCACTGGTTGGCCATTGTTCCTGATGGATTGCGGAAATTGCTAAAGTATATACAGGTACTTTCATTTATTTGAACAAGTATCTACACTAGGGGTCGACCGATATGTGACCGCTATATTTACCGATTATTACAGATCAAGTAGACCGATAACCAATATTTTGAACCGATATTTATGTCTGATGTAAAAATAAAAATTAACGGCAAAATTAAGAATAACAAGGGCTCTGACAAAAACTTTCTTTAAATGCTTTTAAATAATTTAATCAGCAAATTGTTTTTGGAAATGACCGATATGATAACCATAAATAAAGCTTAATATCAGCGCCGATAATCTGTCGACCCCTAATCTACATTGGGATCTACACTTTATATTTCATTGGATGTATATATATATATATATATATATATATAAATATATACATTTGCTTGTTTCTTTAGGACACGTACACCAGTCTGCCCATTTATATCACAGAAAATGGCTTTTCCCAGATGGGGCCGGTTCAGATAGAAGTTGCCGACTGTTCCCATTTCTATCAGGACACTCTGCAGGAAGTTGGTAAAGGTACTGTCATGTTAACTCTGCTCAATGTGTAATAAAATACACAGTGCAAAGTTCATTTCACGCAGTTAGACTATAATGCCATTGTGTGCTTATCAACTGTACTGAATGTGCACTTGAACTGTACTTAAAATCATAAAAGTATTTTTTTTTATATTTGCAGATAATATAATAATAATAAATTTATAAGACATAAAGAGAGTACACATTATAGAGTCAAACACTACACATTAAAGATTAAACTCTCATAGAGAACAGATTCATGACTTTCTTAACACACTTTTAAAGCGCACATTGTAATGTCAAATTAAAGCTTTACTTTAAAGAGCATTTAAATCCTCTTTTAATGTTTTAAAAGTTGTTGTGTTTTAAAAAAAGACACTTATTTTGACATGCTGATTAACATTCTGAAGCACATGAAAAGTAGTTTATTATAATTTGAACTTGGTGTTTGATTTGATAATGTAAAATATAAATGCTACAATTCTATTTTTGGGTAACTAAATAACGATGAGCCTTACAGGATCAAAAGTGGTTATTTTACACTGTTATTTGCTGTAAAACACACACAGAGTGAGTTACATAACACTATGAAAAAGAAATCTTGTTAAATTAAAGTTTGACTTAATTACTTTAGCTGAGGGCACTTGATCTTTTAGTATTAAGCATGAAGCAAAAAAACAGTATGAGTTTTCCTCTGTTATAGGATGAACTTATGTGGGTTTCTTATATTTTGTGTATGAAACTTTTGTTAAGCTGTATTTTTAAGCTGGATGAAATTGGATCACTTCTTAAATCTATGCAAAAAGCAGGCATTGTGTATTTAAAGGATGCACATAGACAATATCTGTGGAGAAATGTGGAGTGTGGAGGATATCTATTCTTGTACAGAATCGTGCACAGAAAAAAAAATGCATAATAAGTAAAAAATGTTTATATAAGGTGACTTGAAAAAGATTGATTGACCAAGAATTACCAGTAGAGTCGTCATAGATGAATATTACATTCAAAGAGAATCATGGTTTCAGTTCCAGTGTTTTGTTGATATATACTGCCTCTGTGTGGTCCAAAGTGGTATTATATTTGTCACAGCATTTTGTGCTGGTATGATGTTTTGCATTGCTTTATGTGAGTCCTAAAGGCATTAAACAAACTAATGGTGTAAGATGACAATGTGTATGAGATATTAATGTAACCATTTGTGGTAATTTACACGACGCCATGTAATATACATGCAAACTGAAGTTACGGTAACTGAATTGCACATGTAATTACTATTGGGGATGATGTTATACTGAACATAATCGCAGCCCTGAACTCCCAAGGGAGTAAATGACTGCAGAAATTATGATTCTGTTCTAATTATTCACAGTGGAACAGCCATTATTGCATCATCTAAATGCATAATATGAGATCACAAATCTTTAAAAAGAGATCTTAGAGACAATTTTTTGTGGGGGAGATTGAATATTGAAATATTAGCATTTGAATTATTATGTTGTAGTGTGTTTGAGTAGTATTTTTCATATTATATTGTTCAGTCTATTTGAATTGGAGCACAAGTGTATTAAGCCATTTTCAATCCATATTTTCCAGTCAGGGTGGCGAATAATAATATTTTTAACAGAATGTTTCTTCACTTTTAATTAGTGCATTTAATTGTAACATTCAATCATTTTCACTGATGGACAATTGTAAAGATGACAAATTAATCGAGGCATGTTTTTATTGGACCATACTTGTTATATTTTGACAGACCTTATGAAAGATTCAGCAACAAGGGAACTCATTAGATTCATATAAATTAACTGAATAATTTAGCTGCTAATTAATTGTTTCTAATATGAAGTAGCCTATGTTAAAAACCTGGACTCAATCCTTGAGCAGGATTTCCACGGTTAAAACCTGGAAATATCATAGAATTGTTTTGATTTCCAGGCTGAAAAAAAGCCATGACAATTACCTGATTCCTAAAACATAGTTGTTTTTCCCCATATTTATTTATTTATAGTTAGTGCAATGTCTAGAAAATTGTTATAATAATCCTTATCATGAATAACTTGAACAACATTTTGAAAGTACATTGGTCAAGAGATACTGGAACCCTGCTAGCTGAGTGTCCTATCATTTTCAGCATCTGTGCGAGTAAGTGAGGATTGATTTGGCTCCAGTGTTGGGGGAGAAGCCAGCAGGGAGTGAAAGACGGTCCAGAGGAATAAGGAGGTGGAAACAGAGATATCCTGTGAGATACATGCAGTCACAATAAATAAATTACAGAGGAAGAAGAAAAACAAAGCATCCATTTCAAAGTGCTTTGCCTGATAAAGTCAAACGCAATTAACATGAAGTGAAAATCTGCTTGTTTGTAAGGACAAAAAATTCTTCATGAAGATGCTCTTCAAACAAATTGTTGCTAATATACAAATCTTCTATATGTAATATTGCTTTCTCCAGTGAAAAAGTTATCTCATCTGAATCAGGAGAGAAATATGCACAGATCAACCACCATTTACAAGCCAAAACATTTATAAACAAATATGTTGTTGGATTTTGATTTGAGAGGACAAGAGGAGATGGACTTGTTTACTAGAGGAAGCATTATTATCAGCTGTTTGGACTAATTCTGACGGCACCCATTCACTGCAGAGGATCCATTGGTGTGTAAGTGATGCTGTATTTATCCAAATCTGTTCAGATGAAGAAGCAAACTCATCAACATCTTGGATGGCCTGAGGGTGAGTACGTTTCTTAGCAAATTTTCATTTTTGGGTGAAATGAAAATGACTGAAGCCTTTCAGCACACTTCTTTATTTCTGCCTTTATGTGTATTTGTATTTTCTAGTTTCCATTTTTAAACTTTCAAAATTGGATTATACTATAGAATTAATATTTAACATCTTCAAAAAGATAAAATATCTGTTTGGGGAAACATGAAAGATAGAGCTGTATGGGAGGCAGCAATAAAAGTAAACTCTCCCATACTGTTGTGACATTCAATCGACTGACTGCAGCCTGTTTGGACTGAAGTGAATGGGAACACTAATGGCACAATTACAAGGGATTTGCCATTTCTGCTGGCAAGAGGACTGTACTTTCAGCAGCCAGTTCAGCGTGGCATGTACATTTTCAGTTCCATTTAGTCCTCAATAATAGGCACTCACTGTGAACTGTCATCATCTGAATGGCTGAAAAAGCCTCCCTCAGGCCCCAATAATGACAGGATTATATTCTCAATTGATACTGCAGAGTCTTTGTTTGTATAATAGCTCTGAAAAAAAAAAAAAAAAAAAAAAAAAAAAACTCTTATAAGCTTTGGACCAAGAGGCTAGATTATTGCGCCAAGTTTACTTTTTTTACTGTATTTTTAAAATAAATGCAGCCTCTGAGCAGATTATAATTTTTATTTTAAAATTAAGAATATTGATGTTTTAAGTCTTTTTAACGCTTTAGTACAGGGATCAATTCTCACTATTAACTAGTTTCTTACTAGCATACCTATTATTAACATATTGGCTGTTTATTAGTACTTATAAAGCACATATTCTGCAGGACCATATTCTACATCCCTAATCCTACCCATTGCCCTAAATTTAACAACTACCTTACAAACTATTAATAAGCAGCAAATTAGGCGTTTATTGAGGCAAGAGTTGTAGTTAATGGTTTGTTAATAGCGAGAATTGGACCTTAAAAATAAAGTGTGACCAAAATCTCTTTTACAAGAGCATCCTGGCCAAGATTGACAGCAACACAGCTCGCATAGGTTTAACAGATAACACCCATATCCATACATACTTACATATACAAACAAGCAAGTTAATACAAATTTTGAATATAAAATATACAATGAAAAAAAGAATATCAATACATAACTTATCAGAACATCTGCAACCCGATGTTTCTGTCACCAAATCTTTTTTAAAGAGTCCAATGAAACCAGCTCACTAAACTGCAACTTAATTTGGTCAAAATATTCCAGGTAGAGGGAGCAGCAAATTTAGTAAATGAAAAGAAATGAAAAGAAAAAATACTGAGTAAGAAATGAACTTTTTGCAGTATACTCACACTTCACAGCCTTAAAGGGTTAGTTCACCCAAAAATGAAAATTAGGCTGCGTTTTACTCACCCCCAAGGCATCCTAGGTATATGACTTTCTTCTTTCAGATGAATCCAGTCGGAGTTATATTGAAAATTGTCTTTGATCTTTCAAGCTATATCATTGCAGTCAGTGGGTGTTGCATTGCTTCAGTCTGAAAGAGGTGAAATAATATAGGTATGTTTGTTATTGGCCTTTATTGTCTAACTGATGTTGGGGGGTTTAAGTAAGGTTTGATTGGGCAAATTGATGCGTTTTTGTAAGAAAAATATCCATATTCAAAATCTAATAATGAAGAAGTGACACTCACAGAAACGCAGCAGAGAGATCAAAACAAAACAACAGTCACTAATTAGAAGTACAAAACGAGGATTTGTAAAGAAGAAGGTCGGAGGAGTTCGATATAAGCCAAGAGGAGACTGGTTTTCCTTTGCTAAAGTAAGGAAACTTTGCTTCTTTTGACCTTGTAAACAAACGTTGGTTTTCACAAGACTCACCGGCGCATGCGCAACGCTGACCTCTACGTCATGCTTCCGGAACTGCTACTGTGTACAACTGTTGGCGCAAGCCGGCGCATACTGATTATTAAATTTTGAATATGGATATTTTTCTTACAGAAATGCTTTGATTCAGCTAGCTTTTTTTTATGGAAGGGCGCTTTTTATTTCGCTTCTTTTGGACTGAAGCAATGCAACACCCGCTGACTGCAACAATGACTGGAGCACAATGACTTCTTTCTGACTGGATTCGTCTGAAAGAAGAAAGTCATATACACCTAGGATGCCTCAGGGGTGAGTAAAACTCAGCCTGATTTTCATTTTTTGGTGAACTAACCCTTTAATGAATGTGAAAT
Source organism: Cyprinus carpio (assembly GCF_018340385.1). Taxonomy (NCBI): domain Eukaryota; kingdom Metazoa; phylum Chordata; class Actinopteri; order Cypriniformes; family Cyprinidae; genus Cyprinus; species Cyprinus carpio. The sequence goes on from NC_056578.1 coordinate 39,861,511, forward strand.
GCTTGAACAGACTGACTATGGTCCCTGTAACTCTGATTCTATTGGCATGCAGGTGCGTACAGGTAAGCGCCAGTCATCCATACGGCTGACACATGGAGCTATCGGCTGAGACAATGACTGATGGCTGTAAGTGGGGCACTGGGAGTGATGCCATGCCGGAAGAGCTTGTCCTGCGCCCCCCCCCCCCATGGCAGATAAGAGATGGATACCACCCTGGATTGGGAGCTGTGGTGGATGGACGGAGGAGGGGTAAGACTGTGTGGCTAAACCTTGAGAATAGATAGCTGGTGAATTACAGCCTCTCATCTTCAAATGTGATGGACGGGGCTGTGGAAAATGCCCGGCGGAGTGAGTGCCAGCTGCTGCTGTTTGGTACTTTGGCAAGGACGGCGCGTGGTGTCTCACATGTGATGGACTATCTGATCAGAGAATCTTTTAAAAACATATTGGTTATCTCTCATACCTTCCAAATGCATCACGGCATTGCTTCTCTTTAACCTTTAAAGGAATAGTTCATCCAAAAATGAAAAGCTGCTGAAAATGTCCTTACCCTCAGGCCATCCAAGATATATATAGATATATATTTTTAGTTTGTCTCTTTATCAAAACAGATTTGGAGAAATGTAGCATTCAGTCACTTGCTCACCAGTGGATCCTCTGCAGTGAATGGGTGCCGTCAGAACGAGAGTCCAAACAGCTGATAAAACATCACAATAATCCACAAGTAATCCACACCACTACAGTCTATCAGTTAATGTCTTGTGAAATAAAAAAATAAAAAATAGAAAAAATAAATAAATAAAAAGCTGTGTGTTTGTAAGAAACAAAATTAGGATATTTTTAACCTCAAATCCATGCTTTTGGCCAAAATACAAGTCCTTTATCCAAAATATTGCTTTTTCGAGTGAAAAAAGTTGTCTGAATCAGGAGAGAAATATGCACAGATCAAACACCGTTTACAAGCGGAAACAGTTCAAAGCATGTATGAATAGACCTGGGCCCGTTTTCAAAAGGTATTTAAAGAAGAATGTGCCATTCAATTATCCTCTTTTACTCTCCTGACGCGCTGATCGATGTGGCAGGGTCAGCTCTGTTCACAAATAAGAACCCTTGTTCAAAGATAATTTTGAAAAAAATGACCAGGTACTAACTACAGTCCAAAAGGACAGTGATGAATTTCTGTTCTTTTCCCTATAGGTCCAATACAATGTTCAGGATCACGCATGTTGAACAGGCCTGTTATTCATGATGCTGAATTTAGTTTTTTATGGAGTGAAGCATTTTAATATACAGTATGCTAAATGAGTGTGATGTGATAGAGCATAGGATACTGTACAGTTATGAGTCACCTCTGTAGGGGAGCAGAGAAAATCCCCCGGAGACAATGTGCAATCAACATTCTGTCCTCGTCCTTCACATCCTCTTTTGCCTATTGCTGCGGGCTGCTACTTTATAATCCAAGATTGCTAACCTGCCAGCCAACCCGTGTCATCATGTCCTACCCACTGACCAGATAAAGTGTTATACAGTTTTTCACATGTGTACTCCTTCAGTAGTTTATAGTTTTTATTTAATTGTATTTATTTTTTGCTGTATAATATATGATCACTAGCACTGCATTTATTTGATAAAAAATACAGTAAAAGAGTAATAATGTGAAATATTATTCCAATTTAAAATAAACATTTTCTATTGAAATGTTGTAAAATGTAATTTATTGCTGTAATCAAAGCTATCATTATTCCAGTCTTCAGTGTCACATGATCCTTCAGAAATCATTTTAATATGCTGATTTGTTGCTCAATAAACTTTTCTGATTATCAGTGTTGATAACAGATGTGCTGCTTCATATTTTGAGGAAACTTTGATATAAATGCCTTTATTTAATCTGACCTTGCTGTATAAAATGATTAATTTCCATACTTTTGCATCACAGTTTCCACAAAAATATTAAGCAGTTTTCATCACTGATAATGATAAGAAATGTTTCTTGAGCAGCAAATCATCAAATTAGAATATCAGCTTTACCCTAACAGGAATAAATAGCATTTTAATAGATATTAAAATTCAAACACACTTCTGTTTCAATTCCACACGTCTGACTGGTAGAGTGCACTTTGTGCTTCCTTAATCAAAACAATCAAATGGAAACATGCATACAGTGGATGACTTGGTAATCAAATTACTTTATCGAAACTAATGCAAGCTGCCCACCAGAGCTGGATATTTTTGCACCCTCTGTGTTATCTTAATGATCTCCCCTCCTTTCCAATCCCTCCACCCCAGCCACTGCTTTTAATATAATGAAAGGCCCGTGCTCGCAGGTATGCTGTGAAATGAGTCATTCCATTCTTGACATAAAACCGTGTGCGGAGGGAGACACCTACAGAGGGGACACTTTAAGGACAGTGATTGCATATCGAGGGCAACCCCATTTTATTTTATGGGCCTTGGGAAGCATCATGGATTTGCTGTGTCGCACACTGGACTATTAAACATGCAGAAGTCGAAACATGAAAATTATGAGTCTTGCAGAATGGCCTGCTTACATGCACTTTTTGGTATCGTGTTCATCTGTTTTTCTCTCAATGCATGTAGGTCATTCTCAGGAAATATATATTTTTCATGCTCCATTCCCTAAGTCTCCCTTACATACCACTGATAAAATTGACAGGATACTGAAATTATTTGATAGATTTGAATCAGATTAATGTGCGATGCACATCACATTTACAATAGACTACTGTATTTTTTTTTAATTTTTTTTTTTAGAAAGAATACTTTTTGATTGACATTAAAGACATTTTAAAAAATGTATTATGGTTTCCACAAAAATATGAAGCAGCTCAAATCAGCATATTAGAATGATTTCTGAAGGATCACATAACACTAAAGACTGGAGTAATGATGCGATAAATTCAAGTTTTGCATCACAGGAATAAATTACATATTAAAATATATTACAATAGAAATCAGTTGTTTTAAATTGTAATAATATTTCACATTATTACTGATTTTACTGTATTTTTGATTAAAAATGCAGCCTTGATGAACATAAGAGACTTATTCAAACATTAAAAACATTTTAAAAAATACTTTGATTTATTGATTTTTTAAAAGTAAAGTGAAAGTGAAAGTGACATGTAAATTACAAACAGCATGATATGTTTTTATTTATTTATTTATTTTGCATTAAATTTTGCATCAAAATGTGCTGTTAAGGGAACTAGTCCAGCATCTGGTTTAGACCTCATGAATATCAGTTACCATATCCCACCTGTGTTAAATTGGTGGTAATTTAGAAAAAAGGACACAGCTTGGAGGGTACACAGGGTCGTTCCACCCTGCAGACATGGCTTGTTGAAAAGTAAGCAGCAGACAGCATTGATTGTCTCCTTATTACCACCGTGCCATTTTGCATAAGCAGCACAACGTGCTGATGGAAACAAGTGTGGCTTCAGGTGTGAAGCAGACATCCAGAAAATGAGCCTCTCTCTCTCTCTCTCTCTCTCTCTCTCTCTCAGCACATATAGGCAGCTATCTAGTGAAAATGTCAGCCATGTCAAGGAGCCAGGAGCAGCCGGTGTGACCGAAGGCGGCCACCGAACAAATGCTCTCGAACGGCTGACCTTGTGTCCACAGATGTACTCGCTAACATTTCCGTCAAAGAACAATGAATGTTCTGGGCCATTCTGCAAGAAATGTTTCAGAAATTAAAAGATAATTTATACATTGAAAAATGTGTTGTTTGCATTGATAGATAGAGGTGGGCATGAAACTCACCTCTCCTGAGCCTTTTACCTCATACAGTATATATACATATATATATATATATATATATATATATATATATATATATATATATATAATATATATATATATATATGTATATATGTATGTGTGTGTGTGTGTGTATTTTTTTATTTTTTTATTTTATGTGTTTTATTAGTATATTTTTATTTATATATAAAATTTTGTTTATGTTTATTTTTTTATGTAATATATATATATATATATATATATATATACCACACACACACACACACACACACATATATATATATATATATATATAGTATACAAATATATATATATATATATATATATATATATATATATATATATATATATATTGGGCCTCTGAATGAAATGTAGGTGTTTTTTTCCTTCTCGAGATAACCGCCATATTCTCACTATATCATACTATATGAGCTATAAATGCCTGATGTATCAAATATGATACTCAACAAAAGACACATATGCAATTTTTTGCTCATTCATTTTTCATTGATGTATTTTTTTTGATTCATCAGTTTTTTAGAAGGTTCAAAATACTGTTACATTTTACATTTAAAAAAAAAATACTTAAAATTATTATAATTTTTTTTCTGGCTATTATTTTATATTCAATTCAATTCAATTCAGGTTTATTTGTATAGCGCTTTTTACGATACAGATCATTGCAAAGCAACTTTACAGAAAATTAAGTTTCTACAATATTTAGTAGTAGCTTATCAGTGGTGACTGTCAGTTTATGGGCAGAAATGTTCAGAAAAATCAATAAAAGACGTAAACAAACAGACGATTAACACTATTAACAGCAATTATGCAATCAAACTTAGAGCAAAATGTGGTAGTTCTGTATGTTGTCTCTGGGGTTAGCATCATCTGAGGTCCTCTGATGGGGTTGGCATCATCTCTTCTCAGGTGTTCTGGATCCAGACTGGAGCTTGTGTAAATCCTAGTTACCACGGGATGTAAATCCCGTGGCAAAACAGAGTAACAAATTGAGACATAATTAGCGTAGCTGCTGTTCCAGCCAAGTAAAATTAATTAGTTTAACCCAAGTTAAAGAATAATAATGCGCATTTGATCAGATATAACTGCAGTCCAAAATTATGAGATGCATTATTTGAATGCTTGGCCAAAGAGGTGTGTTTTTAATCTTTATTTAAACAGAGGAAGTGTGTCTGAACCCCGAACATTATCAGGAAGGCTATTCCAGAGTTTGGGAGCCAAATGCGAAATAGCTCTACCTCCTTTAGTGGACTTTGCTATCCTAGGTACTACCAAAAGTCCAGCGTTTTGTGACCTTAGGGAGCGTGATGGGTTGTAGCGTGGTAGAAGACTAGTTAGGTACGCAGGAGCTAAGCCATTAAGGGCCTTATAAGTAAGTAATAATATTTTGTAACTGATACGGAACTTAATAGGTAGCCAGTGCAGAGACTGTAAAATTGGGGTAATATGATCATATTTTCTTGACCTGGTAAGGACTCTAGCCGCTGCATTTTGGACTACCTGTAGCTTGTTTTATTGAGGATGCAGGACAGCCACCTAGCAGTGCATTACAATAGTCCAGTCTAGAGGTCATGAATGCATGAACTAGCTTTTCTGCATCAGGAACAGGTAACATGTTTCGTAGCTTGGCAATGTTTCTAAGATGGAAGAATGCTGTTTTTGTAACATGGTAAATATGATTTTCAAAAGACAAGTTGCTGTCTAATATAACCCCCCAGATTTTTGACAGTAGAGGAAGTAACAGTACATCCGTCTAATTGCAAATTGTAGCCTACGAGATTCTGTGTAGATGTTTTCTGGTCCAATAAGTAATATCTCTGTCTTATCTGAATTTAATAGGAGAAAATTATTGGTCATCCAATCTTTTACATTTTTAACACACTCTGTTAGCTTAGATAATTTTGAAGTTTCACCTGGTCTTGTTGAGATATATAGTTGAGTATCATCAGCATAACAGTGGAAACGAATCCCGTATTTTCTAATGATATTACCAAGGGGCAACATGTATACTGGAAATTAGCAGAGGACCTAGGACAGATCCTTGTGGCACTCCATATTTTACTGGTGATAAATGAGATGACTCCCCATTTAAATAAACAAAGTGGTAGCGATCGGACAGGTAGGATCTAAACCATCTTAAAGCCTGCCCTTGGATACCTGTATAGTTTTGTAATCTATCTATGAGTATGTCGTGATCTATGGTGTCGAACGCAGCACTAAGATCAAGTAAAACTAGCAATGAGATGCAGCCTTGATCTGAAGCAAGAAGCAAGTCATTTGTAATTTTAAAGAGATGAGTTTCTGTGTTGTTATGGGGCCTGAAACCTGACTGAAATTCTTCATAGAGATCATTTTTTTGCAGGAAGGAGCACAATTGAGCAGACACAACTTTTTCTAAAATTTTAGACATAAAGGGAAGATTTGAAATGGGTCTGTAATTTGCCAGTATAAGTCACCCTCAAGTCATTCCAAATGCCTTTATTTCTGCAAAACAGGAAAATACATTGAAGAATGTTCCATTTTGGTAACCATTGACTTCCACTGTATTGGAAACACACACACACACACACACACACACACACACACACACACTGAGACGTTTCTTAAAATAAGTTATTTTATATTCTGCAGAAGAAAGAAAGTCCGGAGGGTGAGTAAATGAAGACAGAATTTCCATTTTTGGGTGAACTATCCCTTTAAGTGATCAGCGCTGCCTGCCTCTCATATAGGTCCTCTTGCCAAAACAAGCAGGGCTTCATTACCATTTTTCTGCCTCATTTTTTTCACCTCCTCCCTCAACCCCTTCCCTCCTTAGAAAACTGATTACAAATGGTCAATTTGAAAATGGAGTCCGAAGTCCCCAAGGCCACCCACTTGTCAAACTGAAAAAGGCACAAGGACGAACAGGAGGCCGAGTTGCCGCCCGTCTGGAAATGGCGAGACGAGAGAGAACACGTAACAAACTCTGCCTGGCAAAAGAAGAGAGGTGGGGGAGCGTGGGGGACTTGGATCTTCAACATCTCGCCCTCAGCATTTATATCACAAGTCTCCACAAAGCAGCCATGGATCATTCCAGTCACTTGGTGTTAGCGCTATGGAGAAAAGCCATGGGCTGTCAGCGCGTGCAGGCCTTTCATATTTTACCAGAGACAGCACCTCTCTCCCTCCATCTCACTCAAAGCTAAAGCTCGCCTTTGAGGACAATATCTTCAAAATCTCTCTCGCTCTCTCTCTCTCCTTTCTTGCTGAGAGGCTATTTTTGAATATGTTGCTGCCCCGCTCGCTAACCGCTTGAGGAATCAAAGTTCGCCTGTCCTGCAGTACTAGATGTGGCACTGTTCATTTCTCTGTCAACAACAATTTAGAAAGTCTTTGGTTTGGGCTGGCTTTATAACGGCTGATCTGGGTTGTTAAAAACAATACTGGGTTTATTTAGTAGAATCATTGCCAGTATCGCAAGTTGTTCAACCATGCTCTCATGAGGATGACTTTATTGTTTTACTGGTTGGTGTCCCAAAGACCCCAATAATGTGTGTATACAATTATTATTATTCTTATAGTATTATATTATGAATAATATAAATATTATTTTAAAATATTAATATTTTAATGTAATATTAGGTCATCTCTTAATTTCCCTTACATTTCTCTCAGATAACATCTTGTGAAGCTGCAAGTTTGTAAAAAACAAATCCACCTTTTTTTTTATCATTAACTTGTAAATGTCACTTCTGGCCAAAATACAAGTCTATAATCAATAATAAGGTTTCCTCATGTGAAAAAGTCCATCCCACCTCAAAATCTGTTTTCATATGTAAATGGTGCTTGATCTGTGCATATTTCTCTCCTGATTCAGATGAGATAACTATTCTGGAGACCCTCAGGCCATCCGAGATGTAGATGAGTTTGTTTCTTCATGAGATTTGGAGAAATGTAGCATTCCGCCAATTGCTCACCAATGGATGCTCTGCAGTGAATGGGTGCCGTCAGAATGAGAGTCCAAACAGCTGCTAAAAACATCACAATAATCCACAAGTTTTCCACACCACTCCAGTCCAGTTAACATCTTGTGAAGTGAAAAGCTGCATGTTTTCAAGAAGCAAATCTATGGTTAAGACAATTATTTTTTAACCTCAAACCATTGCTTTCAGCTAAAAGTGAAAAAGTTGTCTTGTCTGAATCAGGAGAGAAATCTGCAGATCAAGCTCAATTTACAAGCAAAAACACTTCTAAACATCTTTGGTGGATTTTCATGTGAGAGAACATCAGGAGATGGACTTTTTCACTCTAGAAAGCAATATTTTTGGATAGAGGACTCATTTACCTGAAAGCAATGGTTTAAAGTTAAAAACATCTTAATGATGGATTTGTTTCTTACAAACACACAGCTTTTCAATTCATAAGATATTAATCGATGGACTGGAGTGGTGTGGATTACTTGTGGATTATTGTGATGTTTTCATCAGCTGTTTTGACTCTCATTCTGACGGCACCCATTCACCAGAGTTCTGAGACCCCACACAGAACACATGGTTTAAACTTTTGAATAAGTTAAATCTAACACCAGGCCTCAAAACTGCAAGCAGCTGAAGAAATCTGTTTCTAATGCACACAATTCTCACAGAGGGAGTATTTATAAAGGTCAGCAGCCTTGTGAGTCATTTTGAGATTTTTTTTTTCTTCAGCTGTTCATTTCTATAATAATTAGAAAGTAAAGCTCCTGAGATTGTTTGGGCCCTTGACACTTATGATTCACCAAAGAACGTCTCTAATAAGATGGGATGTATATTTTTAATAAAGTGTTCCTACTTTGTTTCAAAGAAGCTTACCTAGCAAGTACATGAAGGGCTGACTCAGACAACAGAGTCAATGAACTGGTGGCACAAAAACTCATGAAACACTGCTGAAAATTAGATAAATGTAAACCACACTCAGTCAGAGGTAGAAAACGCTCCAGTAAATCTGCTACTGTTTTACCTGATAACTGAACTAATAACCATTGTTGATGTTTTTAGTACATCATTGTTCTGTAAATTTAGATTTTGACCACACCAACTCAAGTCCCAGCCTAAATATAAACTTAATTAAATTCCTGACAGGACTGTGGAAAATATACTGCTATATCATAAAGGACACTTAACTCCACAGTATAAACCCTACTCAGAAACTGGGATCATATAATGGTCCACCTAATCCCCTGATTCAGGGGAAAGCTAAATTTGTCAAGCCTCTTAAAAGTTGAGTGAAGAGGAGGACTGTGTCTTTGAGAGGCTCAAGGACGGCTTGCATTCTTGCTGAAATAAATTTAAGGATGCAAACGGCCAAATCAAATACATAGACACGGCTACATCACTTCAGCATCTCCTGTTACAAAATCATCAAATCACCAAAATGTTAAATATAACAGTGATAAACCCTGAGATTATGGGCTTGATAAAAAAAGAGGACTTTCAGAGTAAAAAAAAACAAAAACAAAGATGGTCTATACAAAGGCTAAATATAATTTATACAAAAAGGCTTGGCCTCAAGAAAGTGAACACTGGGAATTAAACCTCTAAAAATAAATCATCCCGTGCGGCAGAGGACAACATGCTCTCAAACCAGTAGAACAAATTGCATTACACATTTCATTCACTGTGGAACTGAAGGTCAACATATTGTACAAAAATCAGCTGGTTATAAGCATTTACCAACATTTCCAATCTGCTATTGTGTCATTGCATTGTTCTTTTTAGCTTATGTGATCAATTATTGTTCATTTATCTAATGAGATATAATGGGTTTCCTCAAAAACTACAGACGCTTCAGCACAAATTCATCTTTGGCTCTTTCCTCAGCCAGCAGCAAACAGAATGAAATCAAACAGACTGCAAAGTCAAACCTGTGAATGATTTTTTGCTATCCTCAACCAGCATGAAATTTAACTCATTGCTAATTAAAGTCTGTTCATGATTCTGAATGTTACCAAGGGATGAATCACAGGTGAGATATACAGTATACTGTTCATTGGACAGGTTGCATCAAATGCCTTCATCTTCTGAAATTGGCAACTATAGTATGCAAAGTGCAATAAAATGTCATTTAAATGTGAAATTAAATACTGGTATACTTACAGTGTGTCGACAGAATGAACTTAAAATTGACTGTTTTCCCATTCAGCTTTTGCATATTGTTAGGTCTGTGCAGGTCATGATAATATTAATATTTTGCAGACATTATGCATTTATGGACAATGACTGGGGTTTTATAAAATATATAAAAAGTTTGAAATGCAGATATTTTATTATTAACTGTGATACTTTATTTTTCAGGACTCTTTTATGAATATAAAGTTTAAAAGAACAGCATATTGATTGAAATATAAATCTTTTGTTACAATGTAAATGCTTTTACTGTCCGTTTTGATTGATTTACTGCACCCTTGCTGGAATAATAATAATAATAATAGTAAATCATACCCCCCCCCCTCATTTTACAGTAGTGTATAGCATATCAATTTCTTTCTGGGTTAACACTTAAAATTGTCTAGTTTTAACATATAATGTACAATTCAGTGTTTAGACCTACATAAATTAATATTTAAAAATAAATATTTAGTTCATGAATGTTTCAATGACACTCTAGTGTATTAAAATGCTAAATATAAGACTATTAATTTGAGTATAAACAGAATGTTATAGGGCTTTAACTATTGTACAAACATTAATGTCCTTTTAGTGTTTATACAGCAGTAAGTACACTATAGTTTTTCACATGCATTTTTATGTGTGTATAACTATAATGCAAACATCTTTTGATGTTTTAAAACGTCATATTTTAGTTCAGTTGAACAGGCTGACGAAGATAAAAACTGTTCTACATGACAGAAAGAAATATTGAAAGCTTTTTCTTCTGTCATCTGACCACAGTCACGCTGAAGGGAGAATGTTTGACAACTGGACTTGACTGAGGCTTTTTCATAAACATGTACGTGTAAGCCAGGAGACATCCGACAGATCGCTGCTTCTGAGCAAGTCGGCACAAATAAACAGGGATCTACACTCAAATCCTCGCAAAGACTCTGTAGGCGTCTGTCAAACAGAGCTGGGCTTTTCAAATTCACAGCAGGAATAAATGTCCCTCCATCAGTTTTCAATGGGAAATCTGTCTTATACTACAGATGTCACTGTTCAGACGTTATTTCACAATTTGATAAATGATTGTTTTTAATCTAAACTCACTAAACTTGAACATAATCATAAAAAAAAAAAACACTTTCTCTACAGTCGTTAAATTGTCTTAACAGAATGGTAGTCTTGTAGACTGACATATGATGTAAAAGTCATACAGTATAATATATTTTTTTATTAAACCTATATAATATCTAAAATACCAAAATATCTTAAAAAAAAAAAAAAATAATAATTAAAAAAAGTTATAAGTTCACTTTTTTTTTTCAAGTATCACATTTGGCATTTATGGCTCATATATTATGATACAGTGAGGATATAGAACTCATATTGATATGAAAAAACACCTCCATTTTATTCAGGGGCCCAAACTGAGCAAAAATATTTAATTTGATGCAGTTTCTGATATTAATATGGCTATAAGGTAATATTCTGACAGCTTGTAATATAAATCAATGAGATCTTTATAAAAATATTTCACAAAACTTACATAAAATGTATAAAAATATATGTGTGACTCTATACCTACCAGTAATACAGTAAGTAGGATAATAATGAAAAGTTTTATTATCAAAGCATTGTAGTATTTATTGTGCAGCAATAAAATACAGTATATATAATATAAACAACATAATGCAATGCAATATAATGATGATTGAGAGATGAACAAATAAACGTTCCTTTAAAGCCTGATGATTATATTTGATACTCATATTTTATGTTCTATGGTTAATCAAGTAAACCCAAGTTGCTTCAGTCCAGTACATGTTTGTCTTGAAATATTACTAATAATATAAAGGTTATTCATATTTTTGCATTGTAAAAATAAGTTTTTTTACAATAAGTAAGATTTTACAGCAAAAAGACATGTAAACCACAAGCCGAAGGTGAATGTTTTTACAATTATACTAAAAAAGTTACTAAAAACACAATAAACTATTAACCAGACGACAGAAGGCATGTAGTAGATTGTGTACAACTGGATTTTCCAATGTTTTGATCATGTTAATCATTTAGACACTTTAGAAATGTGCATATCAGATAGTAGCCATTATAAGGTGAAAAGGTGCTCGGGCAATATTTGTTCATTTTGGACACAGAGTCACACGCCTCTCCTATAGTGTTAAAAGTCAAATAGGCTGTAAATCCCAGATCCATCAAAGTGCCTCTTGACTTTTAACATTGATTGACCAGACACTTAACCTCACCCCTCCGACACTTAACCTCATTACCGCAAATGACCTCGACGAACCTCAAGTCACTGACTTTAGCTTTATACACTCACACTTTCAGACAAACACGTACAGGTCTATACATAGACAAATGAACAAACACACACATATAGACGCTCCACAATACATTCTCGCCCTCCTTGTGTGTCCTTGCTCCCCAAAGCCTGTAAGATTTATTGCCTTTTAAATGAGCTGTTATCGAATTAAACAATGATGCTGAGAAAATGCTAGTTGGCATCCTTCACCTGGCTTGCGTGCGGCTTAAAATAGCTGGTGATAATTGTAACGACCCAGTCGTCCTCTGCCCGCCCATTCAAAGGCACACGGGTCTCACTTGTGTGTGTGTGTGTGTGTGCTGCCGGTCGTTCCTGACACCTCCTTGGCAGGGATTCCGGCGGAAGAGGACGGGATGGATGCTGTTTACTGTGAACACGCTTGTCGTTCAATCCACTTCTTGTAAGAGCAGATGCTTAATGCTGAGTGTTTTCAAAACTGCATTCAAAAAGTCAATGAGTGAGTCAGATAAACAGAATCTGAGCAGAAACTAAATTCAGCTGAAGTCAACATGAAACAACACCTGCAACCCATTTTGTTGCTTTAATGTGATGCATTTCCATATGTAACAGAATATTCAGTGAGAAAAACCAGGTAGAACGGGACTTCAGTTTATCCATTGGAAATTGATCAAAAAGTAGACAACAATACAGCTGGTAGTTAATTGTGGAAAACTACAGTAAATACTAGTGCTGTCAAATGTATTGATTGGAAATTGGTCAAAAATTAGGCTGGTATTTAGTTGTTGGTTAATTGTGTAAATACAAAATAAAAGTTTTTTGTTAACATAATTTAATATGTGTGTGTACTGTGTTTTATTTATTATGTATAAATATAAATACACACATATACACATACAGGGATTCAGTATAGTGATTTATGTTGGAAAATATTTACAGTGGTACAATTTATTTATTTATATTATGCAGAGGATATATTTCATATTATATATTGCGTTCATATTTGCAAATATAGAAACATTACTGGTGATGATGCACAGGGTGTTCAAATTTGATAAACCTAGGCGTGGCGTACATCCGATGTGTTTGTTTTCCCCCACAGGGCGGCTCCTATGGTGGGATCTTGAAGCGATCGACGGGGTCTACGGCCACGGGGAGGCGGGGCGTCCTGGATGGTCTCGGTATAGAAGGCTGGGGTCCAGGATACGATTAACCCAGCAATATATACTCAGTTTATATATATATATATAGGTAGCGCATATCACCAGCTCTGTATAGGTCAGTGAATGGTTTGAGGAGTGAAACATGAAATAAATATACACAGTCTATAGGTCACACGTCCTGTCACAGCTTACGGCACGCCAGGCTCCCTCCAAGCCCCCCATGCCGTAACCACAGCGCTTATGCCTCCCCTCACCTGAGTCCCAGACCCTCTCGCTCTGACACACCGCACCTGCCCCTCGTCAGCACCATCATCACCATGGCAAGGGCTCCGGAGAGTGAGCTCCCTTTAGCGCTACCATGGTAGGTCTGGACTGGAGTGAGGTTCTGGTAGTGCTGGAGGTAAAGGTACTGGCTCCACACACACACCTCCCATCTCTTGTATCTGTTCAGCCTCCGTATCTCGGAAGAAAGCGCAACTAGAATTGGGGACCTGATCTGCCGACTGCCAAAACGGACATTGTGAATAGTGCCATCTTGCTTCATACGCTGTAGGTCCTTTGTCCTCCAGTGATTCCGAAAACCTGTTGACTTACCAGCACACTGTATTCTTTCAGTGAAATCCCCACCTATATGGGTCCATGGACGTTCTGGAATGGCAGAGGCACCATTTTACCTTCCGGGAGTGTTCGTGGTCAGACTGAGCATCCTTCAGCCTGATTCCTCATAACGTTGTTGCGCGAGAGGGTCCGCCCTCCTGCCACTCGGAGAGGTTGAGCTGCAGAAGGGTAATCCGATGTTTCCAGGAGTTTCCCTTCACCCGGCGGAGCATCATCTCAAGACGACAGTACTTACAATTGGCTGGAGGGAGATTGTTCAGGAGATTCCTGGCGTTCTCACTATGAAGGGGCGGGAGAGAGCATGCATTGTTCTGGGAGCCAGGGCACCGATTAAAGTATCCAAGAAAAGGCCCATCTAGTTGGCGATGATTCAGTCAGCTTCCCTGAGGTATTCCAGGTTCTCTGCTTATGGTCAATAAATACGCCCAGTACCCCTTAGCCAGTTACCTCACGTTACCAATGTCGTAATTCTCTCCGCCGGGGATCTCTTCGACCCATCTCCCTGCCGCTGTACACTGTTAGGCGTCCACTTCCACACTGTCGGTTGGGATCAGGATGATAGATCTTGAGCGTTAATAAAAAGCTTCAGTGGCCATGGGTTTTTTCCGGAGGAGTGGGTTAGAGGTGAGCTGAGTAAACTGTAGTTTCTTGATGAATCGCGATTAGCAAATCATTTGGATGTTCTTTAATGGAACCAGTTGGGGCCAGTGTGTGAATACCTGGTTTTAGTAGCGATGATATCCCAGACTGGACAGGGCGTGTGAAAAAAAATGGTGTTCCCGGAGTTTTCGGAAAAGAAAAAAATCGGCGAGAGACATGGAATAAATGAAAACTTCGCAATGTATGGTTGATTGGCTAGTAATGTGCCCGTAGGATGATGAAACCATCCACTTTCCTTTCATGCTGAGTTTTTTAAAACTCCCCGTAAAAGCTGGGACCAGGGGAAGAGGATAAACTGAACTTGACGGTTGAGAGTTGGTGCTCTTGGCCACGAAGAAAAAGCTGGAAGCAGGCAGGGGAAGTAGATGGTCTGTGAATCCTTGAGTGAGAGCTTCCTGTACGTAACTCCTCCAGGTTAGGACATATCGTCCTTTAGAGCGGAGGTCGATAGCGCAGTCCCATTGGCCGATGAGGGTTGAAGTTTTCGTTGGCTTGCTGAACACATCCTGGAACCCCGATATTTAGGGATGATATGATATCTTAGTTTCGGGCTTCCCTGATGTGGACACCGGTAGGGAGACTTCCAAAATGACCTTGGGAACTATTAACTGGGTGGACTATGATCAAATGTATGTGTGGTTGAATGTTGGTTTATAGGATTTTCCCCATTTCACTTGGGGGGAAAAATTTGGTGGGTTGGGGGGGGGGGGGGGGGGGGGGTGTGGTTGATTGTTGTTAATAGATAAAATGCGGTGGTCCCTTCACCATACGTGATGTCTCCTCATGCAGGGAACCCAGCCAATGGGGGATAAAACGGAACATGACCTCTGCCCAGTATGTTATTTTGATCGACGGGTACGAAGACGATTTAATGTGTGCTGGTTGAATGCATTTTCCACCGGAGTCGATCTTGTCCTTAGAGTAACCCAGGTTTTAATGACTAATGGATGTACAACGTGGAGGTCGTACTCATGATGGTTTGCTTCTCCCCACAGTAGAGCAAATCCCGATGTAGTATAGGTGGTGGAATCTACTTGCATGGGTTCACTGTAATGAAGTAAACAGCAGTTTGCATAGTCCGCTGGGCGACTCATTTCTGATAAGACAGTGATACACAATCAAACTTTGTTCCCAAACTGTGGCGGCGGTAGTCCTTGATAAGCGAGGGTACAGAAGCAAGCATTCACTCAGACTCATTTCTTTGGCGAATTTTCCATGGAGATATTTCAGCTGCAGCAACGCTGACCAAAGACAATTTTTAACTCCAGAAATCTAACAGATCCAGTAGCATATGAATTCGACTCCCACGTCCAGCCCATTAGAATAGCAGATTGTGATAAATGCAACTCGGCTGCGTTTCCCCCCCGTGGTTGATGATGGACTCCATGTAGAGTGGTTCAATGCAATCCTCCGCCGCGCCGCTGTACCATGGGACTCGCAGGGGCAACTTCATTGTTGATGGCTCCTGAGGGAAAGAGGAACAGCGTGAACCATTCAGTGAAGGGATCAGGTGCGTCCTCCCTAATCTGAAAGCCATGGTCTTTCTGTTCACTGCGTTCATGTGATCTAATTGAATCAGGGTTTACACCGGTATCTTACGCAGATAAAGCACAACTTTCTTTGGGGTTGGTTCACTGCAGAGGAGTAAGGAGGCATCTTATCAGGGTTTAGGAGATCGTGCAAGACCAGACATTTTAAATGCACTGGGTTCAAAAAACAGTGGGCGTGGCGTAAGTGTAGGGTTGGAGTGAGACATTTTAAATGCACTGGGAAAAACACCCTCATGTCAGTCATTGAGAAATACTAAATCGGGGTTGGAGTGAGACATTTTAAATGTTAGGGCATTTGCTATTTTTTGAAACAATACTATTAACACTTTGGGATTTACACTGTAGCCATGGAACACCAGGAGGAAAACTTAATGCATAGTCTGCTCATGTTATTTTCCATGCACATGCACATAAGACAGCATATGGCCTTTGATGTCAAAATTAAAATTTCAGCAGCCTTTGTTCCATGGAGAATCTCCTGCAGCAACGCTATCTTTGAAGAAATTATTCATTCTCCCAGCAATTTTCCTACTGCCTTGCTGAGGCCATTTATTGACCGTCCAGATGAATCATGTTGGTTTTAACAGAAAGCCATTTCTTCACTGCGTTCATGTCTCTAATGTACTATAAAGAAGCACAATGTTGGTTCACTGAAGTAAGGAGCATCTTATAGGGTTGGAGTGAGACATTTTAAATGCACTGGGAAAGAACACACAACTTATTTTTACATGACACATCATAGCTTTGAATAAGATTATTTCACTGCATGCCTTTTGTCATGCTGCTCTTCAACCGTCCAAAACAACAAAATCCATGTTTAAAAATGCCATTTAACAATGCTCCGAAAAATGCAAGTACTGACTGCATGATTTAACAACGAAAACAACAAAATCCATAAAATTTCAGTTTGGTCATTATTATGACTTTCTGGATACTTTACTTTAAATTCAAAAGACCTGTGAAAAAATCAATAAGGAAAATTCATATTAACAGTATACTTGGCCCTATTTTATAGACTTTACTTATATACAGTGCTGGGTAGATTACTTGCAAATTGTAGTCCTTTACAAATTGTAGTCCAAAAAAATTACAAATTACATGACGAAAATTGTAGTTAGTAACATAATCTATTAGATCGCTCATTTTTTATCCCTGTAAGTCACATGAAATGCAAGAACCAATGAAGTCTGTTGTTATCTGACATGCTCTCTGCATACATGCCATTCTCTTTGTTTTGTTTTACATGTAAATTACATTTTGAAACCTAGAGTTTAAATATGTTCTCAGTCTTCTGGACCACACTGTATATAATCTGCTTACATAATTGAAGTATTGAGCAGAGAGAACATAAATCGCTGTTTCTTTACTCAGATGCTTACAAATGACGTAATCAACCTTTTAAACTTGGACCTTGCAGGTCTCCCACTCACAAATCAGGGAATGTGAATCTCTAACTTGGGAGAAAAAAATAGTTAAGCAATGAAAGAACATGCATTAGAGAAAAATGAAACAACACCGGATTTGCAGTCAGCCAAGGATAGAAGGGCTACTGGGAAATAGTGGCGTAAAACTTCTAAAGCCCATTTCAGCTTTCAGCAGATAATGTGTTCCATTGGCAAATTCTCAAAGGATGAAGGATTTTCAGACTCATTCTAACCTAGCATTCATTTAGAACTTATTAAACTCATTACTGACCCAATTGTACATATTTAACATTTGTGGGTCCATTTCCACTTCATGACAGAGAGATGAGGCTGAAACTAGGGGAGCTTTACAATACCTATAAAAAACTGCTGAAGTATGCAGATAAGCCTCAAATGGCAGCAATTTATCAAGCGATCATGCCAATTAAGTGGTGAACTTGAACGGGTCGCTTTCTACCAGGTCTGGCAATACTGAATACTGAGTGAAACCTTAACCAAGATCTACTTGACAACAGGATTTAAAGTCTTGGATTTGAAATAACTTGAGTAATTTGATTATATTTGTAATGATAAACCATATTCCATTAAGCAGAAATCTGATACTGGAGTAATTCACTGCACTATGTGTAAATGATTTATATCTCTCTTTATATTTAATTTCCATCATTACAATTTTTTGCAACTAGTTCAAGGTTTTTCACCTAGTCAGAACCAAACCAGTTTAGAAACATTCTTTGGAGTTTGTTTATCAATGATTAATAAAACAAAGATGAATTTTTAATTTTTCACCCAGTCGGAACCAAACCAGTACAGAACAATACTCTGGAGTCTGTTTACTTAATGAAAAAAAGTTGAATTTAGGATTCACCGTTGCAAAGGAACACTGAAACATTTGAAGGGTGCTTGGCCATTTATACTAAATGGTTTGAACATAAAGATATTTTCACCAAATCTGGCTTACATGTGTATGGGCTCAGTCTGATGTCATGTAAAAAAATGGCTCTGACTATGCAACCATTGATCCGACTGACTTGAAAATTGGCATGCATCGTCTTTGTCCAAGGTACCATCATTGTCTATGAGGACACTGACATACCTTTTAATTATCAAGCAATCATGCCAGTTAAGTGGTGAACTTGGTCACTTTCAACTGGGTCTGGCAATACTTCCTGGTGCTTTTCTGAGTCTATGGAAAGTGAAACCTTAACTAAGATCCACCTGACAACAACATGGTTCAACACTGTTTAAAAATAGCTTGGCTATTTTGATTATATTTGTGTGGATAAACCATATGGTGATTAAGCAGAAATTTGATACTGGAGTAATTCATGGCATTATGTGTAAATTATGCGAGTACCCTTGTGGAAATCTGAGTACTAGGAAAATAACACTGGGATCATGAGGGTTTATTGACTCCAAGACTTTAGGCCGCCACATGAACACTTACATAAGAAATTAGATCTGCCATCCAATTATAAAAGCTGTTCCAAATGAACAGATTTATGTTTTCACAACACAAACTAGTAACTTGGAACATATCTCATAATTCAACCGTGCGTCGAAATCTGTTGGAACAGAAAGCGTCATGTCCTCGCTGTCTTTGGATGGCTTTAAAACACGAGGGGAGAGAGGAAACAGATTGGTAGCCTTAGGTATGTGAAGGCAGGCCCATTCCCCTTGAGAGATGGATTAAGAGAGAGAGAAAATGAATTACTGCACTTTAAATAGCCTTTTGGCTTTCTTTGTCCCATCCTATTTCATTTTCCAAATGATGGGTAGACTTGAATGATATTCAGTTCACAATATCAGCTAAGTTCCGCTTTATTATAAGTTCACTTTAAGTTCATTTTCGCCATATTACAGTCAACAAAAGTACAAAAAAACTATTACAACTAATTTCTGTCTTGCATAATTGAAATAACTAGGTCTAGCTGCAAATCTATACATAGTGTTGGTGCAAAAGATTCAAACAGCACTATATAAGTTAGATTCAAGAACACCAGTAAAAAAGAGCTGTCAATAATAAACCAGTCAATCTAATCTAAAATACAGCACAGCTATCTGCCCATATGACAAATAGAAAACAAACGGAAATGAATAATGGCTAAATAATATAATGCATCATCACTCTACATGAAATTCAACTCTCAAGCTTGACAAAACAACTGTAGGTGTTGTAATTATTTCTGTTATTCTGGGTTTCATTCAGATTTCCTGTGCAAAACTGAGTTCCAGCTTCATCCAAAAGCTGAAATAATGCGGTTTAAAATACTCCCGTTTTCTTTTTTTTAGGTTCTGTTGGTGAAACATTTAAACACAGGATCATGAAAGACATTTAAATGGAGACTTTAAATGGTTGAAGCCTTTTGGAGAATATTTCTAGATTATTCAGACAAGCTTGAATACTCTGCCATTGATCAATGTCAATGAATAATTTTTGAATAGCAAGCCTCACAATGCAATTTTGCATGGTTTAAATTTATCCCATTTTAAAGCACAGCTCTGAATGCGAGACAAGTAAATCTTCATGCTGATCAGGGTTGTTATTGTTAGCTAAAACTGTCTGAAAAGGGTGTAATGTTCTGTTTAGGTGTGATTAAGTGCATGTTTGTTCTGTTCCAGTGTTATGTATTCTTTTGAATGGGGCTTTAAGGGGTGGTGTTCTGCAGAAGTACAAGTCTGTGCACTCGATGCTGCAAGATGACCACAAAAAGAGTGAATTTATCAAGCCTTGTTTTCACACCTTTAACTGGACCTGAGCCGGGGGATTTGCACCTGAGCTGAACCCACATATGAAACCAGTTTGGGGGTTTGGGCTTTGGTCAGGGGTTGACATCACTCATGCCTCTGGCTGACTAGAAACAATGCAGAAGGGGGGAAGGGAGATCAAGATGAATGACCAGCAGGACACTGCTCCTCTATCATCATTTTAACGTGTTTGTGTGTCAGTGTGTGTGGGAGAAAGAGAAACTAGTATGGTTTTATTGCACGTGGGGTTGAAACACATGGATATGGAAGATATGGGAGTCTTAATAATGACAATGAACTATTATATTCTTGTATTTGAACTGTTTGTTTTCACACAGTCATCTGCACCTGTGTTTAAACTATAAAAAATAAATTATAAGACAAAAAAGCCATTATTATTACATTATGAAATAAAATGAGATAATAAATCATTACTATGACAAAAAAGTCATAATTACGACAAATTCATAACATGACAAATTGTGACTTTATATGTCATAATACATAATTATAACATGATTATGAATTGTCATGATTACATTTTATCTCATAATTTTGACTATTTTTCTCAGAATTTACTAATTATCTCAATATTTAGATTTTATGTCCATCACTTTTATCTCATAATTAAAAAAAAAATATATATAATAATTTTGACTTTATCTCGTAATTATATCTTTTTATCTTATAATTTCACTTCATTCTTTGCAAAATAAACAAAGTTGCTGCATATGATGGAAGCACATTTCTGAATAAGAGTTTATAAAAAGCAATGCAATTGTGACTGTCTCATAATTTACATTATAACCAAAAAATGTGTCTTAACATCTAATACTGTATATGATTTTGTTTCTCATAATTTATGACTTTTTCTTTTTTTTAAACATTATCTGACAATTAACTTTTTTATTTTGCTAACTTCTAGCCTAATAAATTTTTACATATTTCAACCGAAGGATTTAAGTTTGGTTGCTAAATTGAGGAGATAAAGTAATTGTTAATGATTTAAAGTAGTTGTCATGATTTATTGATCATATCGTTTTTATCGTAGCTATAAATAAATAAGTAAATAAATAAATAAATTCAAGAATGCACATTATGATTCTGTGTTTGTAATCTCTTGTACTGCAGTGAAAAGTGGCTCTGCATAAAATATAATCACCTTCCAACAATATATATATATTTTTTCTATAACAGATGTTAGAAAGGATTGTGAAGGTTTTTGTTATCAGCTTGTCACCATTTAAAGCAACTCTGCAACACTTAATGTGATAATATGAAGGTGGTCCAATCCAGATGGCTGAACACAAGAACTGGCATGTGACTTCATACCCACCACAGCTTAACTTCAAACTTCCAGATACATCCATGCACCTGCCTGAGCAGCAGTGATGAAAATGGGTTTAGGGCGCCCCATCCTGTGTTTCAGCTGCTGTTCACTGAGCACCTGTTGATGACTAATCCTGACCTTTTCCATCTGCAAAATTGAAAATAAGAATAAAATAAAATAGATAGCAGATGCTATCAAGGGGAGCACAGTGCTGGTGGAGGAAATTGTGTTACTAATGGATTTAGCGATGGAAAAAAAATAATGTATATATATATATATATATATATATATATATATATATGTATATATATATATATATATGACTGACCTTCCTGGGCCAGCCCTTTCAACCCTGGGCAAGCTCCACACACCACAAGATCTCATTCCTTCTTTTGCTAAACCACATAGCTGAATCTCTATTTCTAGGGAAAGAGAGAGGAGTGTGGTCATTTCTGTGATTTTTTTTTTTTCTTTTTTGGAGCGCTAGTAGTATTTTAAAATGTTAATTTTATCCACTAAAGGCTGTTCATACCAAAAATGATAACTATAAAAAATAACTAAAACGATATTAGCATTCATATCTACAGACAATGGTGTTTTGTTTATTATTTGGTGTGCCCAGCAGTTATGTTGTCTGCCACTGTAAATGCTCAAGCTCAAGTTGGATGCATGGAAACTTATTCCTGCCACATAAGAAGAAGAAGAAGAAAAAAACATGCTTTGTTAAATAATACGGAAGACATAAAAATGTAAAATGATCACATAAAAATAAGATATGAGATATTAAGTAATAATTATAAGACTTATCTCAAATCATAACATAAAAGTCATAATTATACCTCAAAAGCCCAGATTATGAGTTACTAAGTCAAATTTTGACATAAAACATAGAAATTATGAGATAAAGTGAACATTATACAAAAACATCCAGATTCTGAAATATTAATTTTTTAATTATGAGATAAGTCAAAATCACAACATATAAAGAGCAATTTATAAGATAATAAGTCATAATTATTAGATAATAGTCAAGTTACGACATAAATTATGAGATAAAAAGTCATAATTACACAAAAGCCCAAATTCTGAAATATTAAGTGATAATTATGAGATAATAGTTATGACATAATTATGTCAAGTTATGACATAAAAAGTTTACATTTTGACATAAAACATAGCATATAACAAAGCTCAAATTATGAGATACTAAATCATAATTGTGAGATAAATGTTAAATTATGACATCAAAAAAGTCATAATTAAACAAAAAAGCCCAAATTATGAGATACTAGGTCATACCATATGAGCTAAATTATAAGCTACAACTCAAAAATTGTGTAAAAAGCTGAATTTATAATATAATTATACTGTAAAAAGCCCAAATTATTAAATACTATGTTATAATTATGAGATAAAGGTCAAATTAATTATGACATAAAAAGTTGAAATTTTGGCATAAAAAGTCATAATGATACAAAAAGCCCAAATTATGAGATATTAAGTAATATTGTAATAATAAGATAAAACTATGTATAATATATGTTTGTATGTATAGATATATATATATATATATATGTATATATATATATATATATATATATATATGTATGTATGTATGTATAACATAAAACTAATTATACTGTAAAAAAGCCCAAATTATGTCCAAGATCTCATTCCATCCTTTGTCAAACTACATTGCCTTTCTAGGGGGAAAAAAAGGAGTTATGATCATTGCCTCTCTCTCTCTCTCTCTCTCTCTCTCTCTCTCTCTCTCACACACACACACACGGATGCTGCAACAAGTATAGTGGCAGCATCTCATGGTAGTCCTTTTCAGCCATCAAAGCAGGGTCAGATATGCTTGCTGGAATTGGTGTCCTATGCAGAATGTGATGAGTATCTGCCTGTCCTTCCACTTGCATGTTCACAGATTGCTGAGAGCGAGCGTTTGTCCTCACTTGGCTCAGAGCCAGTCATACCTGTTAGAGCTGGAAATTACCTTCTCGTCTGCGCCACAAGCATCTCCATGCATCAAGAACGCTCTGCATACATTTGGGTAACATTATGCCACAACCTGTGGTGAAGATGGAATATTGTATAGATAGCTCCAAAAACTGGCCTTTAGTCACCTGACCTGGCCACGCTTGTGAAAAAGAAGTGTGCTTGATTGTATTGAATGTGCACTTGTGTACTTCAATTCATGAAAGTATATCAAAAACCTGTATTTGCAGATAATGTAATGTAATAATATAATGAAAAAAAAAGAGCCAGTTAAGTGTACTAAGGGATAGTTTACCCAAAAATGAAAATTACCCCATGATTTACTCACCCTCAAGCCATCCTAGGTGTATACGACTTTCTTCTTTCAGACAAAGACAATCATATTAAAAAATATCTCTTCCAAGCTTTATAATGGCAGTGAATGGCTGTCGAGATTCAATAGTCCAATAGAAGTCCAATAAAGTGCATCCATCCATCATAAAAAGTAGAAACACTTACATGACTGTTTGCTAACACACACTGGTACACTTTTGAGTGCACTAATGCAGTGCAGTAATGTCAAACTAAAAGTTTTACTAGAATCTCCATTTTAATTAATTAGGTTTTAACAATCTTTTGTCATGCTATAAAGGAGTACATTTATTTTGATGTGTTTACTAACATACTAAATCACATACAAAGTACTTGTTTATAATTTTAACTGTAGTGTGTTTTTTTTATATTAGCTTATATTTCTAAGTATATACGGTACACATTAATATATTTTAACTGTACTAAATTTAACTTACAAATGTGTAATTACAAATATATATAAATACATGACATACAAGTTTCAATAGAAATTACATTAAAGTGTCACGACACGCACACAGACAGGTAGATCCAAGTGCAGTGTTTTATTGAGGCAATCCAAAATCAGAAAACATCCAGGCAAAGGTCAACATCCAGGTAATCCGTCCAAAACAAGAAACATAAACATCATCCAGAAACACGAGAAACCAGGGAACCAGGAAAACACAGGGTGACATTCAACAAGGACTCCGTAACAATGACAGAAACAACCAGGGTATTTAAAGACAGGTGCAAACAAGGTAAGTGGTGACAGCTGAATACAATGAACAGTGATGAGCAGCTCAGGCTAGTGGGAAATGAAGTTCTGACGAAGGTGACAATAAGGGGAAGTGAGACCTCTAGTGGCCACCCAGGGAGACACAGAACAGACACCGTGACACTACCCCCCCTCTAAGGAGCAGCTTCCAGATGCTCCTCAGAACACAATAAACACCAAACAAAGAGACCAGGAGGGAGGTGGACTGGTGGAGGCAGAACAGGGGGAGGGATGGCGGGCCAGGCCCGTGTAGGGGAACTGGGACCGGCAGCGATGGCTCCGCTGGTAGCCCAGGTGGCTTGGTCAGATCAGGGGGCCACGGTGGTCCCGAAAGTTCAGGGGACCACGAGGGACCAGGCAGTTCAGGTGGCCACGGTGGACCCGAAAGTTCAGGGGACCACGAGGGACCAGGCAGTTCAGGTGGCCACGGTGGATCAGTCCATTCTCGTTGTGCAGACGGCCAGGCCAGGGAGGATTCGCCATTTGAGTGGCCCGAACGGAACCTGCCAATCGGGGAGCCAGTAAGGAGCAGGCTGTGGCGATGGCCCGGTCACGGCATTGGGAACGGCATCAGGAACGACCTCAGACAAGGGCACCGCCTCGGGAACGGCCTTGGACACGGGTATCGCCTCCGGAGCTATCTTGGGCCCCGCATCGGCCTCCGGAACAGCATCGGCCACCGCCTCTGGAACGGCCTCAGGAACGGCCTCAGGAACGGCATCGGACCAGGACACACCGCCTCGGGAACGGTCTCAGGAACGGCCTCAGGAACGGCCTCAGGAACGGCATCGGACCAGGACACCGCCTCGGGAACGGTCTCAGGAACGGCCTCAGGAACGGCCTCGGGAACGGCATCGGACCAGGACACCGCCTCGGGAACGGTCTCGGGAACGGCCTCGGGAACGGCATCGGACCAGGACACCGCCTCGGGAACGGCATCGGACCAGGACACCGCCTCGGGAACGGTCTCAGGAACGGCCTCAGGAATGGCCTCAGGAACGGCCTCAGGAACGGCCTCAGGAACGGCCTCAGGAACGGCCTCAGGAACGGCCTCAGGAACGGCCTCGGCCTGCGCATCGGCCACCGCCTCGGGAACGACCTCGGCCTGCGCATCGGGCACCGCCTCGGTCTCTGGAAGCAACTCGGGAACGGCATCGGACCAGGACACCGCCTCGGGAACGGCCTCAGGAACGGCCTCGGGAACGGCCTCGGGAACGGCATCGGACCAGGACACCGCCTCGGGAACGGCCTCAGGAACGGCATCGGACCAGGACACCGCCTCGGGAACGGTCTCAGGAACGGCCTCAGGAACGGCCTCGGGCACGGCCTCGGGCACGGCCTCGGGAACGGCCTCGGGAACGGCCTCGGGAACGGCCTCGGGAACGGCCTCGGGAACGACCTCGGCCTGCGCATCGGGCACCGCCTCGGGCACCGCCTCGGTCTCTGGAACCAACTCGGGCACCGCCTCGGCCTCGGGAACAACATCGGGCACCGCCTCGACCTCCGGAACAGCCTCGGTCTCGGGCATTACATCAGGAACCGTCTCTGGCACCGTATCGGGCACCGCCTCGGCATCGGGCATTGCATCGGGGACCGCCTCGGCATCGGGGACCGCCTCGGGCACCGCCTCGGCATCGGGCACTGCCTCGGCATCGGGCACCGCCTCGGCACCGCCTCGGGCATCGGGCACCGCCTCGGGCACCGCCTCGGCATCGGGCACCGCCTCGGCCTCGTGCATCGGGAACTGCCTCTGCATCGGGCACCGCCTCGGCCTCGGGCATCGCATCGGGAACCGCCTCGGCCACCGCATCAGGCACCGCCTCGGCATCGGGCACCGCCTCGGGGGCACCGCCTCGGCATCGGACATTGCATCGGGAACCACCTCGGCCACCGCATCAGGCCCCGCCTCGGCATCGGGCACCGCCTCGGGCACCGCTGCCTCGAGAACGGCCTCGGCCTCGGGCACCGCCTCGGCATCGGGCACCGCCTCGGCAACGGGCACCGCCTCGGCATCGGACATTGCATCGGGAACCGCCTCGGCATCGGGCACCGCCTCGGCATCGGGCACCGCCTCGGCATCGGGCATTGCACATTGCATCGGGAACCACCTCGGCCACCGCATCATGGAACCGCCTCGGCATCGGGCACCGCCTCGGGCACCGCCTCGGCATCGGGCACCGCCTCGGCATCGGACATTGCATCGGGAACCACCTCGGCCACCGCATCAGGCACCGCATCGGGCACCGCCTCGGGCACCGCCTCGGCATCGGACCTTGCATCGGGCACCACCTCGGCCACCGCATCAGGCACCGCCTCGGCATCGGGCACCGCCTCGGACACCGCCTCGGCATCGGGCACCGCCTCGGCAACAGGCACCGCCTCGGCATCGGGCACCGCCTCGGCATCGGGCACCGCCTCGGGCACCGCCTCGGCATCGGGCACAGCCTCGGGCACCGCCTCGGTCTCCAGAACCACCTCGAGCCCCGCCTCGGGAACCTCGGGCACGTCCACCTGGACGACAGCGGCCTGCTCGGGAACGTCCTCCTGGACGGCAGCGGCCCGCTCGGGAACCTCCTGGACGGCAGCGGCCCCGCTCGGGAAACGTCCTCCTGGACGGCAGCGGCCCGCTCGGGAACGTCCTCCTGGACGGCAGCGGCCCGCTCGGGAACGTCCTCCTGGACGGCAGCGGCCCGCTCGGGAACGTCCTCCTGGACGGCAGCGGCCCGCTCGGGAACGTCCT
Organism: Cyprinus carpio; assembly: GCF_018340385.1. NCBI lineage: Eukaryota > Metazoa > Chordata > Actinopteri > Cypriniformes > Cyprinidae > Cyprinus > Cyprinus carpio. The sequence continues at coordinate 39,889,066 of NC_056578.1, forward strand.
CCTGGACGGGAGCGGCCCGCTCGGGAACGTCCTCCTGGACGGCAGCGGCCCGCTCGGGAACGTCCTCCTGGACGGCAGCGGCCCGCTCGGGAACGTCCTCCTGGACGACAGCGGCCTGCTCGGGAACGTCCTCCGGGCTTTGAGGAACGGCTGACGCCTGTCTCCTCCTCCTGCGGCCTCTATGATGGCGTGCCGGTGGCTCCTTGACGGAAGACTCAGGCGTTGAGTCAACCATCTTGTCTGCCAACACAGGTGTAGATTCGACCATCCTGTGCAGTGGTGCTGGGCTGGCGGCCATCTTGTGCTGTGGCGCTGGGCTGGCGGCCATCTTGTGCTGTGGTGCTGGGCTGGTGGCCATCTTGTGCTGTGGCGCTGGGCTGGCGGCCATCTTGTGCTGTGTTGCTGCACTGGTGGCCATCTTGGCCATTGGCGCTGGCTCAGCGGCCGTGATGTGAACACTCCCGGGAAACTCTGGGATCTGGCACATCCTGGAAAAGTAACTTAATACTGTCTCCGCGGCCATCTTGGGCTGACGCTGGGCTGGCGGCCATCTTGTGCTGTGGCGCTGGGCTGGCGGGCATCTTGTGCTGTGGCGCTGGGCTGGCGGCCATCTTGTGCTGTGGCGCTAGGCTGGCGGTCATCTTGTGCTGTGGCGCTGGGCTGGCGGCCATCTTGTGCTGTGGCGCTGGGCTGGCGGCCATCTTGTGCTGTGGCGCTGGGCTGGCGGCCATCTTGTGCTGTGGCGCTGGGCTGGGGCTTGTGCTGTGGCGCTGGATCAGCCGATGTATCCCACCGAGCACGATGGTGCAGGTAACTAGTAAAACCCCAAAAGTCCAGGATCTCCAGCCCCATCATCTCCCATTGAGGCAAAGGATCATCTAGGCAATTGTTAAATAAGTCTTTCAGTGCTGCATCATTATAACCTAGCCCGACTGCCATGGTCCAAAAACAATTGCGCCAGGCCCCCCACCTCACTCCCCCTTTGACGAAGGGTGGCTTAAGTTCCGGAATCTCCCCCTCCGTTCCTCCATGGTGGCTGGGGAACAGATTCGAAATCCCACACCGCTGGATCTAGGCATGACGGAGTCCTTCTGTCACGACACGCACACAGACAGGTAGATCCAAGTGCAGTGTTTTATTGAGGCAATCCAAAATCAGAAAACATCCAGGCAAAGGCCAACATCCAGGTAATCCGTCCAAAACAAGAAACATAAACAACATCCAGAAACACGAGAAACCAGGGAACCAGGAAAACACAGGGTGACATTCAACAAGGACTCCGTAACAATGACAGAAACAACCAGGGTATTTAAAGACAGGTGCAAACAAGGTAAGTGGTGACAGCTGAATACAATGAACAGTGATGAGCAGCTCAGGCTAGTGGGAAATGAAGTTCTGACGAAGGTGACAATAAGGGGAAGTGAGACCTCTAGTGGCCACCCAGGGAGACACAGAACAGACACCGTGACATAAAGTGTATTTTAGTTTACCAAAAATGCTTGTCAGTACATTGAGCAGTACCTTAACCACATTTCAAAAACAATGTAAGTACAATTATTTCATTGAGTACTCTTTTTAAAAGTATGCTAAATTGTACTACTTTTTCATTAAGCAGACTGTTTGGCACTTTTTAGCTGGTCAGACTGGTATCTTAGGCTAATTTAAGCAGGTTTTGAGCACTGTTGTGAATGAAATAAGGATTTATAAATGTTACTTGAAGAAAATTTTTGTTCAATGACATAAATCTCACAGCGATAGCCTACCTCATATGTGAATTTTGAGAAGGTAGTTGCTAAAAAGTTACTTCATAAGGACTAGCATGGTTGTTTGGCTCATCAAACACATACCTGTGGTAGTTGTAGTCTTTATTTAGCAACTTTTTAGCAACTAACACCTTATTGTGCATAATTATCTTGAATTTCATTAATAAAAATCAGGAAGGTGAGATTAAAATCGAATGGAGAAGCAGAAAGGTGCATCAACTAGCTTCATTATACATGCTAATTAAGCACTAAAACTCAGGCAAGAAAGAACTCTTCTCCCCAAATACCTCAGAATAGTCTCTTAGTAAATTAAGAAGGATTATTTCTTTCTCCCCATTGGTGAATAATAAACGTCTCCACATGAGAAAGAGAAACACATGAAACATTAGAGCACTTGTGGTTGATGTTACGCTGGAGGCCACTAGAGGGTGTTTTGGTATAGAACAGATCAGACTGGCCTTTCTGCTGTCTAATCTTTATCAATAGTGTTGTGAGAGATTGCCTGTAAGCCCCTGGACTGGGTTTAGCTTCAGTCTCATCCTTGTCATAAACAGGACAGCCATTCAATATGTTTAATATGACAAGAGATGTTTTGAAGCAGGTCAGCAAATGTAAACATGAGTATCCGAACGTGCTGACTTCATGTTTATTGTGCAGGACTCATTTTCACAAAAGCATGAGATGTCTAAACTGGTTAAAAAAATCTTTTTTTTTCAGTATTTTTCTTTTCTTTTTCAAAGCACAAGTCATGCTGAATACTTTTATGCTGCTTTTATAGTGGTTTTCGTTTTGTCCTTTTTGGAGCTTGACATGGAGCTTGACTTTGGTGGTTTTAGATTGTATGGACAAAGTCTGAGTGAAAATTCTTCTTGGTCAGTTTCGAGATTTTGGGATATTTTGCTACCATAACATGTAATCTAGTGGACAGAAAACATCCAAACTACACATTTACGTGTTTATTTTCAGTAGATCAGTAGATTTTAAATACAACACATACATACATTTTTTTTTCTCATGCACTGAGCAAGAAATTGCCCCTTCAGCAGTACTTACAAACATCAGACTTTACAGTTTTATTTCTTTCTATATAATGCACGAAATATGAACAATAAGTTAATAGTTCTTCATAGATGCCAATTAAGAACCTTTTTTAGTGTTCACCACTTGATTAATCACGGCACATTACAAGTTTTCTAAAATGCTATATTTAAATATGCAAATGATGCATGATCTAAATAAATGTGCTCTAATTTGCATAATCTGAACATTGGATAAAACCAGGTTGAAAATTTGTGTTTCAGGTTTTTACAAAGGGGATTTTGGATATCTCTCTTTTTTTCACTCAATAAATCAGAAAATACTATCAACAGCCTGAGAAAAAACAAAACAAAAAAAAAACATACATCATCAAACCTCATCTCTTAACATGGAACCTTCTATTGCACAAAATGTTCTTTATAGTGGAAAAAGGGTTGTTCGATTGTGCACCTTAAAATAAGAAAAAATGGTTCTCACTCATAATAACAATGCTCATAATCCACTGAAATCATGTTTAAAATTATGCATGCTTTACCATTTCATATAAAATCACATGAATATTCCTTCTGTCTTCCCCCATCATTCTCTTCTACTTTTTCTGAACGACAGCAATCAGCGTTTCAGCACAAACACACACAGTTCTCCACTCTACACCACCAAGAGTGTTATTCATTGGCACAATCCATTAGCTGCTCAGTGGGTGATGTTGCACCAGTGGTTCAGAAAACCAACAGCCTCCAGTCAGTGATAGACTTTTAAAAAAGGACTTTAAATATCCAAAGCATAAGCATTCAAAGCACACCCCCAAAGGCACACTGACATCCCTCTAGATAAATGACAGCACTTGTCTGGATTATTTGGGAATGCCCTCTAGTGGATAACTTTACAGAGATTGTTTTGCACTGTGTGTCTTCATTCATTAACTGGAAAGGTTATTTGGTTAGGTAGACAGAGTGAATGGCACATTGGGCACATTAACAGGGAACAATTAGTTCTGAAGGAACAGAGTGGCAGCAAGAGATGTTTAGAGGTATGAGAAGAGAACATAAATTAAACCGCAAACTTTCTATTTCCTGACCAGGGACAGAGCTCCAATGCTGTTTGAGTCTAAATCAAACAGCCTGCATAATTGCAAAGGGCAAATTGATGTGAAATGGAACAAAATTATTCATGATATATTTATTTATTTAGCTAAAGCTATTTTTTTTCCAGTTAATACCAGAAAAACAATATCACTGTAAATTTTAAAGCCTTGCTAACTTAGCTGAAAAATAAATAAATAAATAAATACAAGGAAAATGTAAGTCACGTTTTTAAGAGTCCTTCAAAAAAATAAAAAAAAATAAAAAAATTACCAATGGTACAACATCTCCTATAATATAATGAAATATTAATAATTCATTGATTGTGTTGCTTGCAGATAAATAATTTCATTGTTCAGTGCTACTGTTCAGTGGCCTTCAGAAAGAGGAGAAAGATGGTTTGCTTTGCAGGAATCTGGGTTGTGCTAACTAGCCAAACCTTGCACCCTGGAGGTAGAAGCAATATTTAATTTAACATGAAAACAAGGCTGCGAGGTATAGACTTTCTTAGTTTTACTAATTTCACGTCACATCAAATTTTTTATAGCTGATTTTTTATTTATTTTTTTTAAAGCCAAATCCCTTTAAATAGCTCTAAAATGTGCTTTTTGTTTACATGCAAGTGCCAGGTTAATATAGAAAACGATTTTAATCCTCAGGGTTAAATGTAACGCTGACTGGTTAAGACTCAAATTATATTTTTTACTTGGAAATAGGGCTGTGTTGCCACAAATTTCATGATTCGATTCATAAGCTTGGGATTTGATTCAGTTCCAATCTCGATTCAATTCATTTGAATTTTTCTAGCTAACTATCATGCTACAGTATTGTCAATGGATGGCTTTTCTGAGGTAAGTGTTATGTTACATGACACACTGCTTTTTATATATATATATATATATTATATATGTTTTATTGATCTCTTTCCGTGGGGTTGGGGGTGTCAAAAGTAGACAAAATGTGTGTAGACAAAGAGAAACAAGAATTGAAAACAAAAAAGCAACTATACAAATCTAGAACACACCATTGTTTCAGTTTCATAATAACAATAATAATTTCATACTAACAAAGCACAAAGCTTATTGCAATTTATTTGATGGGAGGTGTGCTACAAATAACTTTGGTTGAGTTTTGTTCACACATCAGCTGAAAGCAGCATGGACTAAAAGATCGATTGTTCGGATTTACAAATCGATATTGGTTCATCAAAATAAGAACTGACTCAAATCGAGAAATCAATATTTTCAACCCAGCCTAGTTAGAAATACGGCAATATTTGTGGTATGTTTTTGTTATTACAACTCTAGAAATGTTTACAGTGTGAGTGAGTGTGCGATGGCATCAGGGAATTCTGTAGCAGAAGCAGCAAGTGTCCCTTGTGTGTCCACACATCACATGCAACAGGAGCATGTGACGGAACAAAGCACTTAAGATATCAAAAGCAGGAGAAGAGGGAAGCGTTTCCGACTGTTGCGAATACCCAAGACAGCCAATCAACCGACTCTTCCCTCGCTTGCTCTCTCTCTCTGTCTGCATGCACAGAGACGGTTATATCTAATGCATGACTTGTGAAGTGTATGCATGTCGAAATTCACTACTTTGAGCCATTGTGGATATAAAGCACTTTGTTTAAATGTGGATATGACAGACAGGATCAATATAGATAGTCCAATTTTATGCACACAGTCCCATTCTCTCTCTTACTCACATAGACAAGCACAACTCTTTCTCTCACACTGAGTGCACTATTGACACTTGACAGCGTTGATGCAACTTAAAACACAGCTGGCATATGAGTGTGCACGCACAAAACCACCCTGCACAGCTAGAATGAAAAATGCTTTTCATTTTGCCACCTGGATCAAGGATGAAGTCCCCAAAATACCTCAAATCTGTCCATCTGTCAAAGTGTCACAGCCTATGAATCATCAGTTGTCTTCAGTGCAGTGCGGTACGAAAGAGCAAACTTCTCAGAAAGCAAAGACAACTTTGTCTCACAGTGTCTAATAGACGTCAGCGAGGGAACAGATGCCGACAGGGGTCTCCGAACAACTGCTAAGGTGTAGGCTTTAACTTTATCATGTCAAATTTTAAGGATAAATTTGTGTCCCGAAGTCTGAAGTGCCATTATCATTTAATGAAAAGTTGCCAGAAGATGCCAGAGTTACTAGATGCTTTGCCATTCATCTCCCGACATGAGGACCCAAAAGACAACTTAATTATGCTGCTGCCTCATATACTTCATTTAGCCAAATTTTAAAGCAGCATGTATCCTCTGCAGAAAATGCAATCCAATAGTTCATTGTGATGAGATCATTGAAAAATTAAATGCAAAATTGTAGATGTGAGAAAATGCAGATTATAATTAAACATCTCATTTAATACAGAAACCTATCAGTAAACAAAAAACAAAAAACAAAAAAACATTTAAATTAAAATGCATTGTTTCACCTACTAGCAATTTTTGAATTTGATTAGATTAGATTAGATTCAACTTTATTGTCACTGCACATGTAAGGTACAAGGCAACGAAATGCAGTTAGCATCTAACCAGAAGTGCAATAAGCAGTAAGTACAGAATATACAGGGTCTACAATATGTACAATAACTATACAGATAAGTATTATGGACAAAATTTACAGATTTTAAATACTATCAGCATGATATACAGATAGGTGTACTATGAACATATTATACAGATGAAATATGTGAAGTGTATGTACACTATAGGCAGAACTATGAACATATGAACAATTTAAACTATTGCAATGGAAAGTAAAGTGCATAGAAATATTCAGTGTGCAAATGGGTTATTCAGTGTTCTGGATGAACAGACAGTAGTGCAAGTAATAGCAAGTTTGCTGTTTTTGCTTGTTGTAAATAAATAAATAAATAAATCAGTCAGATGTAGTGATGAAGTGGGGGAGGAGTCTGTGTGTATGGTGTGGGGGTGTCAGAGGGCAGAGTTCAGTAAGGAGACAGCTGTAGGGAAAAAGCTGTTCCTGGATCTGCTGGTAGTTCAGCAAGGAGACAGCTGTAGTGAAAAAGCTGTTCCTGGATTAAAACAGTCCATGGTCAGGGTGAGAGGAGTCCTTAAGAATGCTGGCGAGCTCGACGTACACAGCGTTTCCTCTGGATGTCCTCAATAGCAGGAAGTGGTGTCCCTGTGATGCGTTGGGCAGTTTTCACCACCCTCTGCAGTGCTTTGCGGTCAGCCACCGTGCAGTTCCCATACCAGACTGTGATGCAGCTGGTCAGGATGCTCTCGATCGCACACCGGTAAAAGTTCACCACTATGGCTGAAGTCAGCTGGTTCTTCTTCAGTGTCCTGAGGAAGAATAGGCGTTGGTGAGCCTTCTTGACCAGGCAGGAGGTGTTTTGTGGTCCAGGACAGGTCCTCCGTGATGGTGGTTCCCAGGAAAGTGAAGCTGGAGACACGTTCAACAACCATCCCGTTAATGTGGATGGGGTCATGCGTGCTTCCTTTCTTCTTCCTGAAGTCCACAATGAGCTCCTTTGTCTTGCTGGTGTTAAGGAGCAGGTTATTGTCAGCGCACCATGTGGCCAGGTGCTGAACCTCCTCCCTGTAGGCAGTCTCATCGTTGTCACTGATGAGGCCAATCACCGTGGTGTCGTCTGCAAACTTAATAATGGAGTTGGATCCATGCACAGGCTTGCAGTCGTGGGTGTAGAGGGAGTAGAGGAATTGGCTCAGCACACAGCCCTGTGGTACGCCGGTGTTTAGTGTGATGGTGGTGGAGCAGGTGTGGCCTGACCTAACATGCTGAGGTCTGTTGGTCAGAAAGTCCATAATCCAGTTGCAGAGGGAGGTGTTAATGTCCAGATCTCCAAGTTTTGTGGTCAGCTTGGAGGGAATGACGGTGTTAAATGCTGAACTGAAGTCAAACAAACAACATCCGTACATATGTGTTGTTATTGTCCAGGTGTGTGAGTGCAGAGTGCAGCACTGTGCATACTGCATCCTCTGTGCTCCTGTTTCTGCGGTAGGCAAATTGGTGTGGGTCCAGTGTGGGTGGGAGGCAGTCTTTGAGGTGTGCTAGGACCAATCGCTCAAAGCACTTCATAATGATGGGTGTGAGTGCTACGGGGCGATAGTCATTCAGGCACATCGGGGAGGAGTGTTTCGGTACTGGCACAATGGATGTGGACTTAAAACATGTTGACACAGTTGCTTGGGTGAGGGACAGGTTGAAAATGTCTGTGAAGACCCCTGCAAGCTGCTCTGCACATGCTCTAAGCACACGTCCAGGAATGCCGTCCGGGCCGGCAGTCTTGCGTGCATTGATCCAGCTTAATGCAGTGTGGACATCTGTGGAGGTGAGTTTGAGAGGTTGGTGATCTGCTGAATGTGTGGTTTTGGTGGCCGTCTCATTGCTGTCGCTGTTGAAGCGAGCATAAAAGTCATTTAGCTCGTTAAGGAAGGAGACGTCCGTGACCGTTGGAGTGGAGTTGCTTGGCTTGTAGTCACTGATGGCCTGGATGCCCTGCCACATGCGTCGGGGGTCAGAGTTGGAAAAGTGTTCCTCTACCTTCAGCTTGTAGCAGTACTTGGCCTTTTTGATGCCCCTTTTCAGGTTAGCCCTGGATTTGCTGTAGGCCTGCACGTCATCTGACCTGAAGGCAGTGTTGCGGGCTTTCAGCAGAATTCGCACCTCCTTGTTCATCCATGGCTTCTGATTAGGGTATGTTGTGATCTGTTTTTCTGATGTAACACTGTCAATGGTGGTGTTGATGTAAGTCAGTACAGAGGAGGTATAGGTATCAATGTCCGTGTGAGAGCCACAGGCAGCCTGAGAAGCAACATACTCCAGTCCGTGTGTTGAAACCTGTCCTGAAGTAAAGAGTCTGCTCCAGCTGGCCACACTTTGATGGTTCTCACTGATGGCTTCACGGTTGATGAGGGGTGAATACTTGGGGGTGAGAAACAAAGAAAGGTGATCAGACTGTCCGAGGTGGGGGGAGGGGGGGTCGCGGTGTAAGCTCCATCAATGTTTGTGTAAACATGATCCAAAGTTTTGTCTCCTCTGGTGTGGCAGGAAACATGCTGGTGAAATTTGGGGAGCACTGTCTTTAATTTGCAGTGATTAAAATCACCCGCGACAATAAAAGCAGCCTCCGGGTGAGCAGTCTGTTGTTTACTAATGGCTGCGTGAAGTTCGTTCAAAGCAAGCTTGGCATTAGCATCCGGTGGAATATAGACTGCAGTTATTATGGTGGAAGTGAACTCCCGCGGCAGATAAAAAAGGTCTACATTTAACCATGAGAAACTCTAGGTTAGCTGAGCAGTGTCTCCCAACAATGACAGTGTTCGTACACCAAGCTTTGTTAACATAAATGCACAATCCACCACCTCTTGTCTTGCCGGAGTCATCTGCTGTTCTATCTGCCCGGAGCGTGTAGCGTCCGGCTAGCTCAATAGCATTATCGGGTACGTCGTTGTGTAGCCATGTTTCTGTGAAAACCATGACATTGCAGTCCAAAGGTCTCTTACTGTGGGTGATGCGAAGTCGTAACTCATCCATTTTGTTCACCAGTGACCGCACATTAGCGAGGAAAATGCTCGGTAAAGAGAGCCGGAGCGGTGTTAGCTTTAGCTTAGCTCTTAGACCTCCGCGCTTCCCCCCGCCTTTGTTTACGATCTCGACGCCGCCTGCGAGCACTTCCACCCGGCCGGGTAGAGTGCGCAGCCTCGGGTGTTCTGGCGATCTCAGGGATGAGTCGAAGATTGGTGATAAAACTGTTGGAAAAGTCCTCACCGATATCCAAAAGTCAGCTTATTTGAGTCAGCTGAACCCATTGCTTGGCAACTTGATTCCAATGATATTGTTCTTCTGTGGCATTACATGGGGAAGTCGTGGCCTAGTGGTTAGAGAGTTTGACTCCTAATCCTAAGGTTGTGGATTTGAGTCTCGGGCCGGCAATACCACGACTGAGGTGCCCTTGAGCAAGGCAAAGAAACCCCCAACTGCTCCCTGGGTACCGCAGCATAAATGGCTGCCCACTGCTCTGGGTATGGGTCACCATACTTGGCTGTATGTCACGTCACTTTCACTTTTTTCACTTCATTGTTATTGTTGTGGTGTGGACTGTGCTGTTCTCATAATTAAAATAACTGTAAAAATTTCTAGTTATATAGTTAGCGTTATAGTTATTGTCCTGAACTGAAACTGGCACTATGTTGATGTCTCAGGGATCTGTCTGGCAGTGGAGCATGAGCCGTTAGATCAGAGCAGTGTGTGATGTGGAGGGGTTTAGTGTCAGACCATTCTATGATCCGCTCTGCTGTGATGATGGGGTTCTCGCCTCAAATTTCAACTTCCCGACACTCACATCACCATTCAGTCTCCATCTCTATGTGCTCCATATCAAGTTAAGACTGTGTGAACATCAGTACTGATCAGGGGCCAGTTTCATCATTTTGAAAGTGCAAGAGACTCCAAACCCATGACACTGGTTCTAGGCCAGGCATTGCAGTTTTAAGGACTACTGGTGCTCAAATCAAGTTCTTATGCCATACTGTTAATTAGGTAAGAATCAGGAAGAAGATGATATTTTGGTGGATGATTATTGTCTTAATAAGTAATTCAGTTATTTAACACTATTAGGGAAATCAAATATAAAAATATCACATTTTAGGCTGTTCAGGATGTTAGCATTGCACACTTTTTTGGGCTAAGGCTAAGGAAGTATGTGGAATGAGAAGGTTTATAAGCATATGCTGCTCTTCAGTCAGTTTAATGTTGGTACTGACATGAAGGCATGTCACATTACATCTCTCTCTCGGTAAGACATGGATAATGGCACTCGTCTCAGTAAAATGCAGCAGCATTGTTTGACCCAAATTACCAGATTACAAATCATTTAACTTTAAATTCCATATAAGCTCTCAAAATTGGTGCTATTCTCTGAATAAATGTGCAGATTAGTTTATTTTGATATGAATTCTGTGTACATTTAACTGTAGCAATACAGTTGCATGCCTTCTACTGTATTTATAACCAAAAATATTATGTATAATCTTATAACCTAGTTTACATGTTTTGTCAATGAAAAAAAGGAAGAAAATTTAGGTTGCATTGATAACATTGTCCATTGCTTATGTAGATAAAACAGATTGGGAAAAATCTATTCTGTCCCAAATAATTTCCTTTTTTTTATTTTGTTTTCATGTCCTCAAATATAAAATACACTCACAATCACACAATATGAAATTTTGCGCAAATTTGTGGACAAATTATGTGATTTATGTTTCTAAATGGAAGTCTATGGTGTTAGTGGCCACTAATTTTGACGTAAATCAACAGAAATTATCCAACAGAATGATGTCGAATTGATTCGTCAGAGATAGATGCAAATCAAAATTCAACAGAAATGATCAAACAAAATTATATTGGATTTTTAGTGTAGAAATATTTGTTAGTGATTGATATCTTTTATTACTGAAGTTTGTCCATTCCTACAGTACTAGACAGTTTTAATTCCACAGCTGTTCATGTAATAACATGTTTGCCTAATGATTGAGCCTGCAGTTTTGCTTTATGTTGAATTAAATAGCCTATAAAATTGAACTGAATTTGAAACAACATTATATGCACTGCAAACAACAAGAAGACTGATACATTCAGAGATGGCTTTATTGCATCTTACACCAAAGCACAGTGGGGATGGCAGTATGGGAACTTGTTTAACTTGAGCATGCTGATTTACCATAATGTCTTTTAATGTTATGTAATTAGCTTGTCATTCGTCACTATTAATGTCATGGCCTTATGAAGCAGCAATAATTTCTCAGAGAAAAGATCTTTTCATCACTGACCTTGAGTTAAAATATTCAGATTTGTGAACCCACATTCAGTCATATTTCTAAATCACTAAGGCAGCGTTGTTTTATTCTTTCATAGATCAAAATATGAGACTATGAATTTCTTTTGCTTGTAAGTGTATATTTACAAATGAATGATTTTAATTTAAACAAATGACTCAATTCGCTGATGATGTCAAAGGCATGATGACTAATGCTTAGCCTGGCGTAGTGCCAGAGATGATTGGTTTTCTATTGCATCAAAATCAAAGATACATAGATCACGATGAACCGCTTGGATAAACCAATGTGGCCTGGACATCTCTTCATTAAGGACAAAGAACTGAGCACTAAAATGCTCTTAAAAAGAGTGATTCTTCAATTCCTTTTCATAACTGTGGTGGAGATAAAGTTTCTGAAATAGTGGTACGTTCCTTTTGGTTTTATTTGAAATCTTACAACATGAGGTTGAACAGTTAGAAACTATTTAGAAATATACTATTAATTTTCATGAATGAATATTCAGACAGCAGCACAGATGGAGCTCCATATAAAGAGGATTGGTTCACCAATTGCAAAATTAAATACAAATATAGCTGCAAGTAGTAATTAAGGGGCAAAGCACAACAGAGGCAGAATGAGAAGCAAGGATCAGACTAAATGAAAGAATGAGTCATTAAAGACATTTTAAGGTCCTTTTACTAAAACCGGCTGAAAAGTCATAAATCCAGTCATTAGTAATATGATTTAATGGTTTAATTATTTTGACCAATAGGTGGCACTGTTACTAAATTGATGCGGTGTGGTCAGTGCGTGGCGACACACATCAATGGCAAACATAAAGTTTGGTGTCAGTATGTCAAAGCTTTGCAGAGATACAGCTTCAGATGCAGTTTGGCACCATGCCATCAAATTTGTTGATGCGGCAAACAAAAACCATTTCACCTATCGACACGAAATGGTCTGAAGATGATCTACCTTAAATTTAGTGAAAAATCAAACCAATGGTCTAGGTGCAGTTCAAAAAAGTAGGTTTTCAAAGGAAATCAAAATGGCAGACAGGACGCTCTGCCGATTGTGGCATAATCAGTGATATTAATGTTCTCGGCATGATCAAAGAAATCTATCAAGACCAGTTGCATGATAATAGGAAAAAAGGTAATCAAAAGCTATTAGCATTTTTTTTAAGTTTCATTTTAATTTACACAAGTATTTAAATATCTTCAGGGCATGGTGCCGAAGACACATACAAAGTTTCATAACAGTTAGTGCTGTCAAACGATTAATCGCATCCAAAGTAAAAGTTTTTGTTTACATAATATTTGTGAGTGCACTGTGTATATTTATTATGTATATATAAATGCACACACATGCATGTATATGTTTAAGAAAAATATATTTTATATATATATAAAATTTTAATATTTATATGTAATATAAATTATATATATTTTAAAATAAATACATGCATGTTTGTGTATTTATATATACATAATAAATATACACAGTACACACACATATATTTTGTAAACAAAGTGTTTTTTTGTTTGAGTTTTATTTTGGTTAATCGTTTGTGTGCACTAGTAACAATACATCAATGTGTTCATCAAATTCAGCCTTTACAACTAAATTCAAACTGGCTGACATGGGAAAATCAGGTATTGTTCGACTTGGTATGTTGCACCGAATCTAAATAGATCAGATTGTGATTTTTGGCCAAACCATTCAGAAGTTAAAAGCAAAAATAACCCTTTTTCATATCTCCTGACCACTAGGTGGTGCTGTGCCAAAACTGTGCAGGGACCCCCAGGTCATGGTTATCAAAACACACACCAAGTTTGGTCTCAACTCATTAAAGCGTTGTGGAGATATAGTCTTAGATCCATTTTGGCGTGCTTTGTCCCTAAAAATACTCTTTCTCCCATCCTCTATTGTTTGGACAAACAGATCCACATTAAACTGGATAGGTGAATGCTTTAAAAAAAATGCACAAAATTGTAAATTGTTATTTTATGTGATTATATTCTTTCTCTTTTTTTAAAACTATAAGGCCTCCTTGAGACAGCTAGTATTGCATACAAGGCTGTACCTTCAAAATTCAGTATACTGTATGTGTTTGTCCTTGAGTTGTCCTGGACGGCCGCCTTCACCCTTCTGGACTCCCAGATCTATTTACAGTCCCTCTATGCCTCTGCCAAATAAGAGGGGTTCAAATACGGCTGTTAGGGGCCACTAGAGAGGAACTCATTTTATCACAATATATGCTGAGAAATCAATGCAGCCTTTGAAATGGCTGTTTTCTTTATAGGCAGGCAGAGAAGTTTGTGGCAAGGGGTTGTGAGTGTGTTTGTGTCCGGTTTGTGTGTATGTTATGTTTTATATGCCCCAAAAGTGGAAAAAGTAAGATTGGTGGAAAATGAACCAACAGATGCTGTTTTGGACCCATGTAAAGTTGTCATGCTGTTTCATCGCCCTCATAGTTTTGATTTTAATGACTGAACAATCAAAATAAATTCTATTGCAGCACAAGTGTGGACTATCAATGTGAACAACTCCAGAATGTCATCATATTTGGATATTATTGTTTTGAGATGGAGCCACTACTGACTTTACTGTGACTGCCGAAGCAGGGAAATAAGTGCCATTAGAATCTGTGCCAGATCATGTTTTTGTCACATGACACACGTAGGACAGTTTTGGTGGAAGTCCAACTGGGCATGAAGATTTGACCTTTTACAGAAATATTTAGTTTGTGATTAATGGTGTGTAAAAAGCCCACTCTTCCATTTCTTCTACAATTAAATATTTGACACTGGAAATTGTGCAATTTAAAGGGCAAATGTTAATGACTTAAGTGGTACAGTTCAATGAGAGACAGAGTCGAGACTGTTATGTGACATCATCAAGGAATATAGATTAACACAGGGTCACAAAAGCCTTTACTTTAAAGCAAGAGGTCTATAACTGGCATTGTTAGGCATATCAGTGTGATATACGTACCAATTTAATTCCAAAATATTTTATAATTTTTTTTTGATAGTTAAACAATATTGATGTGTGCTGATATTCAGACAAACTGCACAATACCAAGTGTGATATTGCTTTTTTAAACAGTTCTATCAAGTAAACACAACATTAAAATTGAGTAAAAAAATAGTGGGTAACTGCCTATTTTCCATCAATGTTAAAAATTAATGAAAGTATATGATTTTTTAGGAAAATAGTATACATAAATGTCCACCCCAACCCCACTACTAAACAAACAACCAGTCACATGAATGATGTTTTTGAAGAAATTGGTTCAGTTGATGATTCAATGACTCCCTTATAAAGACCACACCTACTGGGGTAACCATGTACTAACATGTAGTGACAGTCACTGAAATGCACAAAATAAGTCTTTTGAACTTGAGTCTTTGGCATTTGAACTTTTATCAAATTTATAAGTGTATTGTTTTAGCTACTTAAGAATTTAAAATTTTTTTTCCACAGTACAGTCTTATGGACTTCACAGAGAAGAACATACAACGGCTACATCAAGCTTGCAAGACCTTGAGTACACACCAAGTGCATACATTTGGTCCTACCACAGTTTTAAGGAGAACTATGACGGCTACATCAAGCTTGCAAGACCTTGAGTACAGCTCCTTTACTTGCAGTACTATTTTTTTTAACTATGTCATTTTATTTTTCTGCAGATTCAACATCTCTATCATCGACTGTGTGAGCGAGTGCTATTTAAATGGTTCTGTGCATCACTCCCGGCTTCTTTTCTTAGCAAAAGAGGCTCAAAAAGTAACCATGCTGTCAGTCACTGGCTAAATTGCTACCATTTGCAGAGATATGTCAGTCTTGATTTCCAGGGTTAGGATGTAGTTTATCTTCTTCCATCCAATTAGGATACAAGTTCTATTTAGAAAGTCTATGTGACATTGAGGAATACCATCATGCTTGTATCCTCATCACAATCAGCAGTACTGAGTTCTCATTTAGATCACAGACAGGATAAACCAGCACTCAAGCCCTTGAACATGCAATGTGGCACTCACACTCGCCTTTCCCTGTCCTACACATGCACAGATACCGACACACGCTCTCACATGCACACAAACACACCATACGGAGACTCACCATGTGAGATAACCAGCAAACCCGGGCTGACAGGCTCGGCTGGGCCATTATTGAATTGCAGTGAAGACTATATTACTTTAGAGTGAGATAAAAGACTACATACAAGACAGATGGGAGGGGGACATCAAACAAGACTGTGTCCATATTGTGCCAAGAGTAATCCTGTTGAAGGCAGCCTTGATTTCCCTTAGGCCAGGTGCCATTTCTCCTTGAATAATTCTACTCTGGCTTTGGCCTTTCTTCATCCTCCCCCTCTCCTCTTCTTTCTTTTCTCTTTCTCCAGCGCACTCCTCCCATATCCGATGTACTAACACGAGGCTCTGATGATATGATTGAAATTCTTCAAAATCTTTTAATTTCACCAGGTGTGTTGAGGCCCATGCTAGATGCCTGAGCATACAAAGGAGAAAAACCCGAGGGAAATTCGCAGCACATGCACGCAGGAAAGTCATCCAAAGCGACAAGCGCTGGTGTCAAAGCAGCTTGCCGGCAACAAGCTATTCATTATCTTAGGTATTTATTGGACTTGTCTCGGTCCAAGGAGTATCATTCACGCCTTCAACAGCAAATTAGCTTCGATGCACTTGACAAGATAAAGCAAACTAGGGAACGCTCTCGGGACTCTGTATGGTTTCGAAAGTAATAATGGTTTCACTTTATTTTGATGATCCCTTTAACACATTCTGTTGACTATAAGTAACGTCGCACATATCTACTAACTCTCATTAGAGTGTTAGTAGAGTATTAGTAGACTGGTATGGTTAGGGTTAGAGTAAGTTGACATGTACTTGCAAAGTTACTTATAATCAGTAAAATGTCTGTTGGGAGACCATGACAATAAAGAATTAGCAGATATTAATCAGAAAGTCTTCTAATACTCTGTTGAGAGTTAGTAGACATGTAAGTGCAACATTACTTATTGTCAACAGAATGTTCAAAAGGAACCATCAAAACAAAGTGTACAATAAAAATAACTCAAGAGTATTTAAAAAGCTCCTAAGGTTTTTTGTTTTACTTAAGTAGTGTTTTTTTCATATATTAAAAGTTATAATGACCTAAGGGATTTGTGAAGATTAGAGATTTTGTTGCACCAGTTCCGGTAGTGGTGTTTGCCTAAATTAATTTCTATATTGCCTAAAATATACAGGTTTTGCCTTTGTTTTTCTGTTTTCATGCTTGCTGAAGGTAATGATCGAAAAAGTAGTTTTACCTATAACATGGAGGCATTGTACATAATCAACCAATCGTGGTGCGTGAGAAAGTGGGATCTACAAAGAACAGTCAAAGCTATGAAAATAGCATACTTAATAGGTATGTTTGACTTGAAGCGGCACTGTGCAGACCGATCAATGTATGACATCAAAGTACTGTACCACAAGAGCGATTCGAAAGCATAAGGAGCCATCTGCTTTCTATAGCTCTCACTGTACTTTGATGTCATACAATGATAGAAATTCTGACTATGTTTCTGGGAAAAAAAGGATGTATATGGTCACCCTAAATTAGCATCACAATTACTGTTGCTCATTTGTATGGTTAAGGATCATATTTAACCCCTAATCCTAAGTATTACAATTAAAGGTTGTTTATTTTGACTTGGGTCAAAACCAGCTAATGCTAGAAATCACATAATGCCTGGGTAGGGTAGCTCCAACCGTTTGTAAGTTCCTACTTAAATCGGAACGTGAAGTGACTTAGCATCTACTGGCAAGTTTTTAACTACCTGTACTTAATTTTGTTGCACCATTTGTTTTTTGAGGCAAAACGTAGCTAGTTCTCTGTTAAGTATTATAATGTTTACTTTCAGTAATCTTACAGGAGCCTTCAAATTCATGAGCAGAAGTTGGCCCTTACCAAAAAGTAGTATACTTCAAGTTAATTTTATTAAGTATACATAAGTAAAGTTTAAGAATATTTTAAGTATACTTTATGTAGCAAGTATAAAAATATCAGTGTTCTAGTAGTATACTTGTAAGTGTACTGTTTCAATACTCCTTGGGACTAAACTGGTCCACTTTCTAGTATATAAAAACATACTTTTAAGTATACTTTAAGTATAACAGTAGCAAACTTTGAGTACACAACTAGTTTGCCTCTATGTTTGTAGTTTGTACTGCAATTATACTAAAAGTGAACTTACAGGTATACTGATAGTTTACTAATTAAATACTTTGTACACTTTGAAGTATAGTCTCAGTAAACTAGTAGTTTAGTAGTTTTATACTGCAAGTATACTCATAAGTTTTCTTTAAGTGAACTTTACATCATACTTTATGTACACTACTATGTCCCTATTTAGATTTTAATTTGTATATATTTTGTTATATGAATATTTGAACATACAAAACATGCAAAGAAAGAACAGGTATCTGCTTGTAAACAAAAACATTTTATTCTAGCTTCATGCCTTCGTTTTTTAAACACTTTAATGTGGGTAAGTTTCATAAAAAATAAAGAAATAACATTTTGAACAAAAAACTGAAAAAAGATTATAAATTTGATTCAGGAATCAGAATGATAATCAAAACGTAGATGAGTCTATCAACACCCCAAAGCTTGACTGTGATTATTACCTCTTCATCGGTCGACATTTTATTCCATAACGTTACAGTTTTGATGCTGTTTCATATCAGATGATTGCATTACATGTGTTAGTATCTATTGTTTCTTTTTCTTCTTCACTTGTGTTTTTTGGGAAATTCTGTACAGAAGATGTGTACTAGCGCCCTCTACCATATAACAATGAAAACACGGATTCTAGGAGCACAAGTATAGTTCAAATACATTTGGACTTTTTGTAAGTATAAGTCATGCATACTTAAATGTCATTTTAGGTATATTTCTGAGGAGAACATAAAGCCCATTTCTGAGAAGAACGTTAAAAGTAAACTAAAAGCATACTTTCCTATTTTTAGTTTTAAAAAAGTATGCTAATAGCACACTTGAATAAACTTCTTTTTCGTAAGGGGGGTTAAAACAGTGAATTTCAGTTTATGCAGTTTAGATGATTCTGACTTCTTTTGCATCACATATCTAATGATAAATATAATTTTCCATTGAAATTCCATTGAAATCCCATCCAGCCATCCAAGACGTACAGTAGATGATTTTGTTGCTTCATCGGAACAGATTTAGAGACATGTAGCATTACATCACTTGCTCAACAAAGGATCATCAGCAGTGAATGGGTGCCGTCGGAATGAGAGTCCAAAGAGCTGATAAAAACATCATGTAATCCACACCACTCTAGGTCATTAAAATATTTAGTAGTATTTTATTATTTTATTATTTTAGTATTTTTTTATATAATAAAATAATACAATTTTATTATTTTATTATTTTAGTATTTTTAGTAGTATTTTATTTATGTATTTAGTAGTATTTTATTTATTTATTAATATATATATTGTGGCAGTAGGTTTTGCACATCAAGAACCAACATAATCTTGATTTTGAGTTTTGCACATAAGGATTTTTTCTCTGTATAAAATGAAAAAAATTTACTGATGTAATTTTTCATTCAGTCAGTGTGAATTAACCAAAAACTATTATTGAAATATTTACTGATGCCTTTTAACTCATTTCACTTGTGTTTTGCCTTTGTCAATCAAGTCATAACAGGAGGCGCTTAGCTCTCAAAATGTTCCCTGAGGGAACTCTAGTGTTGGGGAAGCTACTTTGAAACTTGCTTGTCAAGCTGCAAGCTGCTCATAATTCGAAGTTCAACTACACTCAAACTGCTCTTTTGAAAAGAGGGATCAGACACAAAAACAAAAAATTGAGTGAGAATGACAGCATTAAACAGAATTTGATGAGAACAATTCACACTAAATGAGATACTAGTCCACTTCCGACAACACAGGTCAGCTGAAGTAAAAGCCTGACTAATTCTCACTAACCCTAAAACACTACAATTGATATATCTCAAAAGCATGCTGATGAAATGTAATCTGAATTATGTAATCAGATTCCAAGACCTCATACTTGTAATTGGATTATATTACATTTTACAGTGCTCATAATAAGATTACAATTACTTTTTATGGATCACAAGTCCCCTGAGATTTATTTATTTTTATTTCAATATTATATTCAATAATTGAACAACACATTTGCATGTTCTCTGATGTTGGCTAATGGTCATATTGACATGCAGATAAACAATAAAAATATTTCAAATTTGGGAGTTTTATTATGTTTTTATTTTAAAAACGTATTCATTTAAATTGAATTAATTATTAGCTTTTCATCAACACATAAACCCCTGAAGTTCTTTAATTTACATCAGTTTGGAAAACCCTGGAGTAATGTAATATTTAATGCATTTTGTGATGTTGACTACAAAGAATTGAAAAGCTTTTATTGCTTTTTTTAAATAATCCCATTTTAAGTAATGTCAAAAGTAATCTAAAAGTAATCAGAATACATTACCCGAATTGACTAATTTAGATGACATTACTCACAACAATTTTCATCATGTAATTTGTAATTAGTAACAGACTACAATTGTAAGTAATCTACCCAGTAATGCTGATGAATGACTAAATATAAGGTTTTGAAAAAGAAAAAAAAAAAATTAGAAAAAAGACTGCATGCACGGGTGGCACAATGTACTAAAATAAATCAGAAATTATTTATTGTTTTGAGTACAGCTCTCTCAGTATTCGCCTACTCTTAATAACTGCATTCAGTAAGATGAATGGAATTTTCTCACCTCATCATTGAGTTTGTCTCATTGATCAAGAACACTGTGCATTATAACTGCTGATCAGGAATTCATCTTAAAAACAAGTTGCACCCCTTTTTTAATTAAAATATGAATAAAGCATCATGAATTTATAAACATGCAAAACATGCCACATTCACTCAGCAAGGTAACGACTCAGCTTCTTTGCGTTTTTTATTACGTTAATGTTTGTGTGTGGCAATAATATTAAGAAGAACAATTAAGTAACATTATTAATTTTTAATGAGGCCTAAATAATGTCCCCCTTGGGCCTTTCACCTCATAGTTTTAATTAATAAGCACTTGGTACACATTACAGCTTTCAATTATGAATGGGGGAGGAATGGCCAGGCAATCAGTGGGCATGTTTAACCTATACGCTCATCGAGGGTCGGAGAGGTGGCTTTTTTAATCAAGCTCCTCAGGCCCAAACACACGGAATTCGTCTATCCATCATTCTGTGAAGACAGGAAGGAGGGGAGTGTTGAACAATAAAAGTATTCCTTAATGAGTCGGGATTAAGACGGTAATGTAGATTGAAAAAGAGAATTCATAAGAGGGAAAAAATAAGCAGAATTCCACAAGGAGGAATGGAATAAATGAGATGCAGATTAGCTCACATTTGTTGGTGGTTAAGGACAGCTAAAGTGTCTCATCAACAGTAGTGAACATTAGCAAAACAAAAAACTGCACAATAGTACTTACTCAGTATTCAATGTACAGATGCTGGTTGCTTGGCATTTATATTTGGTGAGATTTAAATCAATGAAACAATTTACACCACATTTTTACACTCTTTGCCCACCTAACAAACTTTACAATTGTTAAATTTTGGTTGTAAGAACAGACTTTAAAGCTAAATTATGGTATGCAACTTTTGACGCTCTAGTTGATGAAGCGTAAACCTACAAGTTACTTTTAGATGAACATTGTTTTTGGTTGTTACGTGAGTTGTGCAATAAAATCGTAGCCAAACAGTATATTCAAATGAATATATATATATATATATATATATATATATATTTATATTTTATTTTTTATATATATTTAAACGCCTGGCCCTAACATATCCTGCAATTAAGTTACTTTATGCTGATTAATGTTGGTTCAGTGTTGGTCTTGCTGGCCCCAGAGATAATGTCCTCATTTTTGTTTTTCTCTTGTTCTTCTCTCTTCCCCACACCACTCTTCACTATATGTCACTGAATGATTTGACGACTATATGACGACTGAAGTTTCAGAAGTAAATGAAGACTCTGCATAGAGTAGATTGGTGGGATTAGTTGATAACTGAGGCTTGTAGGCAATAGGATTTGTCTGTAAAATCCTGGCACGGTTTAACTGGTCTGTTTTTGAGAATGCGTCTTAAAGGGATAGTTCACCCATTTACTCATCCGCAAGTTGTTCCAAACTGGTATGATATTCATTTTTCTGTTGCCTCTATAGCCATTGACTTCCATAGTATTTTTTTCCCCTACTTAGGAAGTCAGTGGCTACCGTCAACTGTTTAAAAGCATACACATACCATAATGCATTTGCCAGTTATTCTACTTTGAAATGTGCGTTCCATGTCGGAATGTCTGTTTTTGTTTTGATCTGTGTGACTCCGCTCTCTGCCAATTTACCCAATTGTATTTTGACACCCTGGGTTGCCAGTTGGTGAAAAACAGACCTTATTGCAGCCATGAAAGCTAGCAAATGAACTTGGTGAGAGATTCGCAGATTCTACTTGAACTAAAATTCATCGGAATCCATCTAAAAAGCTCTGTGACCAGAGGCATGTTAAAATGTGGATAAATTAACTCAGCTTATAGTGTAAGGCGACTATAATATTGCCTACAAGCCATTGTCAATTACGCCTATTTCTGTTGAATGTCCTCAATCTGGCAACCCGCTTGAGGGGTCTGAGGAGAATGGAGTGCGAGAAACAATGCTCTACAATATTTTTAATTTGGACTGCAGTACCCTTTTCAACTGATAGCTGTCAATGTTACATACTGCACCACACACTAAAAAAAAAAAAAAAAACCCTAACAAGCACACATCCAGAAAGCAATGAAATAAAACAAATGACAAATTTTAGCATTGATATTTGGGAGTTTAGATATTTGTGTGTACACACGCATTTATGGAAATCAGTTGTAAAATGCAACATTTTTAAAATACACTGGTACTGCGCTATACCCAAGGCTGGTTCATTAAGTACAATTTTAGCATGTACTCTGCTGCTTTGCAAACAAAGACTTGATTTGAAATAAATTTTCTCTGGCTGACACAATAATGTCCCAAAGCTATTACTGGCAACAGCACTCAGGATTTAGTGACCATGCAAACTACACTTTTAAGTCATCATTTTGACATTGCACTAAATTAATTAAGGAGGGTCTATAATACCTGAAGAAATCTGAGATCTGTCAGCATTCCCATTCATCTGGCAGTTGCCCCACTCGTGCAGAATCCCAGATGGTGTAGTTATTGCACCAGTGTGGCTGTGCTAACCAGCCAAAGCATGACTCCTTGAGTTGTTCAACACAACCAATATTACACAAGTGTCTCAGAATTAACATATTCAACACTATAGCAACAAGCACTAATGCACAAATTATGCGCCATCCTAATCACGGAGTCCATTGACAATATAATCATAACACAATCAGGTTGTGAATCATAGGCAATTTGCTAAGTATCACAACATCTTTAAGGGGTTGTCTCAATTGACAATTTGCAGACAGCCGCCTAAAAAGGTGCCAATTAAGCTAATTAGAGGGTGGATTCTAGGTATCCAAGACTGCATTTTGAAACCACTCTACTCGCTTTGTACAGATGAAGCGAACATTAGTGCTGTGCTAGCACTGAAACACCTGGGAAAGGAAAATGATGCAATATTTAGCACAATTTGATTCAGTTCCAGACTGTACAACATAGGTGTCAAATTATCCTTGATTTGGTCCTCAGGATGCACTAAATCTAATGCATGCCGTTTACCCTGATGTCCACTTCTAAATTACAGTAGAAGAGAATGCTAAAGTTTCACATTTAAATCTAACTTATTTTTAAAGTTATTTATTATTATTATTATTATTATTAATATTAACATTAAATTAAATGATTATTATATTGCATTTTACAACAAGCTCAAAATGACTTATTTTTCTTCCTCTAAAATACCACAATAATAATAATAATAATAATAATAATAATTATTATTCTTATTATTATTGTTATTATTGTGGTGTTGTTGTTGTTAACATTTTGCTGATCAGCCAGATATAGCACGTTGTGAAATGGAACATTGAATACATTTCTGATTGAATTTGAGTTTAGATGTTAACAGTAAACTCATATTATTTGAACACTTATTTTTATAAGGAGTCAAACAGTAGTTTACCCCACTTCTTATTACTTTTTGAAAATGTGCAATGCAAGCTATTTTGCTGACATAAGTTGATGCTCTCTACTAAACCCATATTGAATTGGATGAGTAATTCAGGATTGAAATTGTAAAAATAAATGCATAAAAGGCTTTCACAAATGTGCTGCATTCTCCCCTCGTTCTTCAAATATGTGGATAACAACAAAAATGATTTATACATATTAATGCTCAGTGCCAGTTTATTTCTCAAAAAACATAACTCTCATAAAACGCTTTTCTTCAGAAAGTGTCCGTCTTGAATGTGAACTAATCTGTAAAAATAAGTCCTCCTGGCCATATTTAAATGCAATTTATTTTGAGTTGACTAACAGAATAAATGGGTGACTGATATCTGCAAAGCGTAAAAAAGAAAAAGTCAGTTCAGCTAGAGACTTTGAATCTTTTGAAATACTGAAGACAAAGTCTACCACAAAAACTGATGTATCAAGGAAAGTAAATACAATGGAATACAAATGACCATGGAAATATTTATGAGTCAGTATCGGGTTTTCATACTGTGTAAGATTTTCAAACGTTACAGTACATGGCCTTCATATCTTCAGCACCGCTCACTGTGTTCTTCAGAAATCCTTTATGTCAAGTTGCTGTTGGACGTCTCCCAAACCCCTCAGGCTTATTGGTACTGTGTGCTGCAGAACTAATAGAGGACAACCGAAGGTAACAAGGCATTTTGGAACAGTGTTAAGTACAGAAAGTGTATGAGGTTCAAACCTGTATGAGGTTCGAAGTGTACTGCTTCCCAATTAAAGGTGGAGTTGAAGGTTTTTCAAATAATATGAGAAACAACTACCTCTATCCATAAACAGTTTAAAATCGACACAATACAATCTAGACTACACTTATTTTGATGTGCTTTAGTATGTTGGTCAATGTAAATAATGTACTTAATTTGATTCTTTGCTTTAGTGTGTTATTCAACATTACATTTAAGGTTAGTATACAAAAAGCACTTTGAATTTTAACTAATTGCATTTAATATAAATTCAAACTATAATCCATTTTCACTTAAATGCAATTAACATGTGTAATGGAAACATCTCATTCAATTTGCACTTAAGTATATTCTTTTAAACTGTTATTTCTGTAATAACCCATATGGCAAAAAAAAAAAAAAATAATAATAATACATTTAAAAAAAGGTTATTTCTAATACAGTTGTAAATGTATTTCAAAATTATTATTAGTATTCAAATTATCCAAAAAACATATCTGTTAAAAAAAGTTTCTAAATAATTATTCTATTCAATGTATAATCTACATTTTGGCCATATATATATATAATTTTTAATGCAATCAAAATATATATTTTGCCCTCCATATATCTAATTAAATACATTTCCATATGTCACAATTGAAGAAAAACTGACACGTGTGAACATATAATTTTTTTTATTAAAAATCAGCCATGAACATGCTTTACACTTTTGCCATTGTAAATCATTATAAATATAATTTTGATCCCTAGTATAGGCAATTCCATCCACATTTGAATTTAGCTTGAATGTAGGCTACTGTAAAGTTGGAAATTAATTTTCTTGCCCCTGACATACATTTTGAAATATATCTTTGGTATACCAAGGTTAAAACTAACTACATTTCTATTTCCAAAAGTATAATTTTTTGAGCTTCACCGTTTACAGTGTACTTTTTTTTTTTTTGGATATAATTAAAATATATTTTGGCCAGTATGGGAAGTACAGTATTAACAATATACTACAACAGTTCATACATTTTATATGAGTATTTTATGGAAAGCAACATGCTGAGATACTTTTACATTACCTTTCCCATGATGACTGAGAATATCTCTCCTTCAAAGTGGAAGTGCAACACTTGATTTGCTAGAATCAAAAATATAATGTACACTTATTGAGTGTGGTCTAAAAGTCTTGAATTTAATGGTTTTTATGATTTTGAAAGCCTAATTAACCATACAAAACAACAAGTATGTTATAATCTGTACATAAATGTAAGAGTTTGAAATGTTTTAGAAAAAAGTGGATGTATTTGAAAAAGTTACTTGGGTATTGCAACAAATTTAACTAGTAACACATCACTTTATTTAAAAGTGATTAAATAATGAGTTGCACTGCAACACTGTTAACGAATCAGAGAAGTCAATCTGATAACCTGAAATCTATTATGCCCTTCATCAATCATTCATTAATCCAGATTCTGGCATTTCCTTCTAGCTGCACAAATCGTCAGTTATTAAAACTCAGTTTTAGACAGGACATGTCAGAATTCACTTTGCAGTTGTTGCTGGCACCTCAGGGTCCAGTGTGATCCAAGCAACTCGACAAATGAAGCTTAGCTTTAGCTAAAGCAGCATAGCACAAACGATTTAGTATGCAAAGAATTAAAGCATAGAGGATAATCAGCTAGAGGAAAAGTGTAGCTCACTGCTGATAAGACTGTTTGTGAATTGATTTGGTTGTGTTTTACTGATAGTAACAGGAGCCGGCCTTTGTTTCAGAGACACACAATGTCAATGTCCTCTACAGCTCTGATGTGGAAGGGGAAAACAGTGGGTCAGGTTTACACTAGAAGGTCAGACAAGGAAATAAATAGGTTTATACATTTTATCCTGGTCCAGCTAGTATACAAAATGTCTTGAGAAGAGAAACTGGTTTCCACACATTGTGACTGAGCCATCGGTGCCTTTCAGGAATAGAGAGGTGAACTTTACATTCAGTGGCTTCCAAATGACCATGACGCTAGCACAGTATCCAATTCAATTTACATTGCCATGTAACCTTGACTAAAGTTTTGAATCATTTGATTAGTCTACCATTAAACCTACTCAATGGGTTTAATGGGATTGTATCACTTCTGAAATATGGCTTCTGGACAGACGGCACTGCTGAGTCATGGGATGAATGAGTATTTTGTGTCTGACCTTATGTCACGTTTCTCTGACCATTAGTTTGTTCAATCAGTTCAAACAAAGCCTGAGCAGATGCCCTTTTCTTTGTTCTAAATGAGAATTTGTCCCCAGAATACTCCTGCTGGTGATAAAATGGTGTTATTAAAAACATTTCAAGAGGGCACTAATAAAACAAGTTTAA